>NW_008794743.1:559830-629677 GCF_000699145.1 Aptenodytes forsteri | reverse complement strand
GCGGCTCTGGCTCGCTGCACGCCAGCAGGCGCTGGGTTATGTAACAGCCCGAGTGGGAAAGGGAAGGTCAGTGATGGAGGCATCCGCGTGCGACACAATAGCCAAAGCTCCTGGGTGCCGTCGCTTTGCGGTCTTTGAAGTGAAATAAAGCTGGCGGCGGTAACTGGCGGATGGTTTTGAAGGGCTTGGGGAGGAAGAGGGGAGAAGGCAAAGGAGAGCGGCAGGGATTTGAAAAAAAAAAAAAAAAAGAAATGTTTGGGTTTTTTCGGATGATGTAATGGAGTTGGCAGAAAATACAAGTCTACTCCTAGAGCGCAAACAGTAAGAGAATTGGAGCTGGCGTTTTGTGCTAATGTTGCATAAATTAGCGTATTGGAAATAAATTGACCTACACACTACACGCCAGCTGATTATGCCTTTCTAATAGTTAAAATCTGAAGATACAGAACCGTGCAGGAAAACACGACAGTATTAACATTTTGGCCTCCTTGAAATCAGGACTCGATGGATTAGGGGTTAGGTGTCCCTATAGACTCGTAGTTTGGTGGTTGGTTTTTTTTTTTTAAAGCTATTGAAATAGAATTTGATTTCTTGCCTTTTTTTTTAATATGGTCCTTTATTTCTTATGGCAACAGTGTGACCTTAATATGTGACCAGTATAGATGAAATTATTTTTAAAACAGCTACCTTATAAACTCGTATGTTCAGCTGTGTATTGAGTTCAAGAATTTACCTGTTTGGGTCATGATTCTGCAACGTGTTGTAAGCTGGCAGATCTGGACTCTCGTGCAATCTGTATGGAGGAGTGATACAGATACATAGATACTTAGATATACGTACACATGCACACATCTCTCTAACTGTAAAAATCCTTATTGTTTGACTTAGCAAACCTTTTAAAACACTAGAAATATTTGTTTCATATCCTTTATTTTCATAGCTGCACCTGCGGCAAAGCTGCTTTGATACTTCAGAGTTTATAATAACCAGTTTACCTAGGGAACGAAGAAAACGATACATAGATACTTAGATATACGTACACATGCACACATCTCTCTAACTGTAAAAATCCTTATTGTTTGACTTAGCAAACCTTTTAAAACACTAGAAATATTTGTTTCATATCCTTTATTTTCATAGCTGCACCTGCGGCAAAGCTGCTTTGATACTTCAGAGTTTATAATAACCAGTTTACCTAGGGAATGAAGAAAAAATTGAAGAAAGGGCTGCTGATGAAGAAGTGGGGAAAGTTTGCTGTGGAATAAATTCTTAAGTGAAGCTTTTAGCTATTATAACGCTAGCATTTCAAAATACCCTATTCCTTGATATACATGCATGGTTGGAGCGCCAGATCCGTATGTAATTTGATTTTTATTTTGTTAAGGTTATGCTGTTTGTGTTGCTGTGTAGAATGCTTAACTGAAAACATAAATTCAGGAGTTATCAAAAGCACCTTTCAAATGGAGAATCGTTACCTGATTTATTTAGTATACGGGAGCACGCATGCATACCTGCATGTTTCGGGAAATTACCTGCAGTCTGATATCAAAACTGATCGTTATAAAATTGACACCACACATGGAAAGAGCAGGAAATGGATAAAATCCTGGTTTTGCCCCCAAAGGATATTTTTACTGCTGACACTAATAGTTAAGATTTTCCTGAGAGCAGTCACTGTCCAGCACGTTGAATTTCAGCCCGTGTGTGTTCTGCAACAAGGGTTTGTGGTTTGCCATGGTTAGTAGAAGGAATGTTTCACTCACTAGCTCTGGCCCTGGACTGTGACTGTTAAGTGCCATTCATTTCACTTTGCAGGCTTCGACATCCATGGAGTTCTCCCCATGCTGCAGTCTAAGGCCTAATGTTCTACTAGTCCCCTTAGAAAAAATTGTAATTGAATAAACTATATTTTAATAGAGAACTATTGTCTCATTAAAAATGAAAAGTATATAAAAAGCTTTTTAATGTGATAACAAATGCTCTGGTTTTTTGGAACTGAGCTCTTGGTCTCAGTGGTAAGTCAATGAAGAGAGAATGTCTTGCCGAAAAAAATTTAAAAGCAGCTCTTGCATCATTGGAAGATGCTGTGTGTAAATATTTTTATGATGCTTCGTATTTAATAATAGAAAGCTGCAGCTACATAGGTACTTGTTCTTGTTTCCTTGCTGTTGAGGTACTGAGAGTATTTGCTATTTTCTAGAAGCCTTTGGAATTTATTATCGTGTCATTTATTCAGCCTGACCCTTTCTCTACTGATAGGTGGGGGGGGGGGTGAGCTTGCTTTTTTATTTTTGTTTTAATTTGGGTGATGCTCCACAAGTAGGGATGTGACATCATTAATAATGACAACAGTAGGTTTGTGGTGTTCTTTTCTTTAAAAAAATCTTTTATTGCTAGATTTTCTCTATTTCTGGGTTTAGACTATTCCACGGAGCATTGTCGTGGTACAAAATTTCGTGTGTTGTTTTCAGGAGCCCTCCTTGATTTTTGTGAATTTGAACATTTTCTGTAGACTCTTTGGGTTGCCTTTGTCATCATTGAGGGCTATTCTGCATGCACGACTGATTTAGTCCTATTTTGGTAAATGATATGTGCTATGAATCCTTTAAAGGACAAGATTGTTTTAAATGTTTGTAGCATAGGAGCAATAATAGCAGCAGTATGTTGTTCTCTTAGGAACAATGCAGTTCTCTTATTTCAATAAACCGTAACCTATTCTCTTATTTTATTTGCTTGAGAAACATCTCAGGAGCTCATAAACCAGTATGTAAATACTGTTATCATTCAACCAAATGCTGTAATTTTACTAAATAAAGAACATGTTTTGTAATGGAGATTAATGGGCTGTGTGACAATTTCAGTTTCAGATATAGTACTGTGTTTGAATGGAAAGGGTAATTTCAGCTTTGGGAGGTTGTCTGATTCCACCCCACCCCCCTTCTAGTATTTGTTGTCTAAGCTACAGAAATGTGCTGGGGAAAATCTGGAATGACTCAATTGATCTCAGTGGATTTAATCTGAGAGCTGTCCCAGTGAAAAAGAGAGGGGGGGAAAAACCCAACCTAGTTTTAAATTACTGTGATATCTGTATCACTCTTGACATTAATTCACGAACAGATCATCCATTCTCTACTGAAATATTTTTAAGAGCGTGTTTTCAGTGACACACAGTTGTAGGAACAGGTGTAAATACATAAAAATTAAAATTGGGGGTATATCTAAATGCACTGGCAAGTCTGGGTGCTGTGTAGCTTAAGGATTGTTTACAGTCTCCGTGCTTCCTTGCTTCTAAACACGAAGCAAAGGGGCTATAGTCAGAGGCAGCAGTAGCTGGTGTCGCGTGGTTGTGTAAGGCAGGGGAAGGGAAAGGGGAATGCTGGGCCCAGATAGCTTACAGGGAGCTGTCAAAATGGAACAATACACTTGACTTAAGGCCTTCCGTTTCTGTACTGCGAGGCAATTGTCACCTTCTCAGCTGTCTGCCCATGCTAGACCTTTTGGCTATAGGCACCTGTACCATCAAAGACTTCCTGCCATCTCAGTTCCTTGGGGCAGGATGCTGTGGGAGGGAAGCAGTGGCTGCTTCTCAAGTGGAGCTGAAATTTTTTCTGTCACAGTACACTTACACCTGGACCTGAGCTCGCCAGGCAGATTCTGTAGTTTTCTGAATTTCTGTGGCTTTGGTAGAAGAGGAAGTTCCTACAGGTAAGGTGTTGGAGAAACTTTTGCATGTGTGGAAGCTTCCATACTTCATATGCAGATTCCTGCTGTCTTGTTTTCTCTTCCTCTTATTCTTTTTTCAAGTATCTTGTGTTTCACCTATTGCTGAGGCAGTCTTTGTAGCCTTGATAATCGCTTCTGGAACTGCATTTTACAGAGCTGTTGGTTTTAAAATTATTACCTACGGCTGGCAGACAATCCATGCATCCTTAACTGCACAGATTCTTGCAGATACATAGAGGAGGGCTCTGCAGAGCAGAGTCTAAATCCTCTACTGTCACTAGATCCACGTTACACAATTCGTGTCATAAACAGATCGAACGTCATTTTAAGGGTTGTTAGCTTTTTTGGCCCCAGTGTTTTGATAGGATGCTCTTCTACAGCTTGCTGTTCTGACGATTAGAAAGCCTCTTCTCGCTTCTCACTCACTGCGTTCATGATCAGTTAGTTCGCTTGCTTCTTAGGTTATAAAATCTTCTTGGACTGAAAATGAAGAAGAGGCTGGTGTTGTATTTTGTGATAGCTGAACTAACATAGCGAGCTCAGTTCTCTGACTTGTGGTTTAGCACTTCAGCATATCTGTTGTAGATGGTCTGTGCTGATAGAAACACGAGAATAGCTTGGGCTGTATGTCACGAGGAGTTAATTGTCTAATTTCTTGAATAAAGGTTGTGAATTATTCTTCATACTCTTATCTGAAGTCTCATCTAGGTATGTTTCATTCTCAGTAACAACTGAGCTCTTCAGAGACTAAATGTATTAGGGTGTGTACTTTTATGAAGAAATTGTGGGACTTATTTTGCAGCAGTTTAATCTTATAGTTTAGCCTCATTGCACTGTTCATTTGGAAGGATCCCCAGGTGTTTTAAACACTATTGGGAACCATTTTGCTTATTACTGAAATCCAGCCACTTCTTGTGTGGAATCTGACAGCTGTTTAATGGTGCTCAGCCACGCTAAGCAGATCAGAACAGAAAGTGAAGAATACCATACCTGATTGAAACACTCAGAGGGATTTTAGGTACAGATAATATAATTATCTGCATTGGAATTGGGTCAAACAGCTCTATTCCTGTAGAAAATTACTAGATATTTTCGTTGGCAGTGTATGGTCAAGAAATTGGTTTGAAATATCTTCCTGAAAATAATAACTTTAGCAGTGACATAATCAAAGATACTGCTGCTTACCCTATTGTGATCACCAGTCGTGGTATGATCAATGTTTTCTTCAGGTATTTCTGGATGTATTAATTGTTTGGTTCCATGCTGGTGTGTGAAATCTTACAAACCGGGGGGCACAACTGGGATGTTGCAGGTCTTGCTTTGTAAAGCAGATTCCTGTAGCGTCGTGTTCTTTAAATAGGGGGTTGCTCTGCTGTATGTGAAATGTGCTCCCATTAACAGAGGCTTTAAAAATGGTTATAGGGGATCTGTTGACACTATTCCAGTAGGGGATGGGGGAGGTGGGTGTCACAGTCTTTTCTTTGGAGGATATTAGAGAGTATGGGGAAAACATGTAGCTCTTTTCCAGTTGTCTTCAATTTCACTTCCCATAAAATCCAGCAAAACAGAATAGAAACAGAAGATCTGTAAAGGATGTAAAGGAACAAAAGTTAAAATTCATGCTCAACTGAATGTACATAAATATTCCAGTAATCATGACCAACTGCAGAATCTTTCATTTGTAATTTAATCTAATAATTTCCATGCACTTCTAAAGGAACACACTATGAAGCTGGCAACTTCTGAGAAATTGCTGTGCTGTTACAAACAGCATTTGAGCTGGCATTATAACAGCGTGATAGATAGCGAGATGGAGAACAAAGTTAGCAGTTGAAACTGAGCTGAGAGAGATTGCTAGCAGAATGTGAGAAAGCGGAGTTGGATTATGATAACCTCCCTTGTAGAATCAAATTAAACCTTTTTAGAGGTTTTATTGATTTTTGGTTTGTAGTTGTACTATGTATTTACCTCACAGGGGTACATGAGATTAATGAGGCAGGTGTAGTGATCACGGAGTGAAAAACTGTTGTGCTGCTGTTCTTTTTAAATGTTTCATTTTGTACAGACTGTGGGATATTTACAGCATTAATTGACAATATGTCTGTATGCTTTAATTCTGCAACTGTTCAAATGGATCGAAAATGTTTAATATGCAGCAGCGATGGGAGTGAAAACTCCTGAACTCCTAGAAGGGGTTGAAGAGAGCGCCCCCCACACCTTTTTTTTTTTTTAATTACTCGCATAAAAATCCTCAAAAAGTGTGTGCTCATCCAAAGAGGCAGTTTGTGTGAAGAATGGTGAATATATGGCCAAGAAGGCTGCAGCTGGCTTTGAAAATATGGTTGAAAGAATACAAAATGAAAAAAAAAAAAAAATCAAAAACCAGAGGTAGACCATTTGGCATAAGTGCTATCAAGTATGCATCCAATAGCATTGCCAGCTCCTCACATATGAGAGAGGAATTTTTTTCCATAGTTATGTAGAAGTGTATGGCATACACTTCTGAAATACATATATATGCAAACTGTAGACACCATGGGGAAGACTTAAATTATGTATTAGCAGAGCTTGACTTGACTGTTTTGGCATTGAAGCAAGGTCTGTTAGATACAGTCAAGGATAAAACCAAGGCCAAGGCTTGTGAAATACAGATTATAGGTTTTATTTTCTTCCTGTCGTGGAAGTGTGAGAATACTTTAAAGTAGGATTTCCCCTCATAGGGGAAATACCTTCATACCTTCAAAGGTAGAGGTGGGAAAAAAATGCCTTTTTATCAACTGATAGATGAGTTTGCCAAAGTCCGTACCTAAATGTAAATCAGTTAGAGGGCTGTGCTGCATTACATCTGTTAACTAAGGGCAGAAAGGTAAGGTTTAAACTATTCATTTCAAAGAAGACTTGAAATTTGATAAGACAGGCTAAAATACAGCTTTTGTTAATACTTTACTTGAAGTCAAAAACTGTCAGCATAAAGCATCTTCTAAATCCTGTGTATATTAAAAAATAAAATGAAACCAATCTCAAAGGAAACTAGGGCATATCAGAAAACTCTTCTCTCTCTGCGTCATACTTCATTTGTGTAATCTTCAAGAGAAGTTTTGTTAGTCATTTGTGTTGTCGTTATAGAAGTTAGGAAGGGTCCTTTACTGCCTGGGTTGTTACAGAGAGGCCTTTTAAAAATTCTAATGAAATATTCTCTGAACTATTAACATCTGATGTTGAGTCATAGTGTTTCTGAGATAACACATGTAAAACTAAGCAAAAGCACAAAAGCAACTCTTTCCAGGGTCGATGCTTGGAAGAATAATGGATGAAGAAACATGTAGTGGCATTATACTTTCAGTCTTTAAGTGTTTTTGCCCATCTGTCAATGGCCAGCCAGTTTTTACACTTAGAGTCTTTAAAAAACAAACTGGTAAGTCATTTCTACAGATTTCAGTACCATTCAATACACTTGACTTTTGTAACAGTGTATTATTTTCTGCTAAAATCAGGTGTATTTTTAAAAACTGAAGTAATCTGATTTTCACAAACATGAATCTGCAAGAGATCAGACCAAGGTCAGTCATATGTTAGCAGCATGAAAGCTACCCTTGGCTATTAGAAGAGTTCTGCTCTACTGGCAGAAGAC
This sequence comes from Aptenodytes forsteri, assembly GCF_000699145.1. Lineage (NCBI taxonomy): Eukaryota > Metazoa > Chordata > Aves > Sphenisciformes > Spheniscidae > Aptenodytes > Aptenodytes forsteri. The sequence continues at coordinate 622,323 of NW_008794743.1, read as the reverse complement.
TTCATCCTGTGACAGTTTATATGTGTGTTTAATACTAAGCGTCGTGAATAATTCTGTTGATGTCAGTGATACTACTTCACTGTATAGAGCTAGGGGTGTATGTGTAGTAAAGATCAAGGGAGGACTGCTAGCAATCAAGAACTGCACTGTGAAATAAAGACAAATACCAGTGAAAATTACTTTGGAAAAAAGATGAATTAACTGTTGTTTTCAGGGTAGGTAGGGCTGAGTGAGTAGTTGTAATTACTTTGGCAGATATACTGTTACCCTGCTATAACGTTGCTTGCAGGATCATACTGTGGCTCTGTTGCTGGAGAAGAACTTATACCCTTATTTAAGAACAGCTGCTAGGGGATGAGCAAGAATTGCTTTGTGTACAGAACCTGAGTTGCAATTGTCTGTCACTGTATGTGGAATGTGTTTGCTAAGATTACTAGAAGTTTTACTTTGTAATTGCTGAAATCCTAGCTCTATTCTTATAACAATCAAAAAGTCTTTTCTGTTTCCTGATGGAGAGAAGAAGGGAGGGAAAGGGCAACAAATTGTAGGGACTTACCTGCAGAAAATCTAGAAAGGTGACTGTCGAGGTGACCTGGCTTATTGGTATTTATCTCTCTAGATTTTGGCTAGCTGTCAAAATCTGTTTATGCTGTTTCTAACAGGGTTTGACCATAACTGAATTCTCTTCCCTTTTTTTGTTTTCTGGGTAAATTACACTCTTGCCACTTCACCTCTTTTTAGAGATTCCTGGCTCTAGTTCGTGAGAAGTTGCAGTTGTTACTTTTTTTTTTACCATAATACCCCATGCCAGGTCAGCAGCATCCCAGAGATGCTCTAGTGTGACTAGTAGCGTAATATCCAAGGTTATGCAAAAGAACAAGGGAAGATAATTTTTTTTAAAAGGGAAGTAAAATCCTTATAAAACTCTAACTAGTCATTAACTTTCCACAGCAGTGCTTGCATCTCTTAGAAACAGGCTCAAGGAGTTCTGTCACTAAAATCTTTGGTTTCAGTTCCCCAAAGAACACTCCCTCATAGAACATTCACCTTAGAGGGGATGTGGACAAAAGATTCTGGACGAAGCCAGGATCAGCAGAGCAGCTAGGTTTACAGATAACGACGAGCTTCCATTTAGCAGGCTGTACTTAGTCCCAGTGTTGGGCTTCTCTGTTCTAGCCATGTGCTGAAATGGCTGACTGGTGTTCCCAAGTCCACCTTCCTGTTGTTTTCAGCCCAGTTTAGAGACTGTAGAAATGGCTTGTCACAGATCTCTGCAATTGGCAAGTCTCCTGAATTTCTTCCGTGTATCTTTTCTTTTTCCTTTCCACAGCAGAGGTTCAAAGCAGAATGTCTTTAGGGATTTGAGAGCAAATGATCACAAGCGGCTAGGTGGGGACTTGTGCCAATATACCGAAAATACTTCGTTGCATTGCTTTTCTCTGCACACAGCAGAACGCACACTGGAAGCAAACTCAGCTCTGGAGAGGCAGCAATAGAAAATGTAAAAACAAACCCAGAAAGGAAGTAAATGAAGCCAAAGGGGGAGCAGGGTAGTTTTGGGTAATGAACAGTAACAGAAAGACGTGGCACTTAAGGAAGAAGTGTAATGAAAGGGCACAAAGGAAAGATGACTGATTCGGAGAATGGCCTGAAAAAAACCCCAACCATTTAGAAAAGGACTGGAGTATTGGGGGAAGCTACGGTGTCTACTGAGAGGAGGGGAATTTACTGCCTTATTGCCTCTGGACAACTCATATTTTAATATTCTGTGATCTTGCCTTTACTGTGGAATGTAATAGAAAGTATTTTAGTGCATGGTGGGGTTCTCAAACAGTTGCCTCTCTCAGATTTGCTTCAGCACCCTGTTGTTTCCAATGAGCTCTGACTAAATGCTTTCGCCATAGATGTTGTGCTAATGTGTTATATGAATTATTTGTCTTATCTCAGTGCTGTGAAATTAGAAGCCCTTTCCCACAGTGTGTTAAGCAGATTAAAATGAAAGCCTGTTTTTATGGTCCAGAAACAGTGCAAATAAAAAAAAAAAAAAAGGAAAGAAAAAAAAGTTGTGATCTAACAGTGGGGTGCTGTGAGGAGGCTTTATGAAGCAAATGCATTTTGTAACCTAAATGGTGAGAAAAGTTCCAAGCTTCCCTTGAAAAGGTTTATATTGTTTTCCCTGGTGCCTTAAATAAAGGGGAAGAGCTTGGGATTGGTAGTTTCTACTAAGATACCTTTTGTTGTTGTTGTCTTTTGAAATTAACTTCCTAGGCAGCTATGCAGTTCCTCTTCAAAACCTTGTCAGTGACTAAAGGGCTACGTTTACTTTCTGGTAGACAGTCCTGGGAAAGATTTTGGGCTGTTCTGAAAAGTGCTAAACATCGTATTAGGGGCTACTACCAGCTATTTTTTTGTTTGTAAGAGAAATTGCTTTCAAAAGTAGTCAAGTGATGGCTTTACAGAGGTATGCGTAAAATTCAGGATTCATGTTACTCTCTCTTGAATTTGTCTTGTGTATCAGTCCCTCCTCCCTTATGGGTAGAATATATTTTAGTTACAGCAGTATTTTATTTCTACCGACCTACTCTAATCTTATTGTCATAATGTTCCAAGACACTTTATATGATAACTACTCTTCTACCTGTGTGGTATTTGTCACGCAAAAAGTCTAAAGCTATAATAAAATTATTGCAGACATGACGTGCTTAGGATAAAAAGAGTGTCTTACTGTGTTTGAGCAATAGCTTAAGACATCACATGTTATTGTAATATGTATTTGGGAGGGGACAGAGTAATGCTATGATGTCAGAGTGAGCATCGTACTTCTGGACTCGGTTCCTATTTCTGTAGCTTTCTCATTCATTTCTCTTATTTCCCTACATGGAAATAAGAAACAAGATTGTGTATTGCTACATCGGTAATGTTGTGCCTTGGGGCCTCTTCAGATCATGATCAGGGTTGAGAAGTCATGGAATGCTTATGGACTACGCTGTATGGAGGTTTAGGCTGATACGCATTGAGTTTCAAATCATGAGGACAGAAAAAGGGAGGAGATGCAAGAGAATTGACTCGTTATTTCCCTGTCTGTGGAGTAAGTTAGCAGCACCAGGCCATTGAAATGCCATAGAAGGTACTTCAAGGTTTGACTTTTTAGGCATTTACTTCCTACAGAAGGAAGGGGTAGGCAGAAGTCTGGCATTTTTTCTCCTCTGTCAGTGTCAGAGGAGGAAGGCAGCAGCTGTGCCTAAATGGTTTTCCTTCTTATTCTCCAGCATCTGCTCTAGGTGTTGTTTCGTAAGACTAGCTCTATGCAACCACGTGTCCCTGGGATACCCGTGTGTTTTGTTGGTACAGGAAATAAGAAATCCACACTCTCTCACTGATACTGCAGTCGAAACTACTGGTGTGGATGCAGCGACGCCAGCAGAAGGGAGCATTTATCAGTTTATCGTCTGTTCAGGGGAAGAGTGTAGCTATGCCAGCATATTTTTTTTTTTCCCTTAAAAATTGTCCTCTGTCAAGCTATAGCTTGTCATGCTGGAGATAGTGAGGGCTGGGGAGGAGGGCGATGGTTTTTTGTCATAGCTGTGTTAGCAGAGGCTCTGCTGTATAGACAGCGCTTAACAATCTTCAGGAGATTGTAGGGATCTCTCTCTGGTTAGCCCTTGCCAAGTGGCAATTAACTCTACTACTGGTCAGTGGAGTTAACTGGTTTAATTTATACGAAAGACTTCAGATCCCCCTGTAAACTGTACGCTACAGTTCTGTGGTGTTCTACAAAAAGCTTTTGCAGTATGTTATGTACTAAAACTTTATAAGAAATAGATAAATGGTAGGGGAGAGGGGGGGAAGCAGTATTCCTTCTTTTGGTATAAATTCTTACTTGTTTGTGAGCGTTTTTTTCAGCAAATCTTGACCAGACCAGCACAGAGAAATTTGTTTTTAGTCTATCTCATGTAGTGTCTGATTATTGCAACCACATTTAAATGTAAGCAGTTGAAGTTTTTGTGTAATGCTGACATTTCTATGTGATATTTCTCCAGAAAAGTAAATATTTCTGTTACTGTTTTCCAATGTAATGTTTTCTCTGTAAACAGATCACTTTTGATTTGCATTTCTCTTTCATATTTTTCCCATGTGTTTTGTTTTAAGCAGAGAGGCCTGTAACTGCTGGACATCGCTGAGGAAAAAAGCCATAGACCTAAACCAAGAACATATAGGGAATAATTAAGCTATCTTAAAATTAAGGCATTTGAAACTTTTAATATCTTTAAGGTAATTTAAAACATACTTCAGATTTAAATCATATCATGAAGCTGTTCTGCATGACTTCCACCAGCCTTTATAAGGACTAAACAGTCTACTTGCCTCCTTTTAGATGTTATACTTTGATTTGTAATTTGTCTTCTAATGTGCAGTTAATAGTAATATGGCAATCATTCAGTTTTGCAGAACCAGGTAGGCTTCTAGCACTGTGGGTGTTTTGTTTTAAGCAGAGAGGCCTGTAACTGCTGGACATCGCTGAGGAAAAAAGCCATAGACCTAAACCAAGAACATATAGGGAATAATTAAGCTATCTTAAAATTAAGGCATTTGAAACTTTTAATATCTTTAAGGTAATTTAAAACATACTTCAGATTTAAATCATATCATGAAGCTGTTCTGCATGACTTCCACCAGCCTTTATAAGGACTAAACAGTCTACTTGCCTCCTTTTAGATGTTATACTTTGATTTGTAATTTGTCTTCTAATGTGCAGTTAATAGTAATATGGCAATCATTCAGTTTTGCAGAACCAGGTAGGCTTCTAGCACTGTGGAGAGGTTTCTAATACAATGTAAAAACACATCTTTCAAGGCACTGCCATAATAAGTAGCTTTTTCACATTTTCCTTAAGGACAATTTGGAAGAAAAATAAATTCCTTTGAGTGGCACAGATGTGTGGTTATAAATTTGTTTTCTATCGCTGGTGAAATTTGCTCATGAATATTCCAAATGAGAAGATGTCCATTCCTACAAATTTGTTTAAAGCATCACATGGTGAAACTGGAAGGATGTAGTGCAGATGTGATGTGCTTTCTTGAATATCACATTTGTTTGTCTCGATACAGGTGTCCACAGAGTTACTGTGGTCAAGAGTGGGATAGGGTTCTGAAACATTCATACTGTATATTTTTTTTATAGTGTAAGAAGCTAACTGAGTTCGTTGTCTCAGATAAGAGTTCTTACTGTGGCCATTGAGTTACCAAGGGGGAAAAGTCTTGCAGGAGAGTATAAAAGCGACAAACAAACTCTGTTGGAACTCTTTGGAAGCAGTGTTTCATGTGGTTTAGTCTACCTGATCAAATCTGTACTTCGAAATGGAAAGGGATGGTTGGGCTTTAAAACTCCCTTTCTCTAGAACTACCTTTTCCTTCGGACATAGGGAAAAACACCTATTTCTCTTCCACAACCCCCTTGCCAAGTTCAGCCATAGTATGTGTGAGGTGACCGCAGTGACTGTGCCTGACACATTATAGCCAGGAGCAGGTATTAGCAAGAGTGAGTATCTCGTGGTTTGGCAGCGCTAGGGGACGAAAGGGCGTTGGGAGGGCTCTGGTTTGATGGCCACATCAAATGCTACTGCAGGTTCTGAACTTAAAATGCAAGTGTTCACTCAGCCTAAGTTGATGATATCAACCATCAAAGACTGTTTAATGTGAACTGGCATTTCAGATCCAGGATGTGAAAAGAATTGAAATACAGTATGTTATGTAACTTTAGGTTGCTAATATGCAACCTATGTATTACAGAAGGATTAAGGGCAAGTTTTATCCAAAGGCACTTTCAAGAACTAGAGATATCCAAAATATTGTTAGTCATCCTTTCAGCTTTTTATTAACAGTATCTGGCTGAGGCAGGTAATTGTTAAAATTGGTAAGGAAGGCTGGTTGGTAGTTAAAGTCTGAAGCTGTATTCAAGTCAACTTTCCAGCAAAGGGGACATAGGTCACTGCCATTGGTTTTAGCCAGAGAAACGAGCCTGATACCTGTTTTTTGGTTCATATGTTCAGGGAGCGCTGGAGAAACCTGTGTTTGACATACTTCAGAGTAAAAAGGAGTTTGAATACAACCAGTTCAAGTATTCTGACAAATGAAGTAACTAGTAAAATTGAGAAACATGCTAGCACAGGGAAGAGAGAACCAAAGAAGAAATGATTGACCCCTTACGGATCTTCTCTGGTATTGGGAAAATCTGGTAAATATGTTATCACTACATTTGGAATGGCGTGTTCTGGATGCAACATCCGTACGCATTTGGTGAGAAGGGAGAAAGTATTCTCTAACAAAAGAAGAGGGGCAGATTTGCTTGCAGCAGTTGACACAGATGGATTCTCTGGCAGAGACCTAACGCTGAGATTCTTCTGGGAGAACCAGGCTAGAAGTCTTCCCTCAGAGTATAAGAGAACTGGTAAAAATATTAAACCAAAACAAAACCATACAGGTTTCTGCTGCCTCCTTCCTGGTTCTGAACTTAGCTTAGGTAAACAAATTTGGAATAGCGATAATGCCAGCTGTCTGCCTTGACAGGACAGGAGGTTTGTGTAGCCTTCAGAAGCTGGAGAAGAGATGGAATCCCAATCATCAGTAGGCTATGGACTTTTCTCATATCAAAATCCAAAGCAGCAATTAACGTAACTGAATATTGCACTGTGCGTGGTGCACCACATATTCTAAACACAGATCAAATTCAGCAGTAGGTTTGAATTAGAGCTTTTCTTCCAGAAAGCAGCCCAAATAACAACAACAAAAAAATTTAATCTTAGCATGAAGACCTCGCATTGGAGTGTCACTCAAATCCTGTTAATAACGTAGTGACTCTCTGTTAACTTACATCTGTTATGTCAATTGATTTTCAGCTACCTGATTCATCATGATGTCAGTTATATCAGTAGGCTATGGACTTTTCTCATATCAAAATCCAAAGCAGCAATTAACGTAACTGAATATTGCACTGTGCGTGGTGCACCACATATTCTAAACACAGATCAAATTCAGCAGTAGGTTTGAATTAGAGCTTTTCTTCCAGAAAGCAGCCCAAATAACAACAACAAAAAAATTTAATCTTAGCATGAAGACCTCGCATTGGAGTGTCACTCAAATCCTGTTAATAACGTAGTGACTCTCTGTTAACTTACATCTGTTATGTCAATTGATTTTCAGCTACCTGATTCATCATGATTTTGTCAGTTATATTGAAGACCCTTTTTATATTCAGCTGTTAAAAAATGGTTTAGGTTTTTGTTGACTCTCTAATTTTTGCATCGTTCCTGAGATCACTAATGTCCTGAATGAAAATTCCTGTTTTAAGAGTAGAAATATCTCTTGAAATTCTATTTCTTTATGTCCTCAATATATACACATTGTCCTTTTGAAGTAGATTGTACTGCTTCCCAAGAGACTAGGGAAGCTTCTGCTCTTCTTTCTGTTTGAATCCTGCTAATGCAAGTGTTACCAAGATATTATGTGTTAAATCTGTAGTGAAACAACACTGATTTCTTTCATTCTTTCCTCTACGGTGGAAGGAAGGAGAAGAGGTTTTGCTCTTAGTGTTTATCACACCCAAGTGGGCATGGGAGTCACTTTTCTAACACAAGAATTATTTCTAAAAATACTCTTAAATTTATTCAGACTAGCAGCTTGTTTAAGCTTTCATTTCCGAGCTAAGCAGGTTTCTAAAGAGCTCTCTTTCCAACATGAAGACAGCGGGAGCTGCTGGATATTAAAATTTAAGTGAAATATTTCTATTCCTAGAGGAAAGGTGCATCTTCAGGAAAAAAAATGAACATTTGCTTAATTGATAGTGACACGTGCTGTATTTGCTTTCAGTGAACATTTGTGAAAATTCATCTCCCCTTATGGGTCTGTGTGATTTTGAAACTGACCCCTTTGAATGTAAGCTTTTTTATAAATGGGATCAGTAAGATTTTCTAAATTTGAGATTGGGTGCCAGTTAGGAAGATGGAGGTGCCAAACTAAAATTATGGTGTAATTAACCAGCCAGTAAAGCATCCTGAATGTGAAGGTTTCATTCAAAGCATTTAACAAGAAGCTTTATCAAGCAATTCTAAAATAGCAAAGGAAGGTTTTAGATAACAGCGAATGCAGGGGATGTGGTGTCCCATTAGCAGAGATCATCTCCCAGGCTGGTTTTTTTAATTGACAAAATTATAACAAATGATGGACTGCTGGGATCAACATGTTGTAATGACCAATTAATGGAAACAAGGAGATGATTTTGTTTCGGAAAATTGATGTGGTGAACAACCGGAGCAGATGCAGGTATGCTCATAAATTGCTAAATTGATGCACTGAAGTACTGCTTCTGAAAGATAAACAGCTGGGAAAGAGTTTGAGGAAGTGTTGATTTTTGTCTTAGTAAGATAAGTGCTGACAATCACACTAACAAAAATAATGTTCCAGTAGATGATTATTTTACTGGCTTGTATGCTTTGTGTGTTGAAAGTGTAATGGAATTGAGGTCGCCCTCCACTGAGAATTAATAAGCTGTTTCATTTGTGCCTTGTGTTGGAGTAACTTTGTTTTACTATTTTGCTTTTTCTTCTCTGTGCTGCTTGTGCTCCAGCCTTCTCAGTCTCTTGCCCGTAGGTATTTCTCACTTATTAATTCCTTATATATCTTATTTCTCATTTATAGCCAAGTGTTTTTCAGGGTGAGTAAACTTTATGATAGCTTAATGAAATTTAGCTTTGCTCACTGTTGTCCTAACAATCTTCCTTTTGGCTGGACAAAATTAAACTCCAGTCTCTTTGAAGACATTTTTGAGTAGAGATTTGACAAGTAACTTCAGCCGATTGCTGAAAACAAGCTAAGATTACGGGCTGGCAGTAGTCAATACCAATTCTGAATATTAAAGAGGAGGTATCTAACATTTGCTGCGAAAAGAGCCCCTGTTACAACTAGTACTTCGGTAAAGGGAGCTGCAAGTCTCGCCATGCTTTAAGAGGTACCATGACCAGAGGTTTGGTTTGTGTTTTGGTTGGGTTTTTTTTGCCATGATGCTGATTACTAATGCTTTTGGTTTCTTTTTCTTCTCTTTGGTAAGACTCGGCCTGAGGGAAAGGAATGTTTTTTGTGAAATACTCTGAAACTTAATTGCTTGGGTTAGCTGAGAGGAGACCACGAAGCCCTGCAGGTGTAGTCTACATGTATGCCCTCAGCTCACTGGAAGTGGCAATAAACATATGCAGAGGTTTAAATGGCTCTTGGAATGTTTCCTACATAATCCTTCACTTTTATATCAATTTATTTAGAGTTTGTAAAAAAGTAAAAGTAGTGCCAGATTTTTTGTTTGTTTTCGACTCAGTGATGCTGGAAATGTGATCAGTATTGCGTGGTATGAAATAGTCATGCAATGCAAATAAGTTTTACCAAAAAAGCAAAATCAAATTTGTGGGCTCCTAAAGGCAAAAAGAACAATATTCCTAAAATTAGTTGCTCAAAGAACAGCGTTGCTGCTATTGTCATTGATATACTACACAATCAAAACTGTGGCATTGTAATGTACATAAAAGGAATTTTTGGAGGGGGAATACTTTGGCCATTACTTATTCATTACTTATTATATGGTAATAGCTATAACTTTAAAAAAACTGAATGTAGGCTCTGTTTCTTCTCCAGACAGGCTAATGTGTGGAATCTTGAGGAACTTGTACCTTCTATGGCAGATAAGGCTGCCAGTTTCTAACCTACGGTATAAAGAGTTACTCCCTCCAAAAGTGATTAGTGCTCTTTAATTTAGATTTGACAAGTAAGAGAGGGTATATTCTGATGCCTACATCAGATTTTCTCTTGATCCTTATGTGGAGGCTATGTGTGTGCCAATGACACTAAGGAGTTTTGGCAGAAATTTGGAAAAATCCCAGTGGTATCCCGAGTAGATCTTGTCTCTGGAAGCATAAATCCTGAAGAGCAAATGGAAGTTGCTGTTTGGGCTGAGGAAAGGAGTATGAAAATATTGTTTGTGTAATAGCTGATTAATGGGCAAATTAAGAAAATGCATAATATGAACTGGGAAACAGCAGAAAATGGGAGAAACCTGTTCTGAGAGGCTTCTGATGCCTGGAAACCAGATGAGCGAGTAATGTATTCTACAGGTTTTGAGATTGCTTTAGGTATTTAATGTTGATAGGAGTTGCTTTAAGCCATGGTGGAATAATATGCATGCTGACTCTTAACTGCATTATTTTGTCTTAAGTCCAACAACATAAAGCGCTGTGGTGGAAGATGTTTACCTAGTCTAACTTTACAGCTGTTCTGATCCTCAGTTATTCTGTAGTAACCATGAAGCTCCAACCATTTCCCTTGCAAACAGGAGAGTAAGGTCTACATTATCTGTTTTCATCTGGTTTCCCTTTCTTAGTTGTCTGAAAAGCATTAGAAGGGAAGGGGCAGGTCTCCAAGGTTGATAAGAAGTGTTACTGTGTTTTGCTTTCCGCAGTGATAGCTACCATAGGGTGTTCTAATACTACTTGTCTTCAGGTATGCAATATTGATACCTCTTACTCATCCAAGCTACAGCACATGGAGTAGTCATCTCATGTAGGATTCATCTAACAATACGTAGATGTTTGCACAGTAGATATGTATATCCAAGTTAGTTCTTCAAAATGCCCCATTGTCTAACAAAATGAAGTGGGCATTTTTAGGTGATAATGTAGGAGGGTAACTCTTCTGAAGACTGATGTCCAAATTAAGTCAGGGAATCACCCTGAGTGTACCTGTTTCTCTCCTTTTAAACCATAAAAACTCTGTACAGAAGGCCTAGTGTGTTAGAGTACAACAAACTCACATATGGACACTATGGGTGTTTAAAGCTAGGAGTGGGAAAGGAACCAATCTCACCCGCGTGGTTTACAGGTAAGAATTAGAGGTGGGTAAGTTTATTTAAGGGGTACTTCCCCCACTTACAACTTCCAGGGCAAAGATAAATTGAGACCAAATAATCTCTCTCTACTTTTTCCTTCTAGCCAAGATATAAAAAATTAATTGCTGTGAGGTTGAGTATTGGATCTTTGTGTATTTAAATAGCATAATTTTCAAATTGCTGAGCATGGCTGTCAACCCAGTGAAGCTGAACATGATTTTACTGAGAGAGATGCAGCCATGTGTACTTGTTAATGCAGGAAGAGTCCTTCCTTTCTTATGACTGTTGCATTCTTTACAGGCTTAATGCAACAATCAGAAAAGTCATACTCATAATTCATTATGAGCAAAAAAAAAAAAGTCAAAACTGTATGTTGAAAATAGGTGGCCCGCTGCAGTTGGTCTGTTTCAGATCTAATGCAACTATTGTTATAAACTGAGACCTTTTCAAATTCCTTTTATTCAAGTGCTATATAATATTCTTCATCTTCGAGTAACTTACATCTGCCACCGATTGAGAAATATTTCAGATTGAATGAAGTGGAAAGACACTTCCAGCTCTATATGTGCAATATCATTTAAATTTTAATGGCTGACTCTAGGGCCTAAATGTGCTTCCATGTGCACTTATGAAGCTGCTGTCAGAATCTACACATTGCATAAACTGAGGGTAGAATTTGGCCCTTTATACCGCTATATTGTGTTTAAAAAGAAACAAAAAACAACAAAAAACACAAACCAAAAATCCCCAAACCCAAAACCAGGAATCCTCATGAAATTGTCATAACACATACTACATTTTAATAGCTGGAAATCTTTATTTAATTACAGTAATTTGAAATTTCACTTTTTATTTATACAGATCTCCCCAGACATCCTCTTTTTAGCTTCTTCTTTCTGACCCCAAAGATTCAATGAGTTTACTCTAGAAACATTCATGGATCAATAGGCTTTGAAGATTAGCAGGTCATGACCAGGTACAAAATGCATGTTGTAAAACCCAGGCTCTTATATTTGCTTGAATCCTTCCTCAAAAAAATGAGAGAAGGGGTAGCTTTTAACAACAGGCCTCTTTGAATGGATTAATTCCTCGTGTATTTCAAAGGGCTGAGAGTATACTGAAGAAACTACAAATGTGGAATTAATTTTCAGTGACTTGAGAATTCAGCTAGCTGACAAATAGTTTTTTTAGATAAGCCAGGATGCTGAGGATGAAAGTAAGACAGTGAAAAAGCCTCAAGAGGAGCACTGTACATTGAGTTAAGTTTTTGTTTTTCCTGCCTTCCCACCTTCTATTGTAAATGGAGTTGCACAGAAACAGCTGCCTTATTACTTCGCCTTTTCAGTCACATTTTCCTCATTTCAGGGCTTTGTTTTCTGTGCAAGACTGGACCCTAACAACTCTAACCTCAAATGAAGATAAATAGGGCTAATTTTTGTCTGCTGAGTGCTAAATTAATATTTAACTCTCCAGCATTCAGTTACAGCCCCTGAAATGGTCTGTCTAGACTTTTTAGAGAAGCTTAACAAGATTCAAGTAGCTTTTGAAGGTCTCTAATAATTGTATACCAGTGCTATGTTGCTTCACCTGCTTGTACTTGAAAATGGTGAGGTTTAAGAAGGGTGGAAGGTTTGAAGTGGCAGATTAGTTAACAGTATTGAACACAGATAGAATTCCAAGTTGCATTTGTTTCTTGTCAATAAACTAATCATAGGATGTTTTCATTCATTTTCTTTTCTTACTCTCTTATCCTCAAGGTTGTCATCTTCATATTCCCTTTCATTCTTGTTCTTTCATGGGGATTTCAATTTTAGATATGTTTTCCCTCCCACCACTTTTTTTTATCCATCAGTTTTGGTCATGTTTGACAGAAGGACAGATGTTTCAAAGATAATGACATATCTGCAAGTTTTGTGAGAACAGGCATACAGAAGAGGCTTAATTGCATGCAATTAAAGGAAAGTACTTATTATTAGACACTAGAGAATCCATATAGAGGAGTGAATTTAAAAATGATTCCTCTGCAGGAAAAAATGCCAGTGGAGTTTGTAATTGATAATGAGCATCAGACCCCTGTGAAATCTTATTTTAATAGTGCCAGGCTCCTTGCTATGTATGCATCATGCTGCATTTATGATGGAGGCTCAGTAACGTTAGTGGTAAATCTGGTTCTTCGTCCACTGGCTTACTAATATAAAGTACATTTAATTCTTTTTACTACTGTAGCTAGAAAGGCTATGGACCTGCAACAACCACGAGTCCTGTATATGCACTCCAATTAGTAAATTACCTGACCAGGCCTGACCCGCAGGACTGTTGGGAACGGAAAGAAAATCTTCCCCAGGGCAATATTATCTGCTTTCTCCTCTTCTGTGATATTGCTGCTTTTTATTTTTATGCTGTGATATAACATGGAAACCTGTATTTGGATCAGTATATCCATAGAAATTTTTATTTTGGGGGCTTGCTGTATGGATTTAATCTGTTGTGAAAATGTTTTTGTTCTAGTGCATTGTTATCAAAGACATTTTGTGGGCTTTCCCTCGTGCCTATCTTTAGGGAAAAGAGATTTGTCTCTGTAGTTGCAAGGTGCACATTGAATTTTTAGGGCCATTGACAATTTAATTCAGGAATGATCTAATTAGGGATCCAGAGAACTGGATTCAACGTATCCTTAAGTATTGGCTGTCCTGAGAGATGCTCTGGCAGATGGTTAGTTCAAAGTGAGTTTACCTTGGGCTCAGTTTCTTTAGACTGACAGCTTTTTTTACTCTATTAAATGAGACAACTGTCAAAAGAACAGACTCTGAGTTGATGCAAATAACTCTGTGGCACAGATAAAGCTTAAATGTGTTCCTTGAGTCAGCTGAAACTGTCAGGTGCTTTGAGTAACTAGTTCAGCCAGCCAGAAAGGCACACTGGCAAGTAGAAGAAAAGGTTGGGAGGTGCCTAAAAATAAAACAACTCCCAGGTTTTTGTTATCTTTATTCATTGATTTTACTTTTTGTCACATACCAGTATGGCATGTTGGGAACTGTTCTTTGCTTTCACTCTTGTATTCATTTAAGTAAGGAATTCTCATTATGTTTTAATTATCCTCAGAAGTTTATTTGTTGTTAATGTGCCCAAAGTCCTTAGGCTATGAAAGCATGAAAATAATGAGCTATTATGATGGAGCTGTCAGGCAGTCCCCAAACTAACTGTCCTTTGCTCTGATATTTCAGCTGTTTGCAAATAAATTAATACGGTTTTTTCCTCGCAATTTGGAAATCCATCTGTGATGATTATAGCTAAAATCTAGAGTGTACTCTTCGCCCTCTCTTGCCCCCCAAGAACTAAAGTAGCTCTTCCTGGTGCTGATCTCACTGAGCAGGCAAGACCCTGCTTTTCTGTTCCCTCTATTCAGTCCCTGCAGCTTTGGTTTCCTCATGAATTACTAGGTTTCGTGAACTTTGGGGTAATGAGGAGGTCCTGCTGATGTTACACTGCCATTTGGATGATGTCTTCCCTGCACCAGGCTTCGTCCAAGGTAAATTGGAATTGAAACCAGTGAAAGTAGACAAAATATTCTCATAGGTGAAGCAGAAGCCACTTGTCTGCTGCTAACCTGAAAATGCGTTGCAGGCATCTTAAAAACCTGGATGTAACTGTGGGATAAAAACAGCAGACAGGGAAGGAAAAAAACCAAAACCTGGGGTGCCTGTGGAGGAGGCTGTGATATGTGGGTACCTGCTGGTGCACTTTGAAATGCAGAGTGCTCAAATGAAAACTTGTTAAGACTTTAATACATTTTTAATTGAGAAAAGGGGAGGGGGGGAAAATTGACCTTCCCCTTACACTAGAAATTTCCATATTCAAGAAGAGGAGTGGGACAGGGCAGGGGAAGACCAATGTTCATCTCATGGAAAAGCGGCTTAACTACTCTTATCAAACCACATAGCTTTTACAATACTTTTTGTATGCCCTCAAACATGGACTCATGGAAGATTCATAACTTTCCATAGTCTAAGATGATCAGAAATGTTAACAAACCTTTGTGATTTTAAATTCTTACAAAGTGAGCAGAAAGTCCCTTGTGAGAACCAGGTTTGACTCTCAGTATCTAATACAAAGACGGGGGCCTCTGCATGTTACTATAATCATGTCCCAAGAAGCATTTTATCAATACGTTAGTAGACTTTGGCAACTTCCATTGGTTCGCTGATTGAGTGCTTTAATTTTCATTCCTCAAATGTATCAGAAACATGAAATTTTCAAGTCCTACCTATGAAACTTCTATGTTATTAGGTGTGAACCTGGGAATCAGAAAGTCAATGTTCTGCTTTGGGCACATCCTCCTTGCCAGCTTAGTTGCCAGCTTCCTGAGCAACTGCTTCCAACTGTCCCTCCTATAATTATATATTAACCCTGTTTCTCCTATTGTCGTCAGAGTGTAAGCCAGAGGAGTGTACGATACCAATCTCACATACAATAAATGTAACCGGTTCAACACTAAGGAGGTATAGACTTAAAATTTCTTCCTCTCATTAGGATGGGTGTTTTCAGGATTTCTGTTATTTGCTTGGCATTTCAGCTTGATTCTGAAAGGAACATTGTGGTCTCAAGTAAAAAAAGCCCAGTTCAATGAATTGTGTAGGGTTTTTGCATTTAAAAAAAAAAAAATGTCCCTTGATACATTTTCATAAACTTACTTGAAAGTCTTTTTAAACTAGGAGCATTAAGCTCTAATTTCAGTCTCAATGAAAATGCTGACTATAATGGAAGTTAGAGAAGTGATGAGAACATCGAAGGCTTTGTTTATTAGGAAACAAGATACAGAACTGTCTACAAGCCTAGAGGGAAACGGGAATGATGAAGCCAGGAGTAATTGGAAAGATGGGTGTGGCTTCTGGGTGTAATCAACAGGCATTGAATGTATGAGGAGTGTCTGTGTTGATGTAATCTTGTAGGTGGGCAGGGTTTCTGATGCCAAGCTTGTATACGAAGGTTAACAGCTAGCTACTATCACTTTTTTTTTTTCCCCCTGGTTGAAAGATCATTTTTTAGTTCACTTATTAATGGGAAAATTGTTGATTAATACTACAGCTGGGGGATAAGTATTTAAAGCCAGTGCATTTATCTGACACAGCTACTTTAAAGTAGTGCTGCAAAGGAATGATTCTGATAATAGAAGTGTATAATTCTTCTAGCAGATGTTGCTAGATAGTGGAAGAGATTCACATGCATCTTCATGTGAACATAACTTATGGGTTGAAGAAATTAAAGAGTACTTGGTCAAACCTAATTCTGAGCTCTTTCCTCTATTCTTATCACTGGAGTCACTTTTTTGTAGATATGTAGATATATATTTTTGAAGGGGCGAAACAGTGAAAGTGAAAATAAAGCAAGCATTATGTCATTCATTGTTGGTCTTAACCTTTGAATTTTCTTAGTACTCTGCAGTACTGTATAGCTAGATCTGTGTCAGACAGGTTTTGAACCTGTAAGATTGGTTTGGTCAAAGCTGCACCATCCACTAACTGCTGAAAAGCACTTTGACCAGCTGCTTTTATCTCTAGGGAAGAGATGTACAGATCTAGAATGCTATAGCGACTAGATCTTTAGCCACTCAGTCTGATTTTTATGTGAGTTTATTATGTTTTATTTATAGAAGTTACGCTTTTGGGCAATTGATGGGGCTTTTAAATTTCTTTCTGGAGTTTCCTTAAAAAGAAGAAAAAAAAAAAGACATTTATTGTGCAATGCATAAGCAGTGAATCTACTGGCATGGAAGGGGTTGGGCTTGGCCAGCCATGCACTGTATAGGTGATCTGGACATGCCTAGCTGAATTCCCTTGGATGTTGGGCTGTCCAGCAGTGCAGTCGAAGCTACTTTCTTGGCTGGCTTGCAGCATGTCTAGAAATCCCTGGTAAGTCTTGTAAACCCTGCTTTTCAGCCCCAACAAGACTTGCAGTTGGAAGAAAGCAAACTTGCCATTTTCATAACCCAAATGGTACATGCCTGTTTATAAATGTATCAGATAGCATATGCTTTTTTGTTTAATTTTATAAAACTGTGGACTTTTCTTCACCATTCCCCCTTCTTTTTTCAGTTCTCATCCTACTGAAGTCTGTTGTACTTTTGCTTATGAACAGAATTATTTTGATGAGTTTCAAGAGACTTTCTGATGTGCTTGTCTTTTAAATGTATTAAAACATCTGTGGATGTCACTTCAGTACATGCTTTCGTCATGTCACAATCAGATTTTTAGTTTGCAGGGTTTCAGCATATTTGCTTTAAATGGTTTTCCTTCAGAACAGAATAATCTACAAAAAGGTTGGACACATTCTATCCCTAACCTGTGAACTGGAGGATAAATTGTCATCAGGAGGTAATCCAGTGGAAGTCAATGATACGATCTTCTTTCCCTCTGCGACGTCCTCATTCATTTAAGTTTGAATACAAGTTTCTGTTTAGAAAAGTGAAAACTGTTCTAGCAATGACAGAAGTCAGTTTTCACTCTCAAGTAAGTGCAAGCATTTCCCAGTGAAACCTTGAAGGTATTTCCTAGACAGAAGTCGGTGACCTCTGGGCTCTGGCCCGGTCAGGAACAGCACGGCTATGCCAGTAGAGCAGGGGAGGAATCTGTGGTGGTAGAAGTGTCTCTTCACCTAAATGAAGCTCTTGAGCAGTGTGAAATGAAAAAGGAAAAAAAAAAAAAAAAAAAAAAGGCAATTTTGTGATATTTCAGATTTATTAGAATGGTGTATGTAAAGGCCCTAAAACGAGACTATAATCAGGCTCAAGGAGGCTTTTCTAGAAATACTTCAGTTCTGAGCTATTCATGTGTTTATTGCTACTCCTTCTTGTGTTTATTTTCAGGTGTTAGTTGTTTGAGCCATGTTATTATTACCTGACACTGTTCTGACTTCAGTGCTTATTCACCAGTTTCAGCTAAAGGTAACTGAGTGACTTGCTGCTTGATAAACGATAAAAGAAGGAAAACAGATTCACAGATTAATGGTAACTGATAGTCATAGGGAAGCGCTAATTGCAAGTGCTAAAACAGTTTCATAACAGCGCTAATAATACATTCTATTCTCATTATAAGGCTCCCTGTTATGATTTCATCACGGTACAAGCACGTGCACTTTGGCTCCTCACTGCATTAAACCCTGGAACTGTCTGTATGCATGCGGAGGAGAAGGAAGCCGTGCTTTCCTCAGGATTTGTTGTATTTGAGCTCGCTATTACAGTGGCTGTTACCACCAGGTTTCTGTAACAGGCAGGCTGGGGCCTTGATGTGGGAGTGACCCATCTTGTTATTTCTGTCAAAGAAGCAAAAAAAAAAAAAGGGCCCTGTGTCTTTAAATTTCTATTATTTCACATGGTCTGCCTGGCAATAGACCTCTGTCCTAAACCTGCAGAGTTAAATTTACCCAGAATGACAACTGTATACTCAGGGTTTAGTTACATAACAGCAGTTGCTGCGTTTCACATTGCACTAATCCAAACACAGTGATAAAGCAGGCCATGAAAAAGCTGGCTGTTTTTGGTATGTTACATAGGCAGGAGGATAAGAGCTTTTTAATTTTCTTTTCTATGTTGCTGAAACTATTTTCTGACTTGGGTGTTTGGCCATCCGGTGGCTTATTTAGTGCTTTAACTGGTGTGTTGGCAGATAATGTTGTTGCACAACTTTAAGTTATGAAGATGGGTGAGAAGATGGTTGTGTTTATAAGTAACATGCATACACCGCTGTACGCGTTTAGGTAATAGTATCAAGGCTGGCACGTTGTAAGGTGCTATGGTGATTAAACACTGCTCAGCTTTCATGTACTGTTCTGAAACTGTTCTTACCCCAGTTCCCCAGCAGCTCTTTCCAGCAGTACTCGGAGGAAAATCCTTGTGCTAGTGTAAAGCAATTACCTCTTCATGCTCACAAGTCCACAGTGGTCAGATCATCTATCACATATCCTATCATTAATGGGTTATGGCTCGGCTTTTGAGCCCTGCTGAGAGCATGCCCAAATGCACTGTTGAGTTCCTTTTCTGAGTGTAGGCATTCAGTTCCCCATGGGAGTGTTTGCAGAGCTTTGTTAAATAATAAAGACATTTCTCCAACTTCTCATGTGTTTAATCAAAATATGAACTCTCCCAGGAGGTGCGGAAAGGCAATGGGGAGGAAGGCAGAGGATGCTGAAGGTTTGGATTCTTGCAAGGGCTTGGCGTTGGGAGGCAGCTTGTCCCAGGCTGTATATTTCTTGAAATTTCCTCCACATCGTTGCCAAGCCCCTGTGCTTCTCCCTCATCCCTGTCTTTTTTTGGACACCTCTGAAGGAGTAATAGTTTTTGTGTATTCTGTGCTAGCATTGTGCTTGCCACTCATTAAATAAAAATGAAGATCCTTCATGCCACATGAAGAGCCTGAAGGTTGGGTGTTTGTACCCCGGATGATCCCTGGAGGGGGTTGTATCTTTTCCCTGGCAAAATGCCTGTGGTCTGCAGTGGAGCCTGGCAAAGAGCCATTAAAATCTCTCATGCTCCATTGCACAGTACACTGTTGGGCTAACTTCGTAAGGGAAGCTGCAGCGTGCAAAAGAGACCTGAGCACAGCAGTGAGAGGGGCCCAGGGCAGAATTGCAGCAATAGTACCAGGGGGGATAACTGTCATGAAACTATGCTGTAATCATTAGGGGATTGGGTTTGGGTGTTGAGGAGAAGCCTTAGGAGTCTAAAAGGAAGAGCATAAAACCAAGCTGTCGAAAGAATGGAGGTCACCATAAACTTTGCAGGGTGTTGCCAGTGGAGGAAGTTGACTTGTTTAGTGTTCAGGCTTTTCAAACTCATTTGTAGTGCATTCAGAAACATTGTTGAATGTCAGAGATACCAATTTAAAAAAAAAGTTGCAACACAGGACTCAAATGCATGTTCAGAACAGTATCTCACTATTGGTGAATACAATCTACATATGTTCTTCTTAGCCATATAATTTATTTGGGTTTTCTTAACTGTAGTCTTCCTACTAATTTTTATGCACAGAACTGTTAAGATTAGTTAAATAGCTATACGCTGGCCTTGGAAAGAGCACACTGAAATTATTTGCATGGATACATTACCTTTGATCTCTCACACATCTGTCTTTAAATTTAGAGCTTTTACTACTTGGTTAAGAATTCAGAAAAATACAAAAATAATTTTCTTAAGCCAGATCAGTGCTGCAGTCTGCAGTATAAGGAATCAGTGCTTTAATAGGTGTCCAAGAGCAAAATGGTTTGTTTCTTTCTGTCTCAAGCAAAGCTTACAGGAGCTGATAAGGAGCCATAGCTAGATGATATTTGAGTGTTCAGAGATGGGGCTCGCTCTTGCTACAGGATGATCTGAAAACCCCAGCGTAATGGATTACAATTTTTGTTTTGTTATTTTTCATTTTGGACAGACAGAGCTCCATTTGTGAGTGTTGCCTGATATGTCTTTTATTTGAAAGCTAATGGGCTTATTTTCTCTTTTCAATGGACACATGTACTGTTCATCCCAATTAGAATGAGGAGATAAAAACCACTTGATTTTTCTTTTTTCTTCCTATTCAGCTCTCCCGTGTTTCATAATTTGTGTTCCATTTCTTAGACACTTTTATATGAAGAGCCGTTTTGGTTACTACTTTCAGGATGAGAAGACTCAAGAGAGTGTGACAGTGAAAAATAATGACAAGGAAAAACATGATTCCTGTCTCTTTTGAACATACTAGAAAAATCTCTTTGATTGAGGTAAATAACTGTGTTCCCTAGCTTCATCTTTGTATAGTTAATTCCAAGTTCTTAAAAAGCAGAAATGGATGTGCTAATGTGAGTCATTTCCTTTTAAAAATGAAATCAGAGATAGTACAGTCATGGTTTTGGAGTCCAAACTTGAGCTTTTAAAGTGTTAGTAACTGTAGAGTTGATGCATTATATGTTTTTGCTTTCAAAAGAAAAAAAAGGGACAAGGGGAAGGGCCTGGTCTTGACCTCTTTGAGTGTTAAATGAAACTGTCCCCTTAATAAAGACAGCACCATTTTCAGACACATTTTGTGTCCATCTTTATACATCAGCAGCTCTAATCTGTGACTCAGTCTCTTGAGCAGCACTACCATGTAGTTTAAGTACTTTATGGAGATCTGCAAAGTGGAAGTGGTCAATGCCTTCGATAGCTAGCTCATCTTTGGCTTTTTGAAACCTTTTCCTTCTCCTCAAAACTTTTTTATTTGTCAGTAGGAATAATCTTCTATGTTCCAGAAGCTCTGGTTTGAGAGTAGGGTCATAAAGTTGCTGTGGGGATTTGTCCATTTCCCCCCCTCCCGCCAGGGGCCTGGGCAGGCAAAGCAGTGAAAGGTTTTTAGGGGATTTTTGCTGCTACTGGTGACTTTTTTCTTTAAACAAGTTAACTGTTTTCACCTCCTCCTTATGAAAAGACGCAACGTGAAGCTGCTTGTCTTTCAGCTGCAACAACATTCATAAGAGATTTTAATACAACAAGGTCTGTCACTGGTGTTCTGAAGTTTTCCTGGAATTTCATGGGTGTCTGAATGCAAATGTGCTCTCCCCCCCCTTTTTTTTTCTCCTGTTTGAAGGTTAGTTTTCTTTAGGGTATCGCTTCATTCCTGCCAATCTGATAAAGCTAACTTAATTAAAAATATTACCATTAGATCATACAGTTCTCTTTATTAGTTTAGTCCATGGGGCTCCTTTTTCCACTGGGAAATTATTTACTTCAGAACTTGCGAGAGTAGCCTTGGCTGGCTTTGTTTAATGCAGCTGCTTTAAAGCTTTCCATCAGATTAACGTTTTTCCAGGTCTTTTCTTGCAGGTACACTGTTATTCAGAGATAACTCTGATTGCTCAGATCTGCAGGGTTTGCTGCAGAGCAGTGCTCAGATTGGAGGGGTTTATGGCAAAGGAGACACAATGATTTGTTTTGGATGGTTGGTTATTTACCCCTTTTTTCCTTTTCCTTTTCTTTCCCTCTTCCCTGCCCCTCTCCCCTTATTTTCTCCTTCCAAGTGAAAAAGTTGCCTTTTGCTGTATGGACTGTTGGAAGTACTTATTTTCTGCTCCAAGGACTTTTTGGCTTTACTTGGCGGGGGAAGGGGGGCGCTGCTAGGGAAATTATGTGACTATTCTCTATTTCTCACTAGTAGTTTTAAGCAATAACATTGACAGCTTGTTTAGCTGGAGGTCTGGTCTGCAGGCTTTTATTTATACTTCCTATTCCTTGTATTGTACTGTAGAGGAGCCATACTGTAGTGGATGCTGGAAGCAACCTTAAAGTCCTATGTCATATAATCTACAGGTATAGAGTAGAGCAGCGTGTAAATCCTGTGCTCTAAAACAAGTTGTGGTGTGACCTCACATAGGTGACTTCACCTCCATTCTCGTGTTGCACTTTCCATTCTGTATCTGACGTTCCTTATGAGTATTCTCTTCCCATGTGTTTCTGTAAGTCTAGCATGATCCTTGATAGCTGTTTAGATCTCAGTACTACTCTGGTGCAACTAATAGGTGGCGGTGAAACTTGTATTACGCATTTGTTCAATATACTTAATTCTTTCAGCACAGACATGTTTTTCTCTTTGCTCTCTATCAGTGCATCTAATCTAGAATTCAAGTTGTTGTTTTTAACTAAATACTTTTAAACCCCCGCTACAGATAAACTTACTTTAATGCGTCAGCCTATAGGAGCAAATTGGCAATCGGCTACTCAGTGCTGTTGCAGTATATGGCAGTCCCAGCCTGGGCAGCTTCACAGTCTTTGCTAACACAGTGGACAGTAGGAACAAGCTGCAGGACTGAAGGCATCACTGGATGCAACTGTGCTTGAGACTTATTTCTAACCTGTTCAGTAACGGTCTTTTGTTTGAGGTGTTTGAGATGGGACTGTTGTTTCCAAACATCTGTCTTCTGAAGGATGTGACCTGATTACCTACATGCCTGTATTAGTCTGTACAAGAATTAATATTGCTTGTGCTCATAACAGTTTTAGGCTGATCTCTGAACGTTGAATTCATCCTTGAGGCCAAATCTTCTTCTCAGACTAGCAGTCCTACTGAAGCGAAAGTGAGTAGGCTCTGTCGCCCTCATCTTGACTATTTTGTTTTCATGGGAAGTGACTGCTGTAGCTTAGGCCATGCTTAATGCTAACATGCAGGCAGCATTATTTTTCAAAATGCTCCCTCCCTCATAATTAAAATTCATGAGCAGTTCCCCGGAGAGCCACCTGAGGTAACAGAGTCTTTTCAGTACGCCATTAATATACAGGAACACTGAATACAGGCATTTGGCTGTGTTCACTCTTCCTCACTCTTCCCTGGCTGGTCGCCTGTACGTGTTGTGGAACAACAAAACTGAAATCTGGACAATTTATATTTCAGTAGTGATGGGATATTCTCTCTTTCCCTGTCACTTCACATTAAGGACCTGCCACTAATAAAACTAATTAATAACTCTTGGCTCCACACAGAACACTTGGACTCTCTAGTGCTGGCGCCATGCCACCGTAGCTTTTGAAAGAAGTGCTTCATCTTAGTCAGGGACAGGATGAATATTTCTCCACAGTTCTAATTGGACAAAGTGCCTCGGCATTTCAAAGACAGCAGATTAGCAGGCTGTAGATGCTCTAGGTAGGATCTCCTTTCTGTAGCCTCTGAGATGGTAAGCTGGGAGGGACTGCAGTGTGTCTTGTTTCGGTGCCATGACAGGAGCAGGATGAGGTTCAGCGCTGCACATAAGAGGTAGTCCATGTTGCGAGGCTTTGCCCTGCACAGAGAGGGCCCTTAGGGAAGATGTGTGTAACACCTGCAAAAAGCAGGATGTGTAGTAGCACAGTTCCTCACTCGAGAGGACAATGAAATACTGTCAGAGGGATGCCTTTGGCTGTTCTAAAATGATCTGATTAAATGGTAGAAACTGTACTGACCAAATGACAGTCTTGCTGAAAAGTTTCATCTCTATGGGAGGCTTTGTTGGCACTGTGATGCTACTTGTGGGTGTGTTTTGGGTTTTTTCTTCTTGCTACTGACATAACTGGGCCAGCAAAATTTTGTAGTATAAGCTGGGCTGTGTTACATAAAAATATTGTTCTGCCTTCTACTCTCACCCCTCTCTTTCCCTTTAGAAATACTATTTGCTTGCACACTCTAGCTTCGAGACCCTTTCCACTGATATATTTCTGTTCAAGCCAAGGAAGTGGGCCTTGGTGGCCCTGGTGATCTGGGATGTCATGGTATATGTGTTTATTCATGAACATATCATTATAAACAAAAATGTTCTGACATCTGTGCAGTGCTCTCTGTGCATTAGTTCCTGCACAGGCAGCTGCAGTTCCTTCTTGACACCACCTTTCATACATGCTTCGTTAGGAAGGGTCAGTACAACAAGGAATACGGTTGAATATGAAGTTGGCCAGAGAATTTCTATCAAAGAAAACTTAATGAAAAACATTAATGTGAATGCATGTAAAGAAAACAAATTGCAAACAGCAATCCCTTTTGGATTTTCTGACCTGGCAAAAAAGGTATCTAACCCTTACCACCATTTTCCTCGACTTTCTGAATGTGCCTCCATATAATTGGTGATTATTTTTTAGGCTAAGTTATTTTTCAGTGCTTTAGGAAAGGAGAGGCTTCAAGTTTATTGAAATAACTGAGTAGATTCATAGCTGGAAATATCAAGCATTGATTTTAATATCCCACAATGTATCAAGCAAATGAGCATCTTTTCTTCATCACACCCACCAGTTTACTGTCAATATAAGACACTACTCATTTATTACTATTAATTTGTTATGGCTGTGGATGTTGCTTTACTGACAAAGGTGGATTCTCTGGCAGAACTTGTTATGCAAGTTAAATGTGAAGCTGGAAGGGGTTGCAAATGCTGGATTGGAGGTGGAGAAGGATGGCAGTGGTGAGAGCACCTACAAGCCTGGGTGCCTTATAAGACTAAGGCTTTCATGACTTTGTGTATGTGCATGGTGGGCTAGTACTCAAGAACACACTCAACGTTTTTTCTGAGTTCCTGATGCCTCTCAATGCTTACAGAGCTTTGGCAGTCATGGCGATGGAGCTGCAGCAATTATTATGCATCAGGTGCTAAAAAGGAAGGTGTGCTTCTGTTTAACCATAGTAATGTCTCTGTTACCAGGAAGAATATATTGTCAAATATATATGGAGTTGTTGCTTTTTCAAGTTCCCTATCCTGTTCATTGTGGACATGGTAAAAGATGCGAAGTGAGTCCAACTCTTTCATGATGATATAAATCTGTAGTGCCACTGACTCCACTGTCACTGCTTTGGAATTACACCAGTGAAACTATAGAGAAGAATTTCCCTCCTGATCTTGTTGCCCAGTATCAGTAAAAGTGTCAGTATTAAATTACTGAAGAGCAGCTCCTTGCTCTGCAGGTCCTGGAGAAGTATTAAAATCCATGTTGTACTGTCAGACAAAAGGAAGAGTCTCTAACTCCCAGCTATACGCCTTTCCTAGTCCCGTTCTTCCAACAGTTCTCCTTGACGTTACACTTTAATCCCTTCCAACAGAACAGCCAGTTGGCAGCCTCATGGTCTCAGAAAATATAGTAGTTGTCTCTTTCCCCCCCAGCATTAAAAAGGGGGAAGGTTGGCCAGAATTATAACTGGTAACTTTGGTTCCCTCATTACTGAAAAAGCTTTAAACTACTGCCATCTCCTTCAATTTTTGTCTGGATGTCAAGAATAAGAACACAGCTGAGCAGAAGTGTGTTTCTCTCCAGCTCTGTGCACTGAGTTGTTTTCAGTTACTTATCTGAAGTCAGAGGTGATGCACGAGTGTAGGATCTGAGAGACCTGACCTTCCGTTCTTCCTGGGATTTGCTGTTCCTTCTGTAGCTGCTGCCGCTCCCCGCCGCACGCCCCCCCCGCCTTTGTGTCTCTGTGGATGATTTTTCATAATAAAAGGGCTGCATTTTTTCTTTTGAACAACAGTTGCCTTCACAGAAATAGTTAAGTTGGGGCTGTCTTTCCGACTAGTAATTTTTTGTAATCAAATCCATGTTTTCTAGGCAAAAAACCCAAATAGTTCATTTCTTAGCTTTAAAGACTTTTTTTTTTTAAGTGGTGTAATCTACAATAGTGTGCTGTTGGAGGAAAGCAGATGCTGGGTTATTAAATTACCACTATGCTGCAAATCACCATGTAGCAGAGGAAGGCAGGAGAATGCTGGCAGTGATCAGCAGTGTAGGAGAGCTGTCTTGGGGTGATTGTGCTTGAGGATTAGGAGAGAGCATCAAAGGAACTATGGGCGACAAAATGAGCTGGGTGTTTAAGCAACACCCAAGGAAGCTTGGTTATGTAGATTACAGGAATGAGAAATCAGACTTTGGTAAGGCACAGGTACTGCTGAAAGCAAAGCTATTGTTGGATTTGAGCTTTGCAGAGAGTTGTTCTTGTAGTGAGAGGGCTTTATTTCAGGGTATTGAACTATTGTTTCCTTTCTGCTGCTGTTGAGATGCCTTATTCCAAGGTTATTCCTTCTATAACCACATTTTGATACAATTATTTTCATTTAGAAGTGGTACTTTCAGTCAGAATCGAGGATGTGGATGGCTGCTTGCTTGGGGTTTTTGTCTCTTTCCCAATATTTGTGCAAGTTCTTCTTAAGGAAAGTATGATGTGGGTGCAGCTTCCAAAATGCTTTGATATACTCAGCTTTAATCCATAAAAAAAGGAAGACCAAGTTTCACCACATAGTTAAATTCCTGGGTGCGTAGGGAGCACAGTACTATGTATTGCTCTAATTCTTGGAGATTGATATAAGGCAATCAGAAGCCTGGAAGTATTTCTGCAGCTGATTTCTTAAATGGGACTGCTGAGAGATGATAATGCAATGCTTGTTTGTAGTTAGTAGTCAGAAACGGCAGCACTTGATAGTACAGTCTTCGGAAGGTTCTCTAAAAATGTAGGCTCTACACAGAAACAACTAGTATATGTAAAATCAAAACGCAGGATCCAAGTCCTGGTTGCTGCACTGTAGTACACAGCTTACCTCCCCCTCCCGCTACGGCCAACGGCAGCTCCCTGCATCCTTTGTACACAGGAGGCGATGTGGGCTGCTTAGGCAGCGTGCTTTGAGGAATGCCTTCTGCAGGTTCAAACCCCTTTGCTAGTAAATGTGCTTAGGGGAATAGGGGAAAGAGAATTGGTTTGTTTATAGCAGCACAGTAAAAAAGTGAATCCTTTTTTACACAAAGAGTTGTTGAAAAGAATGTAAAAACTGAGGAGGATGTTTCAGTGAGTCGGAAGCTGAAATGGAAAAGAAAATTGAAATACTACTTAGTGCTCCAATTTGGCATACAGGGGATATTCTAAAATATCTTGTTGGTTTTGTTATTGCTGCAGCTTTATTTTGGAAGTTAGGAAAAATAATAATTTAGAGCCTAGTCTCCTCCAAGTATGCCTGTTTAAAAGCTTACTTGTTCAGAGAGATGATTTATTTGACTGGGTTTGGGTGTCTTTAGAGCATTGTTCAATGCTGAGCTTATTTGCCATTTAAACTTATGTTGAATTACAGTGTTTGGAGGGTGAATACCATATTGTTGGCTGTCCACTTTCCAATGAAATAGCAGTGCAGACTTTGATTCCTGTACATCTACTATCTATAAGAATCCCTCTCAGCTCTTGCTTCATTGTAAGATTCATTCCTCAAAAAATAAAATAGTTCTTGGTTCTGTTACTTTTGATGATATAAATATACAGTGCTATCTGGATTGTCTAAAAAAGTTGTGCATGAAGAAAAATAACAGTTATAAATCAAGATGGGAGGTTTTTACAAAATCTTTACCTTGGGGATCATCTCTCCTTGTTGGGTTCATGCCATACACTTTATAGATAAAATACATCGTTTATCAATAACTATGAATACGTGTTGGATATAACTACTTTATTTGAAGTTGGAGGTCATGACATGTTATGCTTTTGATAATATAGAAATTAAGATCGCCTGAAAGTTGCAGGGCTTTGTACGTGCCAAAAAGTTCCTGCATTTCCTTTGAGCTTTTCATTGACAGCTATTAGCACTGGAAATTTCCCCTGTATTTTATAATGTGGACAGCTTCTCAGTCTCTCTGTGATTTCTAGGTAATGTTCTACATGGCTATACAGACACAAAAAGTGTAATTTACCTGATGGGGCTTGATAGTTGCAGCACTGATCTGCCATTGGGTTTATCAGAACCTAGGTGTGTAAATGCTAGTACAGTCTGGCTTCGTGTTTTCTTACACAAGTTAATTAAATAAGGATTTATGACTTCTGATTTATTCCCAGAAGTGCTTCATATAAATGTAGTACGGGAACAATCTGTTGATAGCCTCTCTTGGTGGTGATGAAGATTTTATGTAAAGTATATCTGCAAACAGAACAAGTTCCAGCATGTTCATCTTTATGATGAGCAAGACAGGGATAAGGTTGGCAGGTATATAGCTCAATTTGAAAACAGAGGAATTTCAGAAGAGAAACTATGCAAAAGCAAACTGCGGTGGTTATGGAAAACAGTCAGGCTAATTACAGGCACTTCAGTGTGGTATCTACCAGGTTGTCATTAATGACAACAAATGTACAGAATTGTTTGTGTACATTACTTCTTGCAACACTAAGAACAATGTAAAAAGATACTAGGTAATATACGATACATGTATGAACAATATAAAGCCTGCATATAAAACCTGAATAGTGGTTTTTATCTTAAACTACTTTTCAAGTGTTCACATAAATCTCCTAATAATGAATAAAAATTGAATCTAAAACTAGCGGCAGATCTCATGTTATTTCCTTGACTGAAAGCTGGTAGTCCAAGTATATTGCCTGGCTAGGGAAGTCCTGCACCCACTGATGACCAGATGCTGAGAAAGGATGCTGGGAAAAGAATAACTACATTTATGCCCCATTCCTTATGCTCTGTATCTATTTGTCACTGAAAATCTTGCAAAATGGCTTCTTACCATTCTCTTAACATAGAATTGTTTTCAGAAATCCTCTTACCTCATAGGCTCTGGTTTTCCAAATACTTTATGAAAGAGCACAAGAATCTGCTGCTGCAGCTAGGGAGTACCAAAATACCTTCCTGGTATATTGGTTGCTATAGTTTTTACCATCCTGTGATACGCCTATTGTTTAGAGCATGCAGATACCCAGGAAAAGGATATCTGTCTTAAGACCCAAATGCTCAATACTCAGTTTCACTGTCAGAAATTTGGACTAACTTAGTGTGCTTCCTTTTGTAGGTTTTTGCTCCTGTCCTTCCTTTTTTTTTTTTTTTTTTTGGGGGGGGGGATATTCAAATGTCTGCAGTATGTATTGTTCTTATAAGATCCTACAGAGGCTAAATGGTCTCTTGTGTAAAGCTTAAAATCCTAATTTGCAGTTTGCCACCATATGCTAATATGTTCATGCTTCTTTCAGACAGGTTTATATCTGAATATACCTCACAGCAGTGCTGTAATTGAATTGATGAGATCCAGAATGTGTTAGGGAACTTCCTTTTTTTTCTCTCCCTTTTTTTTTTAAAGACATAAATTGGTTGCAGGGCACCATGCCTGACTGCAAAAGGTGTGTGTCAGAGGATCTCGGATACAGCCACCTTCTTCCTCTCTGAAAGGCCCTACGTTAAGGTAAAGATACTTCATGGAATTCCAGATAGAAATCTATGACACTAGAAAAGTTTTGGGAAAACAGTGGTGTCTTTAAAAATGCCACATACCCACAAATGGTTTTGGCCAGTGACTGTATTATGTTAGTGGCTGATCTTTATTTTTTTTATTTCCTCATTTGTGCAATCATTTAAAGTAGAACTGGAATTTATTCACCAGTCTCGAATTCTGACACGTTCAGTCTAAGGGTGAGGATTTATATTCATCAAAAAAGTTTCCTAGCTTTTTAATCAGTATGGAGTAATGTTCAGCTTTGTGTAGACTTTTTAAAGTTATTTCCTTGTGTAAGACTTTTTTTCAATTTGAACCTGCAATTACTTTGCAATGGTATTTTTATGCTTAATTTTTTTTTAAAGCATCTGGTATTTAGCACTTGAAGGACTGCTTCATTTTCCGTTTTGCAGGCAAGTTCTTAAAATGCTTTTGCATGTGTTGAGGCTTTTGGCTGATTTGTTGTCTAGATTTTTGGAAATCTTTTCTAGTGAAAACATCATGTAAGCCTGTTCTTTACTACCTTGAAGCTATCTATATAGGCAGAGACGTTTAGGATAAGACGGAAGTCATTTCTGTAACTCCTCCTTCCTTCCACCTATTATGTAAAAGGGATAAATAATGTAGTTAAGTTCTTGTGTCTGCCTTATACATCAGGACATTCGTTACTGGTTGCTGGAGTCCTGGCCGTTCTGCAGTATAGAATTGCATCAGAATAACCTATTCTGCTGTTAGTGCACGCTGGTCCTGTCTGACAGAGACATTTGGACGTCACACCTATTTTCCATGAAGACTTTTTGTCTTTGTGGAATACAAACTGTGTGGTGACCTCTTTTCAACTTGCCAGTTTCCCATGGTGTGGAGGGGATGACTAAAGGAACAGCTTAAATGGGGTAAAAGATACTTCTGCTACCATTTGCTGAACAGTGTTTTGCAGGCTCATGTTATAACAGAGAAGAAGCAACGGAAGGAGGCACTGGTGAAGTGTGGAGGGGAGATAGAGACCAAGGAAGGAGAGGAGAGGAAGGCTCCTTGCCGGCCATTCAAGCTCTACTCCCAGTGGAAAAACATATTTAAAAGTTCACCATTTTTCTGTGATTCCCCCCCCCCCCCAATACTCCCTAACAATAGAGATATTGAGAAGAGAATGCAAATGATTGCAATGTGCCATAGCACTAAGGCAGTGGTCTGTGTGGATATCTGGAGTTTCATGTGAGGTAAAGAATGAGAAAAGATCTGTCTTAGGGCTGTTACTAACAAATGCGGTGGGCTGCACAGTAACAGCAGTGTGCATGTCTGCGTTTAGCTTGGCAAGAATTTTTTTTCTACTTTAGATAGAGGCTCTTTGAGCTCAATCCTAGAACCAGTTTTGCAGTGTTTGCGTGAGTGATACAACTTGGCTGGAGCAGAGCTTTCATCCACCTCTCCCACCTGCCTACTTGGTTTCTCTAGTATTGTTTTTACCTCTTATCAATCCTTCTAAACTTGTCTGTCTTCTAGCGTGCATGTTTTGCAATATATACTGCCTCCTCACCTATGTCAGCCTAAGCTGAAAAGATAGCGGATCTTTTTTAAGTATCATCTTGGAAACCTTCTTTTTCTGCAGTAAACTTAAGTATGTATGTAAAAGAATACAGTGGGAAGATGATGCTGCATTATTGTATTGTATTCTTGGCTTGATAATGGAATCTCTTCTTAAAGTAACGGAATGAAATGGGAGGAGGTTCTGTCATTTGACACCAGTCGCTCAGCATTTTGAGGGTAACATCTGTGTACGCACTGTGGGTACTGATTTCTTAATTGCACAGCATAGGGAGTCTGAATTTGTTTGACATTTTAAACAGCTTCAGGGACTCTAGAGCAGCAGCGTGTTAAAGCCTGGCTGGAACTACAGTGTTTCCGCTCCCCCAGGACCAGCCGTACGAGGAAGCGGCCCCCTGCACCTGTATGGTGATGATAGCAGGCACAGTTTCTTGCATGGTGGTGAGTTCCAAGTAGCTTCTTACTGAACAGCTTATTTCGGTGTACTGAGGCTTCATGCTCTGTCCCTTTAGAAACGGTTCCCTCCTTTCCCTAAAGACAACAGGATGAATGTTTCAGGTTGGTATAACTTAAGCTAGATGGGGATTACCTTGCTATGAACCAAGTTAATTGTTAACTTAAAAGATATTCCAGTGATCGTTTTTTGGCCTGAGTTCTTTACTTCAGTATCTTAACATTCACTGAAAGAGATTGCCTTTTCTAGAAGACACTTTCTGGACATACCGAGTGATTCTGTCATATATTCAGCAGCTTCAAACATTTGCTTTTAAATTTTTCATATTTAATATATGGCTATGAATGTGAAAACATGGTATTTCAGAGTTTTGGGGGAAGTTTTAAACACAGGCTTCTACATGTTAGATTTCCCTCTGCAGAGATGATGATTTGTTTTTTTAAATTAAAAACAATCCCCATGAACCCTAAACTCTATCTAACATCTGAGAACACGTTTGTCTTTTCCTGCGGTGTAAGTGAGAACATATATGCCTATATAAATATATACTGGCACATGGTTTTTTGCCTTCAGAATGGCTTGTGGGCCATAACTGAACAGCCTGCTTAGTTACTACGCTTGGATTGCTTATTTAATATTTCCAAATTTAATTATTTTGTATGTGTTGGTTTGTGGCAAAAAAATGCAGTCAAAAATTAAAACTGGCAATTTATTTTTCTGAAGGAGAATTACTCATTCAATGAAATGTACTTTTCTCCAACAAATGGTCGTTTTCTCCTATACTACAGACATTCCTTTTCAGTGCTTATAACTTAAGTAGGAGCGCTAAGGACATTGAATGGGGAATACCTTTATCTGTAGTATCTTGGTATAAGAAAATGTAATTCTGGTCTAGCAGAGAAATTTGACTTTTTTTTTTAATGTGGAAGTGCAAATTAACATGCATCATGTAGGCATGAGGAGAGCTGTTTCACTCAGAATTGGGTACATTACATAGTTTCTTGCAGTTTCTCCAGGTTGGTACTGAAGTAATGTTTTATTAATGTACATAAATAACATTCTCTAGTATTCCTGAGCATCCCATAAGCTTTTCAGGCAATAGAGGTTCTTTATCTGAAAATACTCTCTCTGATAAGCTTTCATACATATATTAGGGCAGACCAGCTTCTGTCACAGGTCACCTCATTTGCTAATTGCTCAGAATTCAGATCAGGTATTTGCAGTGAGATTAGCATGCAGAAAGAGCATTTCTGAAGGTGTTTTCTGCTAGGGAAAAAAAGGCAGAATTTAAAGTAACATTTAGAAATGTAAAAACATTCTTATTCCCATGGACTTGGTTGCTGTAGGGAATATGGGAAAAGGGTGAATAATAACAATAATAAATAAAGTGGAAGTAGTATGCTTGGAGATGGCCTGAAGTTATGGCCTCAGAGTTATGTGGAAGGTCTCTCCTTCCAAAGGCTAAAAAAGGGAAGCAACAGATTACATCTCTCCATTTGGAAGCAGGAAGATCAAGGATGGTGCAAGGAGTGTATGCATGGAGGTAGAAGAAATGAACAATGGCTGGAAAAAGAAGAGGAATAAAAGGGTTATGAACCTGGTGAGACTTCGGGGAATCTGTTCTTCAGATGACTTAGGCCATTTAGTTGAGAGCCTGGGAGGAGAGAGAAGAAACATTCACAGGGTTGATCTGTTTTCTGCCGTCTGGATGATGGCTGTTATCTCTCATGCTATTCTGTTGTGCTGGTTTGTTTTGGTGTCCCAGATTGATCAGCTCATAGTTAATTTCAAAATACATCCCCAGCATTCACAACATGTTTATTCTGTGATAATTTCTGGTGCAGAAGAAAAGGTTGTGAATTTTTGTTTCTTTCCAGCTGGAAGACGTTTCCAGACATTTGTAGCGAACAATGCAGAGGCTATAGTCTTCCCATTTCCTTCCCCCAGTACCTCAGCAAGGCAAAGCCCTGTCAGGTAAATTTTAAGCGAAGACAGAGAGAGATGATGTGGTGGGAGGAGGAGTACACTTTGAAAAGATAACTTCTTACTCCTTTGAAGTGTTTTGTCTTTATCATGGTGCTGGATGTAGTTTGAATCTTGTTAGGACTGCCTACATCTTGAGTACCTACCTGGGCATAGGTGTCATACCATACGTATCAGATGATAGCTCTTACTCTTTGAATATACCTTTGTCCTGAAAGACTCCCATGTCTACCACTAGTAACTACACTTTGAAGGAGAAGGAAGGCATGGATAAACATTCCAGCTGGTTTGCTGGAGCTCTGCTACGTACAGTGACAAAGATCCATCACTCTGGTGTTCTTCGCATGATGCTGCCTCCTCGTCTTGATAAGATGCCAGTAGTCCCATTTGTCTCAATAGCTCTTTTTGTATAGCAAGAGTTGTGATGCACCTAGTTACTGGCACCTTCAAGATGAAACTTCGGTGGACAAAGGAGCAGCATTGAGACTGAGCTGTGAAATTGCTTTACACTAAGACAGTAGAATGGTAAGAGCTCTTAGCGCTTCTAATTGAAATAGTGGACAAGACCTTTTGGAAGTGCTAGAGAAGGAGAAACATTTTGGAAGAAGATAAGAAAACAAACTATTGTCTCCCTCCAAAATGCAGTGAAAATTTGCTAAACTCCATGCACAGTTTTGTGTCTTAGACCTTGTTTCTTTGGGAATAGGGCTTCAGGTCACTTGTGCAGCTGCTCAGAATCTGAAGGAGGACGGTGGCCCAGCAACAGGAGAGGAAACAAAGTGAGCACTGAAACTGTTCATCACTGTGGTACTTATTAATGATTCTTCTTGGTAGTAGCAATAATGAGCAGTTGAGAGAAGTACTTTATGTACCCTAAATAAATTGCTTCCAAACCTCGTAATTGCCTCAGTTCTGGCTTTCAGTAGACCTGGTAATGAATTTTTGAGTGGTGTCCACATGTTGTGCCTGTTACTGTATTTGACTTCCTTCCCATTTTAAGTGATCTCATCCAGGGATGGATGTTATTATCCGAATTGAATGTATTTGTCCAATATTGGGAACAGTAGTGATTGATTTTTTTTTTTTTTCTTCCCCCCCTCCTCTCTTGTAAAGCTATGGGAACAGTAGTGATTGATTTTTTTTTTTCCCCCCTCCTCTCTTGTAAAGCTGCCTTTTCATGATTCTGCTATATTACTGATAGGTGTATCATTTGAGATGGTACTGTCTGGAAAATCCAGCATATTGATTGCAAGAACGAAAGGATACAGCAGCCTCTTAAAGGGTACTTTTATGCACAGGAGAAAATAGATGCCTTCTTGTCTTGGAAATGTAGACACCACTGAGGTGTTTTGAATGCCAGAAAATGCCGTAGGTTTAGATGGGCATGATGAAGCTAAATGTCCTTTAAAGGCTTGTGGCATATGCCTGTGATCAGAGTTTAACACAGTTCTCGCCTTCTGCTGACAAAATAAAAAAGAGAAGGAAGTGGCAGATTTTTTTTGAAAGAGAAAAGTAGAGAAATCTGGAGAGACTTTACCTCACTTATATGAGCTCTTCCTATATGTATAATTTAACATGGCACCTTATATATAATTTAACGTGTGAAATAAACATAACATTTGAATTTCACAACTGGAACTCTTCTACTTACAGAAGTGGAATTTTTTTCCATCTGTTTTTAATTTTAAAATGCAGTTCTTAAATGAAATGAACATGTATAATGACTTACAAACATTAAATCCTAAGAGTAAAGATTGCATGACACCTTATGCCCTTCCTAGGACAGTGAGCTGAACCACCATACAAGGTATATGTTGAATTGATGTCGGTGTCATGATGGATAAATCACTTTCATCCTGCAACAGAGCCTTATTTATAAATAGCTCTTTAATAGAATGCCCTAAGTTTGCAATGATGCTTTCAAGCCCCTGAGAATACTGGCTTTTGCCTCAAAGAGCTTATAGTCTAAATTAAATAGATAACCAGGAAGAAAGGCTCAAAGAAGAGAGGAGAAGCAGTGGGTAGGGGGGAAGGGAGGTGGGCATAAATATATTCTTGTGTTGACTTCTTATTTTTAGAAAGAATATTGTTTGCTGTCATTATAATGGAATCAGATAATGTTTTGGAGCAGAGCTCACTGAAGAGACTCACCGGTCTTGATGAGTTTTGTAGAGGAAGAGAAGGGTGTCCTTTTGTGTGCGAGGAGAAGAAAGGCTGTCTTGGACATTAGGAGTAGCACGAATATGCTCCTTGCAAGGGAATTTTACAATAGGTGAACAACTAGTGTCACTAAGCTTTGCTTCATTGATTTTGATTCATTCCAGCTGAGAATATAACCCAGTGGGAGCAGTTAGGAGAAAGTAATAGACCTAGAGGGGAAAAGGACTTTTTTTTTTTTTAACCTATGTTAAGCCTTTTGCCTTGCAATCTGAATTTCACCTTTGCTCCTAAGCGAGTGCTTTGGCATATCATGCACAACAGAAATTACTTACTGTGCTGGCCCTCTTGAAGAAACAGAATAAGGGTTATTCACATTGCCTCTTCCCTGCCTTCTGACATGTAGGTGTTTGATAGAGACTGCAAAAATGGGATGCTACGTTTATTTAAGGTTTCTTAGCATAGAGGAAAAAAATAGCCCAAACCAACAAAATTGATTTAGTTTGGTGCACTTTCAATTAAACGGGCATGCTGTGCTTTTTGTGTTTGGGTTTTTTCATCCTGCAAAAAGTTTGCTTTTTATGTTGTTTGCTCATCAGAGTCTTTGAAATAAAAATAAAATAAATCTGAGAGTCACTAGGCATTAATCTGTGACTTACTGTGATATTTATTAGCCATAATCTATAAGCATTCACTTGCTGCCTGTCTTTTATTTTGACTACAAGGTAGTCTTGGCTTTGGTATTTCACTAACAGAGCTGATACCATTTTTACTTGTCATCATCCTGAATCTGCTCTTGGTGGAATACCAGCAGTGGTGCAGGAAAATGAATACGGTACCTCGAGAAAGAAAGAACATTTAGAAATTGAAAGTTGAGCAGAACTGATGGATCAGCAGAAGACGTTTAGGTGACCAAATACTAACAAATGTAAGAGGTTTGGATAGGACACCCTGATCTCCCTGTTCTCACTCAATTTCCAAATAGACTTATTGGAAAAGCAATACAGTAGTGATGTTGTACAGAGCTAAAAGTAGTAGTTATGTTTCAGTTTGTAATTTTGACCCTTCTCTTCCTCCACATGTGTGGAAGGAAATATACATATACACATATGCAACAGAATTAAGTAAAACTTTGAAGCCATTATAGAATCATAGAATGGTTTGAGTTGGAAGGGACCTTCAAAGATTATCTAGTCCAACCCCGTTGCTGTGGGCAGGGACATCTCTCACTAGATAGGGTTGCTCACAGCCCCTTCTAGCCTGACCTTGAACACCTTGAACACAATGATGGGG
This sequence comes from Aptenodytes forsteri, assembly GCF_000699145.1. NCBI lineage: Eukaryota > Metazoa > Chordata > Aves > Sphenisciformes > Spheniscidae > Aptenodytes > Aptenodytes forsteri. The sequence continues at coordinate 585,286 of NW_008794743.1, read as the reverse complement.
CATCCACAGCTTCTCTGGGCAACCTGTTCCAGTGTCTCACCACCCTCACCGTAACAAAGAAAAAAAATCTTCCTTATATATGTATAAGGAAGGGCATTGCTTCCATATATGTATATGATACATATATATATATAGTTCTCAGATATGACAAAGTACCTGCAAAAGTTGTAACTTAGAATTCTATTTGTAAAGCAGAGTTTTACAGGGCCAGGCCTGACATGCAAAACTATGCCTACAGTTCTGGTTTTGTAGTATTAGCTGCTGTCTTGAATTTAAGCAGTTAGCCTTCCTGGAGAGAGAGGGTAAACTAAAACTTTTACTTGTTAGATTTGACAGCGTGTGCTGTGTTTTAAATGTACACACACAAACATGGAGAGTTAATTCCAGGTTTGAATTTGCTGTCCTCTCCCAAATTAGGTATCATCTGGAAATCTTGAATCATGATATGACAGAGAAAGTGGAAACCAACTTCACAGAAGATGTAGATGATGTATCATCTACCATGATTTTCTCTCTTATATTTAACATCCTGTCCACAGTGCACTCTAGGAGATGGTCCCGTAGCTCTGGATATGATAGCTATGGAAGAAGTAGAGTAACCAAATTTCTGGTGCTGTGTGGTAAACTGGAGTGGGATTTCTTTTAAATTTGTCATTTCCATAGATATTCTTCTCTTAAATGTAAATAAATCTGCAGGTTAGAAACTAACTGGGTGCACAGAAAATTCCAGGTGGTACTTCTGGCCAGTTTATATGCCCACTTCAGGTAGACAAATACAATATGATTTTACATTAGTTAATTTTGGGAGGAAAAATCTGAAGGGTTTGTAATAGTACTTATTTTTATTACACTGGTGTCTTGTTCTGAAAAAATTGGTCATGCTCTGAAGCTGCACAGCTCAATTAAGAGGGTCCCCCCCCACTGCATTTGTTTTCGAGGTGTCTAGTAGGCAAGGTGCTTACAACCTGTTTGAAACATTTAATCTGTGTCTCTGCCAGTGACTGTGTGTATCTCTTTAGGCTGGGGAGAATGAGAACAATGTTGTTGTGAACTGAAATATTGGCAATCAGCCTGAGTATTGGTAGCAGATAACAGGGGGATGATGGAAACCGGGGGAAGTCTGTTGCTTTTCAGTCACCTGTGGAGGATGATGAGATAAGCTGTTGTTGCTGAGAGTGGATGTGAGTTTAGGGTCTGAAAGTATGGTGGTGCTGACTTGTTCCGTATCCATTGGAAATGGAAAGTAAATGGAAACCCAGAGATAGAAATGGAAACCCAGAGAGAGAATTGGAGCATTTTAGTTTGTGGCAATTATTTTTAGAGCAGTAATGTCATTGCCATTCAGCTGGTCTCATAAAATGGTCAGAATTTATTAATGACCTACAGTCTGGTTATGGAAACTTTACAGACACTGGAGTTATGGAAAACTTTGCCTTTCAGTCCATACGCCATCAGTGATGGTTGTAAAATATTTCCAGTGCATGGAAAAGTTTGCCAGTCCAAGAGAAGTTATCGTATGTCAAATACAGCATCCTGGTATGACTCCTAAGATATGTCAAACCAGTAGAAACTTAAGTATAACTAGTGAGTGTGTTTCCTTAAAAACAGTGCTAAACTCATAGCTTAAAAATGTTTTTTGTGGAAGCGTGGGATTTGTAGGCCATGGTCTGAAGTGTAAAAAGTCTCTGTGTCTGTTTTCTTCAGTGCAAGGAATTTCAGTATAGAAATGATGATCAAAATGCTTGATACTGCACCCGCTTGTTATTAGGAAAGATGAGTAAGATGGTTTTAATTCCCATCTTATAAGCAGACAGTTCTGTAAGACTGGTATTGTGTCCAGGCTGTGGATATGGTGCATACAGGTAAAATATTGCGTGTTATTAAAAAGTAGTGAATTCAGAAATATGAAGTATTGCTATTGCCACTGTACAGTGGTCAAGTTCTTGACTGTGCCACAATAAAACCATTCCGTTTCTCATTTTCTCTTCATGATGTGCTGGTTTTACTGCACAGCCATACCTACATTCTTGTTTTTAGCTTGAAGTTAGTGAAACATCTTGCTGATGCTTTTCCATTAACCTTGCTTGGATGAAGATTACAGTGGTGTAGCATAATATTTTTCTTATTGATTCCCTCCTTTTCCTCCCCGAATTGCTAAGCCAACACAGAGAGGAGTGAACAGCTATTTTTAAAATACCTGTTATGATTAAAAACTGTAGATAAAAGACACTGACAATTTTTCTCTTATTCTGCTCTCTTGGTTGTCAGCTGTTATTGGAGCAATTTACCCTCCAGCTGGGAGGGTGGACAAGTAGCACCCTCTTGGATCTCTTTACAGTGCAGGCCATGGAAATAGCTTTGTGGATGGCTTTATGCAGTGCCTCGCGTTAGCCAGTTTTCCAAAAGCAAATTGACCTTTACTGTATAACGTTTTATGTCAAGTAGGAGATCAGACCTGCAGCTGCTTGTGCTGGAATCTTCTCTAAGTGCAGTATTAGATTTTCTGTTGTAATGGTGATACCAGCTATTATGCTAGTTGGTGTTTCCTCCATTCCCCCTCCTGCTTTTTTCGATTCAGCCAGGCTACCTCTAAATGTGTCTGTAGAAATCCTTGCTGCAGCTTGTAAGGGCAGGGCAAGAAAGGGGAGTCCTGAGCATCTCGGCCTAAAAATATGCTCCCTGTGGAGCTTGCTCTGTGCAGGTGTAGCTAGCAGTAACATCTCCTCTGCCTCTTCTAGTAGCAACTCCATGTGCTGGGGCTTTTGCTGCAGGCTGGAATAGCAGAGACAGTTGGGATGTGGGCCCCAATCCTAGCCCTACAATCAGCAATTTCTCTAGTGCCTTGAAACTGAACAAGAGTGGCTAAAATGTGTGCTGACTTACAAGATTCAAAGTGATACATGTGTCTGCTGGGCCTTCTTCAAGCTGTGGAGAGAAAAATAGAACAAGCTTAGTTTTTCCATAATTTTCCCCCCGTTGCCCAAAGGAGACTACGTGGCAGAGATGTCTTCTCTAATCTTCTCTTCCAACCCTGCATTATTTTCTTTCCCTCCTCCTTTCCTTCTGTCTCACAGCTCCCCGCCCCACACACACACACACAGACTTTTGACAGCACACCAGTTTTATTCTCGAGCTCTCTTTTTAGCCCACATGGGTGTCTAGTCAGTGCCTTAGCCCCGGCTAATACACAAGAGTTTGAATAAATGTATAACAGCAGGTAGCAAGTGACTGTTGACAGGGTGACATATTGACTTAATATCTTGTGTAATGTGATATGAAGGATGTGCCTTTTGGTGTGTATTTTCATTTTAATTTTTTTTTGTGTTTCTTAGGCAGACACTTGTAGGCAGTTTTGAGTAATTGTCTGAAATCATTAACATGTTTATTAAATAAGGAAGCAGAGTGCATTATCTAGCAAATCAATTATGTAAATGCACAAAAAGCATGAGAGATTAGTCTTTAACTGTTGCTGAACTGCATCCACTTTCCTAAATTATAGATGAAAGTGGGTTTTTTTGTCACTGTGTGTATGTGTGGTGTTAGGCTCCACTTTTCTCTCTCGGAGCTTAAAGTAACAGCAATTACTTGGTGCTATTGTGCAAGAAGAGGGCATTCCTGATGTACACTAATGAACACCAGTGTGCATACATCCTTTCTATACAGGGAAACAGATGGTCTGTAGTGAAGAACAGAAGTAATCTCAATTGGAGGGTCTGGATGACAAGATAAACTGACAGCGAAGCCCTAGCAATTTATTCTCTCATCTAGACACTGGGGAAAAAATCTCCAGGAAAATCTGTTAATCTCTAGCATTTTTAGCAGTATGTTTTCTTTCTGGTGACTTACGATCAAATGAGACTATGCTTTTATAGTTTTACCAATCCTCAGCTTCAAGAGGAGGGGAGAATAGAGCTCATCACTTACTGTGTGTGTGGAAAATTCACCCCTTTCAATTACAGCTGTATAAATGGTGCGTGCAGGGCACCACGTGGTAATAACAGCACAAACTACACTGCTCCATTTTCACCCGCTGCATTTTCAGTCGTGCTCAACTGGAAAGAGAATACTCTTCCGTGATTCAGGCAACTGTGACTTACCCACTGCTCTGAAGCATATTGCACAGAAAGAAGGAAGACTTGCATCTTATGTAAATGGTGGGTACTTGTGCTGGAGTTGGAGAAAAGGTTATGGATACATTTTATAAGTAAGTGAAGCTCATGGAAGCATTTCCATTCTTCTGTATTAACTACATGTATGGTCTCAAGCTTCCAGTAGGAGCTGGAGCCTTCCCAGAGGTTATCGCTGTGCAGCAGAGAACATCATCATCAATCACACTAACTGCTTTTTTGCCGCACAATTATTTTGCTACCACGTCAGCTTCTGTGTATCTTCCATAGGGGTGTGCAGAGGTTGGACCACTTCCAAATGCCCAGCACAGGGGATGCAGAATTTCCCTATAATGTTGATTTTGCAGATGATCATAAATGCTCAAACTGTCTGCAGCACAGTTGTCCTGAGGACACTCTGTAGTTTCATGCCTACTGGAATGCCGGCACAAATAATTCGGCTCTTTATTTCCATTGTTTTTACTTCTTACCCAGGCTTGAGTTTGGTTTGTTGAAGTGACTAACTTCTGTTGGCTTGACAGATCACATCCTATTACCAGAACGCAAGGTTGCCTCCAAGGAATGGAGGCAAGGAACTTTTTCTCCCTCTCCTCTGGTATTCACTCTTGTCTCTAGTCCTGACAGGTAGCTTGATGAAGAAAGGCTTTGCAGCCTTACCTCTCTTTTGATAGACCGTGCGCTACAGTGACAAAGTCATTACACCACATATTGCAGGAGTTAACTTGTCATAAAATCAGCAACTATGCTACAGAGCTTAATATGAAAGAAGGTACACTGTTTGCCTGTATTCTGACCATGTTAGTTGGAGACGGCTATCAGAATGCAATTCAGTTCACCAGTGCAGTCACATATGTCTGAATTGGCTATTTGCTGTCATGTGAAGACTTGCTGGAGTGTGTATCGCTGTGATGTTAGAAATGTGGAGATGTGGCGATTTAGCTGGAGACAGTAGATTATATTATTGTACCTGAAAGTAGGATTGGTTTAGTTTCTGATGAAATTTTCATTCATGAAAACCTTGTTTAAAGACAATGCCTTCCCATGAATTCTCAGTGTTAAAGTAACAGGACATTAAGTGTGTCATGTTTATTAATTGTCAAAATTAGATCAATCATAACAGAGCTAGCAGATATGTCTGGTTGAGCTGAAAGATGAAGATGGAAGAGCTAGCGGATATCACCAAGGAGCTAAGAGATGCCAGGAGAGATGACAAATGTGGCTGGATGAGCTGAAGGGGGATTGGAAAAATGCAGTCCCAGTCATTGCCTCAGGGAAGAAATAGTAAACCTCGTAGACATTGAAAAAATGTTTCAAGTGAGCAGGAATGGAGGGGTTTGTTTTGTGCCGTTGTCTCTGACTCTCACTTGCAGTGTCTGCCTCTTCATGAGAAGTTACTGTAGGGGAATGAATGCTGTGATAGCTGGGATTTGGAACTTTATTCATATTTAGATTAAAAAGCAAACTGTAAAATATTTTTGTGCTTGTGCTGATTCTTTCTGACCTTAGCAGTGTCCATGCTTCGGCACTTGCAGAGACTTGAGAATCTTTAGCCTGCAGCGTTAAAGATCTTTATCCCGCAATGACTCACTTGGGAACAGATTCCTGTATCTAGGCAGAGAGTAGGAATAAACTCAAGGTTGAAAGGTGGGTGATCCAAGTCCAAGCTCTCTGCTTTCCCAGAGGCTTTGGGAAAGCAGATACATTGGTGTGATCTGTGTGGTTGTTCTAATTCTTGTCTGTGAAGCGGGAAGAGCACTCTACAGTAATGTAAGAAGCAGTTTGCAAAGTACCCAAGTTCGGGTTTGCAAAGTACTCAAGTAGCTCTGATAATATGGTCAGGGAACTGTTAGATACAGAATGGAACCTATATTGTTAAAGTATACATTAAGAAAACAACATCAATATATGAAATATGGCCCTTTGAATATATTCAGATGTGAACTATATTTCTTATTGAATACATTCTTACTTAAGGCTCTGATAATATGGTCAGGGAACTGTTAGATACAGAATGGAACCTATATTGTTAAAGTATACATTAAGAAAACAACATCAATATATGAAATATGGCCCTTTGAATATATTCAGATGTGAACTATATTTCTTATTGAATACATTCCCTTACTTAAGGGATGTAATGTGCAGGTAGCTGTTGCACTGAGGTTTTTAGGTGGAGATTGCACAATACCCTTTTTTGTTATTTCCAGTATCTTAAAAGCCCATTGGGCTATAATAAAAAGAATAACGGGAACACATCACGCTGCATTTAGTGAAGTATCCCATCCTTTTACAAATACTTGTTTTTTCAAAACCTAGTATGAGAGCTAAATTCCTGAGTGGTGTCTTTTTAAAAGGAGAAGTCACAGAGCTTTTTCAAATAATGAAGAATGTACTTCATATGATAATACTGCATAGGTATGGCACTTCTATAAAAGTTGGTTCAGAAAGTCTGCACAACACCCCCTCATTGATTCTATAAATACATCTTTGATGAAGCTCAAAATGTGATGAAAATATTTTGATATTGTGTTTTTAACTTTTGATACATCTTTTGGCTTTAAAGATAAAAGGATTCACTCCTAGAATTTACACTCCTCTGATGTGATTAAACCCAGATAGATGTACTGTAAATAGAATATGCTCTGTATGATGGTAGGTATGGCTCAGTGTTTTTGAGCAGGAGGTTTCTTACTGTGGAAAAACAGCTTTTCTTGATGAGTAGCTTGTCACTGTTTTCAGCAGCACCTCCTTTCATCTATTATTCATTTTGGAAGACTTAATAGTATGGTTTGGGCGTGGGCTGGTACCAGACACCAGTAGAGTATAACCCCTGGAAAAATAAGAGATCCACAGAGCTATCAGGGATAGAGTAGAAAACAGTACAAATGCACCTTTGCTTTTAAAACTAATTCTCCTATCCAAAAAAGAGCCACAATGTCACATGCTGTAAACTCTTTCCTGTAGCCCCCTATTTAAATGCCTGATTGAGCAGACAAAAAGATGAGTTTCTGTGCACCTTATGCCCACGTAAGGTATGATGTGAACTAAGACCCCCGTCCTCTAGTGAAAGGAGTCGATCTGGCCCCATTGTCTGATAATGATTGGAACATGGAGCAGTATCTAGGAAGACTGCACCTAATATTTTTGTCTAGCCCATTAATACAAACTGGGGTGTTTGTGGAAGGTCTGCGGTTTCTTCCCCATGGTTTACTGTGAGGTCTGTAGGGCTGCAGTTTGGTGTGCTTGTAATGACTGTGAAGTCCTATGTGACCGTGGATTTGTTGCAGTCGCTATGTGCATATAGATGGTTGTATTTATAGAAGAATCACTGTGAATGTGAGAAATAAGCCTTTGAAGTGTCAAGCCAAATATTCTGGGGGGAAAAAAGATTTCTTGTCTACATCAGAAGCTTGCATTTCATATAGACTTGTCTCATTTTACCCAAAATATCTCCCCACAGGTTAGGAGAGCTGAAAACAATAATAATAATAATGGGGAGTGTAGGGGGAGGGTGTGTGAGAGAGAGGGAGAGAGAGAAGAGGGAAATAACAAACATCTCTGAAACGTTTTTCTTCCTCCTTACTTATGGCTTGTTTCTTTCCAGTAGCTTTTTCTCTTACTTTATTTCCTGTTCTGTCATAGAGCTGCCAGGGAGACAGAGCTGTGTTGCTTTCCCTTCGGTCAGACCCCTGCAGGTGTCCTACTGGCAAAGAACAAGTGATGGAGGACAGCTTCCAGTGTTCTCTAAGCAGGCTGGATCCCCCCAAAGTTCTGTGATGTGATGGCTAAGTCAGGGTGATGGGAGGTATAAGACAGATGCGTGCCTCTCGGCTCCCAGCATGGCTGCCACCACAAAACTAGCCCGATCCTGACACGAAGCTGCTTCTTTTGTTCATGGCTTCCCTTTGGGAAAGAAAAGGCATACAGATACTCCAGAGTCACAAAAGAAGGGGTCCGCTAGTCTTTCATTAAGCTGCTACTGTGGTAATATAAGAGTAGGCTGAGTGACTTTTGGATATGGATTAAAGCCAAGGAATGTTACCAAAAGGCAGCTTTTTGCAAAGCAAAATAAAATACAGATGTTTTTCAAAATTAACTCTTCAGTTGATGGTAGTGGTTTTGCGCATTACTTCCATTCCAAAAATAGGAAAGCAGTCATTTTTATGGAGAACTGTTTCAGGCTGCAGTTCCAGGCTGGTAAGCGTCTTTGCACGTGTTGCCACTGGGACATCTCAAAATCTTCAGTTGGTGCTTTCAGTGAGAAATCCTTGCTCTCTGCTAACAGGTTTGAGAAGTGACTTTCTGCTTCTTTTGCACTATCTTTATGGTTTGAATACAATATATCCTCGTCCCAATTGAAATTTCTAAGTTTTGCTCTAAAAGAAACAAATCTTGAGAGGACTGTGTACGGTGCCTGTATAACCTTCAAAAACATACGTTGTAAATAGTTCGTGGTGTTAAGGATGACAATTCTTACTTTCTTGCTTGTAGGTAATTACTTATATAGTGCTCATTATTTCCGATGTTATAGGTGATCTTTCCATTCCTTCTTCTTTTTAGTAAAATGTATAGTACTGAAGCTGAAGAAAACCAAGAAGGCAAGAGGGCTGGCTTATAAGTGGGACGCAAGATATTCTGTTTTTAAAATACCATATACTTTGTAGTATTAAGTCTTTTCATGCAATGATGAAAGGTTGTGTGCTAACAGCATGCGCTGTTAAGACGTCATTTCAGTCCTGAGCTACTAAATGCTTCCGAACAGTGTGATTTTTAAACAAGGTTTGTGAAATCTAGCCAAGCTATTTGTTGTGCTCTGTATTTGAAATCTGTTATTTTGTATCATACATTGGTGTGATCTCTGTGATTGTTTTAGTTTTGTTCTTGGAGAGCATTGGTAAAATAGCAGTGGCATTAATATTTTTTAGTGTCCTGGAGACTTAAAAAAAAAAATCTTACAGCTAAAGTAGCAATAGGCTGCTGGCTGCCAGCTTTAGTATGCATTTTGAGTAATTTTAGAGACCCAAATTAAGCGAGCGAGAGTGTGGAATTAAGTTAAATGTTGATGTTAAAAATGTAGCTTCAAATAGCTGTAAGTATCAATAACTGCAAATGCTTCATCTTTTCAATGGAAATATCTTGGTTGGACTGGGCCTGCACCTTGGCATTTGAATTGACTTGCACTGCTGTAGATAAATGTTAACATGCAGCAAACACTGCAGGCAGATGAGCTGGCTGCCAAAAGAAGGGCATTTTTCAAATGGATCGCTGTAGTGTTGAATGAGAAGCTGAGAATATGGTTTCTTTGAGAGATCTAAAATATTAAAGAAGCCAGTAGCAATAAATGAGAGTGCACCCATTGGTTAACAGCGTTTGGCTATATATCAGGACCGTTTCTGGAAGTAAAACTTGTAACATAAATTACTGAATACTGAATTACTGCAATGTGTTAAAGATTCCTTTTAATTACAGGATGTTAAGGCTTCAAAAATAAAATTCTTCAAAGTTAATCATGGAGTAAAATAACTCCATATTTAGCTGAGCTTCAACTTCATTAAAACTGTTCAAACGGCTGATGGAGCCCTAATAAGTTTTGTTCAAAGATACAACATCTTTGAAAATTTTCTGCAAATCTAACTCTATTATCTTTGATACTCTCTAATTGGATATAGCGATCTCTATTCATGTTGTCTAGTGGATTGCATCTGTGATAAGGTGTTGTAAATGTATCCTGTTGTCGTCCTGAAATTAGCAAATCCAGGGCTTGTAAGGGCTATTTTCACCGTAGTATTTAAGCCCTTCAGGCAATGTTTTGTCATAAGGCAAGTACAAAATACATATTTTGCTTTATATAAATATAAAACCACTCTGAGGAGTGGAATATGGGGGAAAAAATGGAATAAGCAACATTCTGACAGTATCAAATCATTAATGAGGGCACTGGTTCCTAAATTATTTACAGTGTATTCCATGTGCTCATCTGTTTTAGAATTGTTAATATTGAATGTGGTGTTTGTTATATACAAATATTTTTCTCTCTTTTTTTTTTTTTTTTTTTTTTTCTTTTGCAAAGTAAAATCATTGATTTACTACAGAATATCATCTTCCGAGAAGCTGTTGATATTGTGTAGATCATGGAGAAGCATAGGGACATAGTATTTATTTTCACAAATTGAGGTAGACCAGATATGGGCATGATGGGGAGCGGATGCTGTATTGTGTCATCTCCAGGAGGAAGCTAGCTAGTTTTTCTTCGGTTTTCTATATTCTTGTCCCCATCACTGTCCGGGCAGGGGAGCTGGGCGGTGTTCCAGTGCCCTCTCTCCTCTTTGGGAGCTGTTACTTTCAGGACCATCAGCGGTTCATCCTCTTGTTGGTGTCCCTTAAAGCAGCTTAAACAGCAGATACAGAAGTAGCATTTTGCCCTCTGCTGGGAAACTGGGTTTGACAAATAAGTGGTGTGAACTGTTGTGACAACCGTTCTGTTTAAAGAAACTGCGCAAGTCTGAAGAAATACTTATCAGGCTTGTAGACTTTTTTTTTTCTGTGCTTCACTTTCTCAGATGTTGTAGCAACAGCATAAGTTTCTGTTCTCTTTCTCTTTGTGTGTGATGTTTCTTCTCCTTTATGATATCTATTCCTTTTATGTCAGTGTTGTCATTAGAAATCATCTGTGGCTATTAGTCAGGCTCAGATGAAGTCCTTTGCCCCAGTCCCTTCTAATAATGTGAGAGCACTGAGCTACTGCGTTCTGCCCTGCTGCTGTATTTATGGACCTGATTTGCAGTGCGAAAAATCAAACGCACCAACAGTAGAAATGGCCTGGTTTCTAGTTCTGGTTTGGAAGTAGGGAAAATACTTTTTGCATTTCTAGTGTAATTTCAGCTAAAGTTGTTGGAAGGATAATAAAAACAGTAATTTTCTACTTTGTTCTGAAATTTAGTTAAGAACAACATTTTTTTTCACTGGTGTCTTGAGATGCTCCTCAAATGAGCCCCTACTTCTTAAATAATTTTAATTCTGGATATGACCATTCCTCCTTCATATTTATCTTGTTACCAATGACATAGACTCTTTCTCTACAAAGTTATACAACACTTTCATGAACATGATGCTTTTCATGATGTTTTGCTGGCCAACCTTCCTGCACAACACCAGCAGTGACAAAGCCTGGTTTTCTGAAATAACACATATATCATCTTTAAAATATCATTATAGTAGATAAACTTCTTGCCTTTTCAGTGAAAACATCTTTATGCTCAACTTTCAGCTATACAAATGAGAAAATACAAAATGAGAAGTGTTAGTAAGATGAGAAAATACTGTATAGCTTATTCCCTTCTGTCCAAGATTCTCCATTTTTACCATCAGTATTGCTATTTTATTGAACTTACTCTGAAACAGAGGCGGATCAACATGAAGCATCAACACAAAGCTCTTGTGCTTTGTTCATAGAAACAAAATGTATTACTGTATTTGGGGGGGGTGAAATTTATTCCTGCCCCTGAAGTGCAAAGCAGCTTCATGAGACTTTTCGGACTCTTTCAGCCTTCTTTGATGTAGGGATATTTTTAATTGTGGATTGAGAGCCCTTCTGTGTTGAGGTGAATTTTATCCTTGGGAGTATTTAGCTGGAATATGAAAGATACCGTCCTCTGTGGCTGGCATCCATCAAGGACTGCAGGACTTTTTTTTAGAGTGAAAACTGTGGTTCATACAGAAAAAGTTGGCATAGAAGTCCCACAGAGGACAATGTTATTGAAGATGTTTAGACATCTATCTTCTGTTCAAATACCTAGCATGTGTTAGAAGCTTTATTGGTGTTACTTAGTAGTCATTAGGTACTGGGAAGGTTGTTCTTGTACTACATTCACATTTGATGCTCCCTGAAACATAAATTCCAGTCACTGTAACTGAACTGAATTAGCTTATGTTTCTTATGAGTTGTCATTTTATCTGCAGCTCTGCCCCAAAGAGGTAAGTAATTACTTTATTTTACTGTATTTTTCTGAAAGAGCTTCTTTGCATTAAGAGAAGTAGCTCAGGAGCAGGAGACAAAATACAGAATAGACCCATGTTATCTCCTTGGTGGCTTGTGAAAATGCCAAATGTATGTTTTGATTTTCTGCCCAGCTGAAAAGTGGTTTTAAAAACCTGAGTTCTCCTATTATTCATTTTTATAATTTTAATTCATTTTAATTTATGGAGCTTGGCGATTTTAGAAAAACCCACTTATGAAGGTTGATTTAAAATCTGTATGAAACCACTTTTCCTTGAGAGCTATTGTTATGCTCTGTGTTACACACAGGTTGCGTACTTGTGGGATCAAGTTACATCATCTTTATATAACACCCTCCCACCTATGTACTCAGTCTATTTTTTGTTGTTGTTTTTGTTCATGTGTGGACATGTTTTCATGTGTATTACTAAATGAAACCTTGTTTAAAATTACCTGTTTAAAGCTCACAGTGAAGGGTTTTTTTAATAACTCTTCTGCATTGTGCTTTTCCAGTTGTTTTTATACAATGTCCTACTTGAATGGAAACGGCTTGTTTGGTAGAGTGTGGAAAGGTGTATTGGACCAGGATGTTTGCAAATGGATGCATACATATGCACGTGCACAACCCTGTCATAAGATGTGGTGAACATGTCTCTGGAGATTTTCTCAACTTAGAGAAGAAGGTGGGGGAAAATTAATTGATGGGGTACAGAGGCACTCCCGTAAGCTTTATAGAGTTCTACTGATTTATGAGAAGTATTGTTCTGTGGTTATGGCACGTATGTTGACGCTGTTGGACGCTGTTCCCAGCTCTGTCACAGACTTCCGATGTAGTCATGCACAAGTCGTTTGGTGTCTCAGTGCCTCAGTTGTCTGTATTGTTGGGTTCCTGAAGGTCCTTTGATAGCCCTGCAGAAGTGTGGACAGGTGGTTGTGGTATGAACGAAGGCAATGAGCTTATTGCAATAACAGCAAGTTTGTCAGGATTATTATACTAATATGTGTAAAAGCAAGACTCTCAAGAATATTGCTCCTTCACATTACTAAGCTCAAAACTAAAGGGGAATAAATATAACTATGGGATTAATTATATTTTAGGGGTTTTTATAGTTTAAGTGTGTTTGCCATAACTCGGCTGCAAGCGTTTTGAATCTTGAAGATAACACTGATAATGTTCTTGGTTATTGTGGGGTACTACAATGCATAATGCGGAGTGTCTTTATGCATGTCTTTATGCATATGTCTTTATGGGATTTTTCTTCACATCGGACAAATCCCATCCCTTGTAAATCCTTAGCATTTCTCTGTCTCATCAGTGGTGTGCACTCAGTTTCACTTGTTTGATAATTTGAGTGATGAAGATTTAATAATCTTTCTTTGTCATCTTCTGAAGTATGTTGCTGGGTAATAGTGATACTAAATCTACTCAGTCATGAGATTCAGAGCTGGTTCTTTCTGCACAGAGCTATATTGCAGGCATTGCTGAACACAGATTAGAGACTGGAGAATCACAGTAGCTGTGAAACTAGCTCATAGATTAAAATTTATTGCTGTTCAAAGATTATCTTCCTTTTTTGTTTTTTTTTCCCCTGAACAGCTGCTTTATGTGTATATTTACTGAATCTCAGTAGTGACCTGATTTCTCACTTTTATCAGTGGATGGTGTCAACACAGCAGTGCTGTACACGAATGTCTCCTCCTTGCCACATAACTTATCCAAGAATACAGGAAATGGATGGGAACGATTAAGCAGGGGGTAAATATCATCTGCACATACATAGGGCAGAGGAATCAACTGTGGTAAGTGGAAGAGAGCTATTTGAGTATTGAGGGGCAGAGGCAGAAAGAGAGGAGGTAGCCAGCCTCCCCAGCTACCTTTCTCAAGTTAGTCAACAACTGTTGTCTTGATAAATAGCTCATGCTGAAACTGTCCTAGCAACAGCTATGTTTAACACTGCTGTCTGGTGCAGATTATGGATAGCAGTGCAGGAAGAGTAATTTTCAGAATGTCCTTTTACATAAACAAGCTGGAAAAAGGACTATTAAGATACTAGTTTAAAAAAAAAAATTACTTGACTATATCAAGGGAGGGATTGTAAGTAAGGTGCAAATTAGTGTGTGAGTAGGAAGATGACTTTACAAAAGTATAGGTAATGTAGAAGAAAAGCGATTGGTGAAAATAGAAAGGGAAAGGAGATGAAAGATGGGAATAGAGAACAAGGGAAGGTTAAGAAAAATATGAAGTGGAACCAAGATAAACTCTGGCTTTCAGAGTTAAAGATGGCAGAAATTACAGTAGCCATTCATCTCTAGCTTGGCTGAATGCAGAGGAGTGTAAAAGTTAAGGTCCCGTTAAAGGGCAGGTCAGCAGTGTGACTTCATCATTCTGTGCTCCTACTGCAATACAAGGGCTTGAAAAAGGGAATGAGATGAACTGAAGGTACATTGGAACATAAAATCCTCCTTTTTCTTCTTTTTAGAAAGACATTATGATGATTCAGCATGAAATATAGGCAGTAATGCGCACTGCTTTGAACTGGGTTTGTTTTACTTCTGTGTTTTTAAAACAGTAGCTGCATTAAAGGTGGGTTTCCCCAAAATTTAGGCTGTTTCCATCCAGATGAAAATTATGTAATTGAATCAGATCTCTGCCCTATTTAGTGTCTCTTTTATCTGACAATGCCCTGTGTTGGCTGCTGTGAAGGAAAGTGTAAGAAAACCTACAACGCCCAATTAGGGAGTCATGTGGCCATATGCGTTGTGTTTTCCATCTCGGCTGAAGACTGGCTTCTGCTGTGAAGCGTTTGGATTTCTATCCCTTCCACATTTACTGAATTCTGTGCAATATAATACAGGATATTCTCGTTAGCCTAGTCTCAAAACCTTTTAAAAAGCTGCAGCACCGATTATCTTGTGTATCTGGATCTCCGTTCTTTGGCTGTCTTCTAATACTCATTCATGTGGTGACAACCATTTTTGGTTGTGCCAGGGACCAACTCTACTAAACACGATAAAAATATAAGCATAAGAGATAAAGGTAAGATTAAAAAAAAGCAAAGAACTTTTTTTAATATACAAAGGTTCTAACGTACATTATCTTGCAGATTTGTTGCAGATTAGACTTAATTATCCTAATAGTTTGTTCCTGTCATAATATCACAATTATGTTAATTCCAGCATTTTCAGTTCAGAGGAAAAAAAAAACAAACCACCAACCCTTCATTCAAGGATCTGGTTTTAGGTCAGGTGCTTGTGTAACTTCGTAGGTAAATGGAATTCTCATTTCCCAAATATACTAGTCTCCTAACAGCATCTGCTGTCTTTCTAACACACATAAACACACAATATGTGGCAGTTTCCAACTCTGCTGGGAAGTTGTGCGTTTGCAAGTAAAAATCTTTCTACTTGGCTCTCAAGAACCAGACTGATGAACTGAGATAAATAGAAGCCAGTGTTCACACATACACCTGTGCTGAGACTATTCTCTATGGAAGTGCCAAATGAAGTCTTGGTTCTTATATGTGATTTCTCAGTCATGTGAGTATTTAGAGGATGCTTTGTATATTTTTGGTACTTGAAAAATCTCAATATTTTTGTCAGTGATTTTAAGCGTTAAAAATTTTGCTTCTGCAATATCGCTTTGATATTTCCAGTTTATATATTCCAAGGAAATGAACTCTAAACCTCCTGGTGCCAGAGGATATCTCCCTACTTGATGTTGATATTCCATACTAGTTGGATTCTTTTTTTAGTGTTGTCCTCCAATTGTTCCTTATTATAATGCCCAAAGAGATGATATATCAGTATCTTAGCCCCCAGACACCACTGCAATTTGTGTGATAGCTGTCATTGAACTACAGGCAGTTTTAGAATGTCACATTTTTGTGTTAAGGAAAGTTGTTTTTTTCCTGGCAGAGTGTTTTAGGTACTCTTTTTTCTTTTTTTTTCTTTGTTGCACTGACCTGAAGCCGAAGTTCAAATATACCTCAAACATTTGCCTGATAATTAAAATTAAAGGAGCAGCATACAGCTCCATACAGTGTGGAGTGGGAGTTAAAAAGGAAAATAGGAGAAATGATAGGGAGACAAGTCACTTCCTCTGATTTACAAATGGTAGAGGGGTTTTCTCTGAAATACTTAAGAGTAGAAACTAATTGGTTGAGCTTTCATCCAGGGTTTCCAGTTGTCTGGCTTACTAAATAAAATTGAAATGGTGAAGTACAGAATTGTTCTCCAAATATAAGAAACCCTCAGTGTGCCTCAAGAGATTGGTAGTCAAGTAAAAAGAGGTTAAAACCTTGGTGAGAATCATTAATGGAAATTGAGCAAACAGCTCTATTGCCAAGAGGGGAAAATTGTTTCATATGTGAGTGATGATGTGTATCCTAATAAAAGACATCTTTTCACACCCACCAGGAATAAGACATGTTCTGTACTTTTATATCCCATCTTGTTTTGAGTAGGAAGAATATATTTTTTAAGAAAGATGTCTTGTTAGGAAAGAGAAAAGGAAAGAGGTTTTCCCACATGTGGAAGAAATTCACGAATCATTTCCATCAGAGTATGTACAAAAGCAGAAAAGCATGCCATAAGAGAAAGAACAACTGATATTTTTCAGTTGACCTTCAGCACAGACACAATCTGGTCATACTCTGACTGGTTTGTGACAAAGGAGTTGTCTTTAATGAGGGAAAAATAAAAATTAGGGCCCCTTAATTGGCTGGGATGCTAAAGATATTGAAATATTTTCTGCTGTGTTTTAAAAAGAAATGGTTAAAACTGCAATCAGAGACAACAGATCCAAGAGAGGTGACAAACAGGTGCCCATGTCATACTACCTTTGCTCTGTAGTCTCGAGTGGGAGGAATATTGTTGCTAGATAGAATGTGTGTTCAGGTGAGGAGGTTCAGCTGAGAGAGGCACAGCCCAAGGCTGAGTCATACAGGCAAAATCCCATTTTGAAATGGGGTAAGATGTGTGACATGAAAGGGGAAGAAGATGGAGTGTGGGGTTGTTCTGGGAGGAACTTGGGGGATGCAAAATATTTCAAGAGGGTGTTGAAGTGGGTGGCAGCCACCCTTTCGTCTCCTCTCTTTCTTTCCTGGCATACTTTCTTCCTTCCCTGTGCCTGTCCTAGAACTCGTATCCCCGCCCCATGAGCCTCCTCCTAGCCACCTGTTGTCCCTTCCCTCTATCTGTTGGGCAGCTGCAAAATGGGAGAGTCTTTTTGCAAAAAAAAATACACCACCTTGTATCAGAGGGAAACACTAAATGGAGCCTGGATGGGAAGCAACAAGGTGGCTCCATGGGGAAAGCATTCTTTTGTGGTTTTTAGGGGGCATGTAATAAGGACTTATTGCTCTCCAAACTCCAACCTATTCACCTACATACAAGCAGGAGAGAAGCTGTTGCGGCTGGAGTAGCTGCTGGCAGCTGTTCTCGGCAGCCATCTACTCTGACTGTGCCTTGAGGCAGCTCTGGGGATAGATGCTTGAACACAAGTTTGGGTCTCTTCCTGTGCTGCCAAGCTCTAGGTGGAATGAAACTGCTGAGAAAAGGACAGTAGGTACTTGCACCTTGGAGCTGGACAAGAACACCATCTCTTTTGAAATATAGTAGTGTTTTGTATGAAGTCAGGTTCCAGTTTTCCACCTGGAAACTGCTGGCTAATTGGTTTAAGAACTTCTTGCCTTCTAATTGACTATTACTAAAAGAAATAAATTGCTTGTTGTATAATCTATTTCACAAAGTGATGTTCATCACTTTTCCTGTCCCTGACTTCAAAAGAGACCCAACCGCTCTTACACAAGGGAGTGTACAAGAGGAGCGGGAATGGAGGGGTGGATCTGCGCTTGTACCTGGCCAAATTGTTAAGCAGAACTATTTTCATAGATTTCAGAACAGAAGGATATACAAGTTGAGGTATGCGGGAGAAGGGTTGTGGTGAAGTACACCAGCTCTCCCAGGGGACTAAAATAGGAAGCATTTAATTGTCCTACAGATGGAGATACATTGGCAATATATTATCTAACATCTGCAGTGCCAGAAATGTATAACCTGGCGAAGGGAGGGTCTCCAGCTGCAGCAAATAATTGAGTGGGAACAGTTTCTGCAAGGCAAGAAGGCCTGAGAGGAGGCTGTTGGGAGTTATCACCAGCTAGAGACTGGTTTTATGGGCTCATCAATAAGAGTAGGGATTTCCCTAGGTAAATGAAGGCTCAGTCAACAGTTACTGAGACCTGGAATCTTTGAGGTAAGCAGAAGCCTGAGAACAAAACGATACGCTGCTCTTGTTTCCTTTCTTTGCAAATTGCTTGACAGAGGAATGGGAGAGACAGCTAGGGATGGCTGAGGGAGAGGAAAATCTGTGCTTCGTTCTAACCTCTTTGTTCACTCTGTCTGGAACTTGCCCAGCTACTACCAACTTGCTTAGGTACCTTAAAAGAAGTTTCTTTTCCAAGGCCTTTCCGAGCTTAGTTGATACAATGCCGTCTGAACACTCTGCAGGGTAAAATGCTGTTTGCCAAATCTGCAGTTTTTATGAGAAGACTCCTCAACTTATCCCATTTATGGCATAGTTAAGATGATATACCAATATACTCCTTAATTTCAGCAGGAACTTTCATGCGGGATTTTCCCTTGGTTTGACATGTTCACATTAAGGTTTTGGGGCATGGTTTTTGTTTTAATGAATTACAAGGCCTTTAAGAAGTGGTATTTACCCAATATTTTATTATAAGAAGCAGGTTTACTTAGTCCTTTAACAAATGGTACAATAAACTGTCTTTTTCTTTTTAATGGTGTCCCAAGGAATGCATTAGTCTTTGAAGCTGAAATACTTTGACATCACACAGGGTGATGAGTTGCTATGGTTTCAAGGGCAGTGTTAATGCTAGAAAAAGACCGCATCCTTGAAATGCACACACATGCAGTCCTGGGCTCCTATATATTTCATGACCAGAACTTAGGAAGTAGCCTTCCACGTCAGTGGCTTCATCCCAGGCTTAAGGAGAATTTGAAGGGAGATGTGCAACTAGATTCGTATTCGTTGATTGCCATTTCATTCGATTTGAGTAGAACTTTGTGTATGTGGCAGTTCTCAGCACTTTGATGGAAAGCTTGTGCCTAGTGCACTCAGCGTACGCAGGGGGAATTTCTAAGGCAGGCAGAAATCAGAGTGGGAGGCAGAGGATTCCTATTTTGATGGGGAATAGACTCTTAATGCAAGCCACTTCCTTAATTTCTTGAAATAAATTTTTCAACCTGCAAAAAAGGCATGGTTTTTATCAGGTGCCGATAACAACCTTAAAGTATATGTGTATATATACTTTGTCTGAAGAAGCAGCAATACAGCAAGACTTTTTTAGAATATAAAAGTTTTTAATAACCAAAAAAGGTATATTAGCCACCTTGCTTTACTTATCATTTAAGTGTCTTTAACTAAAAATAGTCCTAATCAGTTTTCCCTTGAGCCCTTTAGCCTGCAAGTATGAAATAGATAACCGCTGGATGTTTAAAACAATACATTGTTTCTCAATGCATTGTAGAAATGTGAATTCCTCTGAGTTATATTTAATACATATATTTCTAGAAAATACCTAGTAGCTTCACTATGGATATTGAAATGCGTCTCTGAAAGAAAGAATTACTTCCTTAAGTCTTAATGAGTGCCTTATTGATTTGTAATGAACAAACCCTCTTCTCTATAATGTGTTTCTGGTAAAGCAGGTACAGTTACCATGATTGACTCTGTTATATTGTCCTCTGATATTTCAGTTCCTTCCTCAGTGTAGCCAAGGATGGTTTAGAATAACTGCTAACATTTAGAGCTGTGCTTGATTTCTCCCTATATCACACATATGTTTCCCTCTTCCCCCAGATAAAACAATACAACTGCGCATTAAGTCTTTTACAAGCTTCAGAAATGGGTCCCAGCTGAGTAACCTGTCAGCCTGGGCCTGGGATTCTCCTGCATATCAGGTGCTTTTGTAGAAGTTGAGAGGTTATTAGGACTTGGTGGGCTCAAAGAAACAGTGAGGGGTCCCACAGTCCTCTTACCCTCCTTGAATTACCCATTTTTTGGGGGAGGGATCTTGATCCTTCTTCCTTCACCTCAGTTTTTCAGTCTAACTGGTAACATTTCACTTTCACAGAAAAGTTACCTGTAATTATTTGATCCTTAATGAGTTTACTGGTGTGTTGAGACCAGCAGGATGAAGGGAAACTGCTTGCAAATGAGCAGTGTTCATCTAGAAAATTCAGCATTCTCACCAAAGTGTTCGAGGGAGGAAATGATGCTAGAGGAGTTCCCAAGACTACAAATTCTAAATCGGGGATTTCCAACTTGGAACAGCTGTATGTACATTGAGGCTTTTCTCTTCATTTGTCATCTATCTAACAGGCTCATGGCACATATGTATGTTTGCTGTATGTACATTGAGGCTTTTCTCTTCATTTGTCATCTATCTAACAGGCTCGTGGCACATATGTATGTTTGCCTATGAATTACAAGGAAATGTTTTGGAAGTCTGTAGGGAATCCAGTTAATCAATTTGATTCATTGCAGTACTTATTAGCCACGATGGCTGAGCCTCAGAAGATTTGCCATTTTCTTTGGGTAAAGTTCACTGTATTCTAAGCCAAAATTGTTGAAATTAATATCTTAACTTTTATTACCCAAAGAAACTGTCAGACCTTGCTAATGGCTTCAGATGGAGTGAGACCACTTTTTTTTTTTTAAATTGGTTCAGCTGAAATGCATAGTGCAGGCATACACAAATTGCGGGGGGCAGGAATCTGAATTAAGGTCTGGGTCCTGCCCAAATCTTGTGAGGCCATTTAGGTAATCTTTTTTATTTTGTCTCTTCACCAACTGCTACTTAACAGCTTGTAAAGATCTTTTGAAACTCTATTACTTTATGCATTAGAGACTTGCCTGCTTCCACCCTCCCCCTTTTGGGATTCTGTGAGGCTTTTTTCTTGTATGCTGTGCCAACAGCAGATTTTGCCTGAGTATTCTTTTTCTCATTAACATCAATTGAAGTGAGATGTCAGAAATCCAGGACCATTTGCAATGACAGGACAGTGCTGATGCTCTTCCTTTTATAACCCATAGGAATAAAACTATGCAAAGCATCACTTCATTATTCACATTACGATAGCCTGCATAAATTACAAATCATAAGCTAGGGAAAAAATTTTCATGATGTCCTTTGTCAAATACCCAAAGTTTAAATTTTGAGAGGAAATACGAGGAAGAATAAAAAATCAAAATAATATCACCACTGGATTTTGGACGTGTCTATTTTCCTTTGTTAACAATTTTATCACAATACCATGTTAGCCTACTTAGGCAAGTGAGGATGAACACCAAACCATGTATTTCTTTGCTGTTTTAAAGCAGGTGTGTACTGAAAGCCATGCTTGTGTCTTCTTTGTTTGTTTGTTTGTTTATAATGGTGTGAAGGCGTAGAGTTGAAATCAGATCCTTTATACAGCCTTCATTTGGTAATGGATTAGGTGAAATTCTCCAGCATATCATGTACCTAGGTCCTACTAAATTGAGCAAAATGCCCAGCACACGCTTTGCAGTGTCAGGACCCTTGTGTGTGTCATAAAAAGGACATTCTTTTTTCTTAAACTGAGCAAGTCCTCACTTGTACAATGGATTTTTAAAATCTGATTCTTTATGGAGAAATAATTCAGCACCTGTCTGTGGTTTAGTTTTAAAGCTCACTGAATTTTTGTGCTTATTTCACTGTATTTAGTTTTTATGTGAAGATCTCTGAAGAGAGCAAACACAAGCATACAGACAGTGATTGTGAACATTGGTCTTGTTTTCATTAGGTAAAATATTTTGGGTTAATTAATGAGGTAAAATCCAGTTGAATTCAGTGGAGGGAAAGCCATATTGTAGCTTACACTTAGAGTAACCATGCCCTTTTTTATTGGATTCTGCAGACTGTGGCCCACGGGAGCAGAATAAACCATTTTTCCTCATGGGGACACAGCCAGAGCAGCCTCTCAGAGCTCAAAGCCATTCAGTTTTTCTGCACCTTCATGTGTGGATCTATTACTCCTGTTGGGGTACAACAATAGTGGAGGGGTATGGCAGCAGGCTGTGCTCTCCGATATACTCAGGCTGTAAGAACATGCTGATTAGGCACATGATAAATACATTTCCTGGGTTAACATCCTGAGTCTTGCCACCTTTTCAAGCTACGGAAGTGGTCAGATGTTTCTTTGGAGAGGAAAATAGTAAGAAAAGAAAACAGAGCTGTCAATCTTTAGGTACCTCTCAGATTAGGTGTTACAGTCACATGTCTCTTCTGTAAATAAGCATTTTGGTTTAGGGAAAGCTTTTGGAGGTGGAAGGGGACACCTTCGTTATAAAGTAAGATATTTAGGAAAATTAAAGATGTTCAAGTAATAGCTAAAGTTCAACACTTGTTAGAATTTATGTTCAATGGAAACTGATAGAACTTGCTGACTTTGAGACTTAGTTAAAAAAAACCAAACCCAAACCAAAAAACTCAAACCCACAAAAAAGACAAACCTATGTGATTTTTGCTAATTTTCCTAGTTGCATGGATAAGGGATCTGTAGAGCACCACAATCTTCAATCTGACTGGGGGAACAAGAGGCTTTTTTTGCTTTGTGGGTCATGAGAAAGAAGTCTGGGTTTTGAAGTGAGGTAAACGGGGCAGATAGAAGGCCCGAGATGCTTTCATTCAAAGGTGTGATTTAATATGTATGTCTTTCCTTACTATTCCTAGGAAGAAATAAGTTTTGAAATATAGCAGGAAATGGGTTAATTGTTGAGTTAATAAAAAGAAAAGGAAAAGGATCAGCATATTGTTTCGGGGGGGGGCGGGGGAACGACACCCAGAAAAATAACCCTTTCTATCAAATTTCTTAAGATCTAAGGGAGTTTGACGTTGCTTCTTTTCTAGATTAATGAAACACACTGTATTTGCAAAGTGGCATTTCAGGGTGGTTGCAAGGCAAATTCAGCATGTTTAAGGGAAAAGGATTTCATCCCTTCCCGCATGCAAATGATCTAGAGTTGCACTGTTTGTAGATCCTTTTCTTTGTATCCTAGCTTTCTGGGACACAGGTTTCCGATGTGTCTGGAGCCAAGAGTCAATGAATGTGATAGGAATTGGAATGTACTACTTAATATCCTGTACCTATTAGTTTGTGCTTTTGCAGGATCAGCCAAGGTAATTTTTAGGAAGTGTGCAGGTTGCTTAGAGTGTCAACAAATCTCTTCAAGACAGAGGAAAATAAAGGACATTTAACAGTCACTTCACATAGTTCTTCTCAGACTGAAGCAAAGTTCAGTATTAAAGATTAAAACAAAGCCAAAACATAACCAAAGGCAGTGTTACTGTAACTCTAAATGTCATACATCCCTTACAGAAAGTATCTCTCAGATTAATTATGGAACCCCCGGATTTCAAAAAATCGGTTATGGAGGCAGGAGGGATGGCCCTCCAGGGAGAAATCTAAAGATGTTTCATGCCAGCAATAAGAAATTGTTAAGGAAGCTAATTGCTATGGAAGACTTAAAAAATAAATAAAATACAGAGAAATCATCAGCTTGAAGTAAGGAGGGAAAATGAAAAGATTATTTGAATGCTATTTAAAGAATTAGTGGAAGAATAGAGAGGGCTTAGTATGGTTGTGTCTGAAATGGATGGCTAATTTCAAAGATTTTTATCAGTACTCCTTTGGAGTTACCTCTGTAACTGCCTCAGAGGTTTGCTGCCTACAAATACAGCCCTTCCGAGCTCACACCACAGGCTCGCTCCAAACAAAATGTGTTGTGTTCTTTGTCATTTATTTGGATCTAAATCTTTTTTGTGTTATTAAATGTCATAAACTTATTTATCATACTGTGTGCCAGTGATTTGTTTTTTAATTTTTTGTTTGTTATTTGGGGGTTTTTTGTTTGGATGGGGCTTTTCCCCCCTGTAACATAGCAGAAGTACCTTGTTGCCAATGTCTGATTTGCAAGTAAGAGCAGGGCTGGATTACGTTTTGTCTGGCCCCTGTTTTTTCTGCTGTCTAGCTTGAGCAGCCCAGCTGGCCTTTACCATATCAGGTACCACAGTTTTTGGGGTCCATGTAATATAAAACAATTGTCAAACCATTGTGAGGTACGATCACCATGGAAGCTATCATCTCTCAGATATATTCTGATATAAATATAAGTTAAAGTTTGCGAAACGTTGCACATTAAGGTTAGAAATGTTAGAATAGGTGCACCTCTGTCCTTTGCATTCCTGTTAAGGTACTGTTTCTTACTTGCATGATCATAATTATTTTTAAATCCTGTGTCTGATCTCACTCTGTTCCTTTAAAATCCAGAAAAATCACGGACTTACCTGTTTTCAAGAGTGTACACGCACGTGACAGAATAACTTTTGTAGATTTGTGCTGACTTACGCTTAGGCCACTAGTAGGGTTCAGGTCTGTGGTATAGCTGGCTGCTGCCTGGGTTATGGAGAAAGTTTAGTAGGCTTTTGCTGCCTGGGGACCAGCAATAGCAGAAGGAGGAAACACAGAGAGTTACCTTTTGGTAACAGAAGCATTGATTTACTAGATATTCTGAAAATCCAGAGTTGTTATCTCGTTAGATGCAAGAGAAGGAGCATTCTTTCCAGTCTGTCTGCTTCCACCTTGGACCGTTTCTGCAGTCAGGACGTCCCTCCAGCCTTGCCCTGTTTCTAGAACCTCTCTTCTTTACCCCCTATACTCGGATAACTATGGGGCTTCCTTCTGCTCCTCCAGGGTACAAGGGTACATGCTGTGAGAGGGCAAGAAGAGTCACCTCCTTGTTCTCACTTCTGCTGTGCCAGTATAGTACAGTACTTTTAAGAGCAGAGGGGAGGAGGTCTCAATTTTTCTATCGTTTTAGGATGGTGCTACATCAAGTTCTGGAGACTGGACCTATTCAGTGCTAGGGGGGTGATGCTAGAACTGTAAAGGCACATAAAGTGTTAGCTTCTCTTCTGGTTTTGAGGTACTTAAAAATTTTGGTCAATTCCTATGAACTTCCATCACGCTGTGAGAGAAGGTTATCTGTACCCCTTACCTGAGGGTCATCCTTAACCCCACCTCCTTTTTTTTCAGCAGCAGAGATCTCAGCTGCTGAAATGGGATTGCAGACGCAGTTTGAGCTATAAATGTAGCTGCCTGCTTCGTCTGGACGATTCTATCCCTGTTGCCTTTGGCAGCATGTCAGGCCATCTTCTGTTCTCACTGCTTGTATTGTCAGGCATTTTGTCTGCCTACACCGTTTCTTCTGGCTGCCCCCCCCCCACCCCTA
>NW_008794743.1:530027-559639 GCF_000699145.1 Aptenodytes forsteri | reverse complement strand
CCGCTTTGTTTTTTCCGGGTTTTTGTTCGCCCCCCCCTTTTTTTTCTGCGCCCCCCCCCCCCCGCTAACTAGTTTCCACAAGAACTGCATCTATGTGTGTTACCACCACATGGGAGAAATATGTGTGCAGTAAGGCAGAAAGAAATAGAAAACAATAGTACTTATACAGGAGATCTTAGCGTTTATCACACAGGACTGATGGTTGTGAAGATAAAGAGTAAATGGCACTGAGGAAAAGAGGGGAAGAGATCTGGGGAGCCAGGGCTGTGTAATGGCCTTGGTGTTACAGAAGAGTGGAATACACACTGCACAGCTTGAGGCAGGACTTACTTTCTTTTTGAGGACAGTTGAGGTCCCTCCGAGAAGTGCAAAACAGAAGACCTCAGCTTTTGTGCCATTTAAAAGGGGTTGCTGTGGCTTGTTTCAGCCTCACAGTTAGCCGGGGTTCAGGGGTGTGCTCCATCCTGGATTTGAAGCTGTGGAAGAGGTCTGAAGACCTCGCCAAGTTGTTACAGGAACTGACACCAAGACTTTTTTCAACGTCTGTAAGCTGGTAATGGGCAGGTGGTTCAGCCTGAGACTCTAAGTCCTTGTCTTCCCAGAAGCTTTGGGACAACAGTGGGCTTTACCAAAAATAGTTTGCCAGGAGCCAAGGACATTTGGATTTTACAGATTTGGTTTTTTGT
Organism: Aptenodytes forsteri; assembly: GCF_000699145.1. NCBI lineage: Eukaryota > Metazoa > Chordata > Aves > Sphenisciformes > Spheniscidae > Aptenodytes > Aptenodytes forsteri. The sequence goes on along the minus strand of NW_008794743.1, from coordinate 558,953 downwards.
TGAGCCAGATTTTATGCTGATGTAGGAATAAAATGTTTTTATTTAGCAAGAAAGCTTGACTGCATAGTTCTGCTCTTGTCGTATGTTCCTATCTCATCCTCTTAGTTTAAGCCAATCTATTTTATCTTGAAATTTTATCTATCAGATATGAGAAGAAGCAGAAGCGCAATATTTGGACAATTGTTTACTAAAAGCATTTCTGATTCCTGCTTCTCAGCTGACTGGTGTGTGTCAGTAAGCTTGGTCAGCGTGTTCGCTAAGGAGCAGCCTTTATTTGCAAATTCATGGCTGTCAGCACGTCCTTCCTTTATTCCAGGTTTGAACCGCTACCACTGCCTGTTCCTTTTAACTAGATGCAGTATGCTGTCGAGTAATCATCAGAAAGTACTGGTTTGTGATAATGCTCAAATGCATAAGTATCATAAGCAAGTGCAGTCCAAGAGCATCAGGAGTTGAAATGTGCTGCAGTTGAGGGAACATGATCTCATTCACAGGTTTAAAGTTTAAATTGGTCACCAAATGGTGGAGAAAGATGGAAGTTCAGAGACTTTTGGCCTCATTTCCCTGCTGCTCCAGTATAAAACACGGTGTGCCTGGCATGGAGCCTCAGAAGCATAGGGTATATTTCTCTCACTCATCAGGCACTGCATATGGCTGAAGGCAGCTTACAGAGTTTGTGGGACAGTGGTTTGATACAGTCTGGCAAATTCTGGTTGTACTTTCTGTTCTTGTTGACTGCCCTGTTCCTGTGGTCTGTGAGCATTTGCAAATCCTACCCTACCATAGCAGAATATCTCCTTTCAGAAAAGGGAGGAGAATTAGGGAGTCCCAGATCTTTAATTTTTGCAAAACAATGCAATGCAAAGCCACAAGTGATGGTTTCATCAGCATTTTGCACATAACCTGGTTTATGGCTCTCAAATTGGTTTCTACAGGGCTTGGGATAAAAGGCCGGAAGAACTTTTTCAGCAAGTGTTCCCGAGCTTGATGTGCAGGGTTGACTGGAATAAAGAACAGAAGTTTGTATTTGAAATGGATGATAGAGAAAAAAAAAAAAGAGCAAGGCCTCACAAACGTTTCTGCTGCAAAGAGAAATAAGGCATGTGGCGATTGACAGATTTACGTATCCAGATAAAATCTTCCTCTTTTCCAAAAGCAGAACTTTCTCTTTATGTAGTGATAGTTTCAAAGCTTCCAGCTCCTGCTGTGCCTAATGGCAGGTATGTTTCCAGCTACTTCCTTTTCATGCCTGAAAATGGGATCATTCTCAGGTCTCCTTATTGTCATCTGGTAGCTATTCCCTTTCACTAATTTCCCCAAATGAGTTGTGGCCCACTCCGAAGACTACAGGATTCATTAGAGTGAAGCATAATAAGAATGTCCTTGGTGTTCGAATAGGAAGAAAATATCCCAAAGGCTGCCAGAGATAAAGATCACCCACTGAAAGGATAAAAATGAACAATGCTTCTTGCAGGGAACCTAAAAATACAATACTTGGTTCTCTCACACAGAGTTTAGTTATTGAAATAACTGGATCGTACAGCGCCAGGATTATTTCAGTCTCAAGAAAATATGAAGTCTTGCAAGTTTAAACAAAATGCATATCAGGGAAAACATGGTTTCAAGTCTAAATTGTACCCAGTGTTCTGGAGTGAGCAGGGGTTTATGTGTGTGAAGGTATGAGGCTGGAACTTGCAAGATCCCTTTTCAATACTTAACTCTTCAATGGACTTCTTGAATAGCTTTGGATTAGTTGCTTAATCTTTTCATGCCTGTTTTCTGGCGGCAGGTTTTTTGATTTCTGTCGGCAGGTTTTTTGAAAGCAAAATGGGAATAACCATGCTTTTCTACTTGAGAAAAGTGGGTTATAGGTGGGTTGATTGTGGTGTTATTTTGAGTTCTCTTTGTCAATAAGACATAGAAAAAACAAGTTGAGTACACTGTGGAGTTTGTGACATTCGTCAAGCCGATTACTGTTGCCTTTAAACAGATTATTTATTACGTGGACCTATGCTTAAGTCCCTTGCTGAGTGGTAGTTCTACATTAATAATTAAATTTTCCTTTCTCTATTGTAACATGAATATATATGTGTAGTATATGTATTCATATGTAGAAATGACATCTACGGAATGGATCCTACGTACTATAGTCAGCTTTTAAGACACTGTAAAGAGGCACAGCTCTGCAGATTTTATTTTACTGTGTGTAAACACGCATAATTTCCTTTGTGCCCATGTTTCCAAGTCCTGTTTCAGATCATAGAGCTGGAGGAGAAGGGAGAAAAGAGTCAGCCTTTACAACTGCAGTCAGTGCGACTAATTATTCCTACTAGGTAAGGATGCATCCCTCTTACTGGCTCTCTGATGATGGCTTTTTGTTTCTAGCTACAAGCAAATCCAATTTGCAAATGAAAAATTTCATTATAGCAGAAGTTGCCTGCAAGGGAATTAAAGGAGGCACATTCAAAAGAATTCAGCAGAACGTACAATTGCTTCTTAAAGAATGGATTTACGATCCCAATTCACAATTAAAATAACAATTGCTTTTAAGTGGTACCTATTATTTTTAAAAGGTTAGATATTCCAACAATAGAATTTTAAGAGAATAAGGCAGCTTGTGAGCAAAACGTGTGGTAGGTAATTGGCAAAGCTCACTTAATATTTTTTGTTTGCTCTCCAAGAGCTATTCACGATGCCACTGTAACAGTATGTTGTTGGTACAACAGAGCTGACAGTTTTCTGAGATGAAAAGGAAGAGAATGGAATTAATCACACAAACTTCATCATCCAGTCTGGCATAACTGAAAGTGAGTTCTGCTATACTTGAACTATTTTAAATAACTTCATGTTTTATTAATACAATTTTTTCTCTGTTAACCTCTTCTGCACTTTCTGTCCAGAATCCCATTGTGACTTCTTGTCCTTTAAAAGGCTGCCCCTGATATGTAGGCAGCCTTAGTATGTACTAGGTGTGGTGTACAGTAAAGAGGAGTGCTGCAGCAGCCCTGGTACTGTACCATGTGTGTATGTCAGGTAACCTATAAGATGTCACGCGAAGGGTGGAAATGGGTGAGTGCTAGTGCAGGGAGTTCCAGGCTGGTGTGGTGATGCTAGTGCTGCCCGTTCTGGGGAGGTCCCCCTCTGTGGCATATAGTATGCGAAATGGCTGGCTTTTTAGTATTACCCTGCAGTAGCCAGAATGTTTGTACTTTCTTTTTTTCCTCCTTTGTCCACAGAATGGCTAAGAGAAATAGAAAACCATAACTGCGTTGTGCTGTGGGTGCCTACTTTAATCATTAGCTGCAGAGACATTAAGTTATGGGCAGAGGAGCCAGATTATTAATGTACTGAGAAACATTTATCATCTTAAAAATAATGTATGTTTTAGAAATTTCTTAAACTTAAGGTAAATGTGACTACATAAAAATAAGCTTGTAGTTGTGAATTTGAAGATGCTGGCAGGGTCCTTGTTCAGAAGAGACAAAATAATTTTCAGTGCATTTTTTTCTCCAAGCCTGCTTAGCAGCCAAGTCTTCTGATACTGTCTGCTTTGTTTGACATTATGTAGAAAGTGCCTAGCAGACCTCATGAGAGTCCTGTGTCCCTTGGGAGGGAAGAAAAGAGAGTACTAGGGGTCAAATTCTTGTTGGATTTTTAGCTCAGTCATTCATTATGGTTTTGCACTATTTTTTGCGTCTCCTGTTCTATCATTAGAGGCCATGTTTTGTGTTCATTGTTGGCATAATGTTTCCTCAGGTAAGGAAGGGTGTCCTCTTTTTTCTTTTTTAATTTAGTGAGACATCATTTGACCTGTATATTCCACAGTTTGGCAATATTTTGATATGTTGGCCTCTTTTAGAAAGAAAGCAAAGGGTTCGCAGAAAGATAGCATTGCTAGCTTCCAAGGAAACTGCTCTAGCTCAAGTCTTTTACATATTTAATGTCAAGCTATGGATGTCTTTGTGCAGATGACACAAAATACTGGTCTTGCATTAGCTAGTAAATCACACTTTCCTCAAAGGGTCACTTTGATTCCTTTCACTGTCTTTCCATTGAAGTTGCAAGTTGCATCCACTGTGATGTAACTTGGTATGTTGGATATTTGCCCTGAACCTATTATGAATTTATATTTCCATCTGGAGCTTGGATTTGCAATGTGAGACTGTGAAGGCTCTATGCAGCAGTTCAATCGAGCAGGCGTCCTGTAGGTACACAGTAAAAGAAGTGGAGGCACCATGAAACCATGAAGTCTTAGCTCATGGTATTTGATGTACATCTGTTGATACCAAGGAGCCTTTCACAACTGGATTTCTCTGTTCTTTCAGGTTTTGACGTTACTTCTGTGTCTCAGGAATATAAATTACATGCAGAAAGAGGCAGAAATGGGTGTTTGAAATATTCTATCGAGAAAGTCAAATGTGTAAACCACTCTGAAATCGTTCAGCTGCTGCACTTCTTTAAAACAGATGCATATGTGTTCCTCTACATATGAGATGTAGTCTGGGATGAATGGATGATTTTTTCTGTGTTTACCATGTGCAAAATTTTATCATTGTTTCGAGAAGTTTGTAACTTTAAGTTCACCTTTAACAGGTTAGGAAAAGAGCTCATTTTAGAAAGGATGCAGACTTACATTAAGTTTTAGTTTGATTAAAAATCCTATCCCTTTTTTCAGATAGCATATTTCTTTGAAGAAGAGAACGTGGAGTTGTGATAAATTGCTCTAGGCCAGGAACTGTACTTTAATATACATTACATACATGGTAGCCTGATAAAAAGCTTTCTCTAAAGACTGAGAGGAAAATACTCATGGTTGACACTGTCCTAGAATGGTCAGTAGGAAAAGACTTGGTAGCACCTCTTAAAAAATCCTGGTTTTACAAGGTCTGTGTTCTAGGTTAACGTCGTATTGTATTTAATGTGAAATCGCAGTAACGAAGGCTTAAGAGACTACAGCAAGGAAAGTGTAGTTGAATTGCATGTGCTTATGATTAGTGCTCTGGCACGGCATTCTAAGACCTGTTTTAATAAAAATAAGTATTCTTTATTCCTAGATTATGTTTCATAGACTGTGGCTTGGGTTTTGGCAATGAGATTTCATGGTCCATATGTGGTCTTAAGGGCCCTCGCTTTCGAGAAACCGGGAAAGGTATTTAACCTGACCTTAAGTAAACTGGTATCACGTGCCATAGGCATGATTATGTTCTGAGATGGTACAGCGAGCATTTTAAAAGAATAGCTGGAAAAACCTGACTGATTTTCAGGACACTGAAATCGCCTTGGCATGCTCCTTTGCTGGAAAGCTGAATCTGACTTTCTCTCTCCCCTTGCCTTTCAGCTGCGCTTCTCCAACAAGTAATTGCTCCTAGTGCTGCTGTCGCTTTAGTTTATTTCTTGACTGTCTTTTTATTCATCTATCTTATTATAGTGCTTTAAGTATGACTAGACAATTTGCTTCTTTATGTGATGTGGAAATGTTTTATCTTTGCTTTATAAACACTGACAGTGCTTTTTAGCACAGGGATTGCCAGCCAGGCTATTTTTTCAGACTCTTGGAGGCAGTGAAGTTTTGAAACAAAAGTTTTCTTTTTTCATAGGCTCTGAACTTTCAGATTACAAATCACTTTCTACATGCTAATAAGCTTAGATAAGCAGAGTACATGTTAACACTGTTGTACAGATGGGGGAACCAAGATACGGGAACATTAAGAAACTTGCTTGAGGAAGTCTGTGGGAGCTGACCTTATTCTGTGAGAGACCCACGCACCATCCTTTTTCTTGTCAGATTCTTTCTTTTTACTTACTTAAGCCCCTCCCTCCAAGAAGTCGGTACATAAAAAGATCTTTCAGATTCTATCTATGTATCTATATTTACCTACAGCTATGATAATTTAATATATGGTATTCCGTGTGGGACTGCAATCTTCAGTCAATCGCAAAGTGTTTTCTAGTTTTAGAAAGCAAACGCTGCTTTGCTTGGTTATGTGGCAAACTGCATTTCAGAGGCAACCGCACCAGGAAGCGAGTTCTGCAAAAAGTACAGTGAGTGTGTGGTGTGGAGCTGACTTGCATAAAGAAAGTGTTCCTTCACCTCAAGTACCCTGCAGGTCGTGAGCCTGACTATGCTGAGCTGCACGCTCTGTCCTCATCTTTAAATAAGAATCTCCAGTGTCATTTGGTACGGTGGAGAAATTGGTGTTATTCCTCTCCTGCAGGAGTGGATGTATGGAGTTAAACAGTATAGGGAACTAGACATTTACTATTACCATGGCAACTTCAGATGATGATTTATTAAGCCATATATTTTTCCCCATTCAAGACTATGCATTTTTGTTGGTCTGAGCTCTCCAGAGACTTTCTTGCCACTCCCTAGCGTGTCCTTTTCTCCCGTCCAGTTCTGTGCTTCCCCTTGCTGAAATTACAGAATAATGGAAATGTGTTTATAGCAACCTTTATGTCAGGAAAAGAAGGCTTGGTACAGTTATTGCTTCATTAATAAACACACCACTGCTGGTTACCACCTTGGACTGGGGTGCAATTCCGATGGCTGGCATAGCAACTAGGAGCAAAGGTAGCACGGGGGAGAGAGCGTCACAAGTGCTAACAGAGCACAAGACACTGCAGGAAGAGAGGGGAAGGCCTTTTGGCCCGAGTAGGCTCTGTCTTTTTATTGATCTTAAACTCTCCCTGATTTCATTCCTCTGTGATAGTCTCTTCCTGCTCTCGACCCTGCAATGGTTGTTTCCATAGTCACCCCCGGCTGCCAATTCGGTGCAATTACAACAACAGTGCTGGAGCTCTTCTGAGTTGCAGTCCCCCTTTGGAGTCTGCGACCCGCTCTTCTGATGGAACTTAGTGAGCTCAGCTAAATCTATCGTGTTTTATAGTCGTGATGTATTTGTAAAGCTAGGGCCGTGGTGACTTCTGTGGTCATAATTACATTTGCCAGCCCTTTTGTACGACTGTTTTGGAGCAAGGACAGTGACGGCCGCTGTCGATCTCTGCACCCTAGCATATTGCAACTGTTTGTGTACTGCTTTGCATCATAGGCAAGCCTGCTTTGTTCAGCCTTTGGAATGCCAGATAGATATAGCCCTAAGTAAAGTCTCCAGATGCAAATACAGGGGACTTAATAAATTATTCATTTTCGAGCTGCATAGACACAGTTTGAAAATCTTGAGGATGATGGTAACCAGGCCCAAGCAAACAAAACGAATGGAACAGTTACCGAATATAGAGTCATGAAATGAATCCTCAGAGCAGAAAAGATCTCTCTCAAAAATCTGGCGTCTTTCTTATCATGTGTCTTTCTTCATGAGCAGACAGTGATCTTTATGGCTCTAATCTCTAACAACATTAATCTGCATGTAAACATTACTTACTTCAACTTTTGGTGTCAGTGGGTTTGGTTTTTATTTTTTTTCATTCTCTGAAGTACAGGAATGTCCTCAGGATTCTTAAATAATGTAGTTGTGATACATTTTGATGCGTAAACTACTGATCCCCTACCAGTTTCTGCTGGTTACTTGCCTCTTCTCAATAAGATTTATTCATGTAGTGCAGCTTCATCATCATGTGGCCATATTTATGATATTCTTTTTTTACTTGATTAAATCATTCATTATGGACTTCCTAATGTGATAATTACGTAATTATACGTGTGTTTATTTCAGTATTGATTGCGTAAGTGTATAAATAGCTAATGCATAGCTTTGTTCTTCAACTAGTGTACCACTGAGTTAACTCCACCGGTAAGAGAATACATACCTGTGTGGGTACTTTCTGTAACTGCTTTCAAGTGATTTAAACTTGTTTTATGGGAGCAGGGCACACAGCCCTTCTCTGGGAGAACTTTCTACCTTTTTTTTTCTCCTGGGAAATCTACACTGTACTATTCTAAGGCAGGGATATTTTCCTGACTTTATTTCTAAGCATATTATAAAAGTTATAAAACATAAGTATTAGGTGTAAAAGCATTTATGAATAACACAGAACCCAGTTCTAAGCATGTGAATCAAAGCCTTGCTAATATTTCTCACTATAATGACATAAGGAAATCTGCATATAGGGGGCTTCTTGAAGTGTACATTACATGTTTATAGCAACAAGGAGTGGCTTTAGGTGTGAAGGACTGTCCGAAGTACAATGCTGCTTCATTTTTGACAGCATCACTTTACATTGTACAAGTATTATCAGAACTTACATACTTGCATTTTTTAAGTTGAAGACTTTGGTGTGGAGGAGGAAAATACCGTATTTTAAAAGTCTCAACTGTGTAATACAAAAAGGTTGCTGAACAGCATAAAAATTTCACCACCACCACCACCACCCCCAAAATACCATTTTTCTGCCATGCTGGACAGAGTTTGTAGGAAACATTTTTCAATTTCAGCTAAAAGTGGCTCCTTGCTATTGTATGTGCTTGTAGCTCTCTGTCACACAGTTCTATTGTTTGACCTGTGCTTTCTTTCCAAACCAAGCTAAAATAATTCATCTTTCAATGTTCATTGCCAAAAGACAGTAATATATCTCCCAGCCAGTACTCATTAATTTGCCTGTGTCTTTTGGATTTTCACATACAATGCAAGTTTGCAAGTGTGTTTGTTAGCTGTTACTGTTACCCCATAGAAATCGGGTGCAATAGAAGAGCTGAAATGGGATAGTAGATTAAAATTGAAAATTCCTCTTGTTGTTATTAGGAAAGTCAGCACAGTATATTGCAGTGATGATATGAAAAACCACTTTGCCCAACTCGCCAACTGCTACAGGGACACCTTCTATAATCCAGTGCCTGTCGGGCACAAGAGAGATTTGATTCTGGCACCTATTACACATCAGTATATGTGTCTGATGAAAAAAATCTGTGCTAAAAGCATGTAGGAAGACAGAGAAGCAGGAAAGGGACAATTTATTTGCTCCCTCTGTCTTTTAGAATCCCTTTCTTCTTGACAATTTGAATGATCTCCCTGGGTACCAGTGTCTTTAACAATAACAAAGGGAAATAAGAAAAAAAAAAATCTTTACTAATAAAAGGAAAAGTAAGGAAAAAATATGAAAAACCACTTTGCCCAACTCGCCAACTGCTACAGGGACACCTTCTATAATCCAGTGCCTGTCGGGCACAAGAGAGATTTGATTCTGGCACCTATTACACATCAGTATATGTGTCTGATGAAAAAAATCTGTGCTAAAAGCATGTAGGAAGACAGAGAAGCAGGAAAGGGACAATTTATTTGCTCCCTCTGTCTTTTAGAATCCCTTTCTTCTTGACAATTTGAATGATCTCCCTGGGTACCAGTGTCTTTAACAATAACAAAGGGAAATAAGAAAAAAAAAATCTTTACTAATAAAAGGAAAAGAATAAGGAAAAACCAAACAAACTCAAATACCCCAGACTGTACAGGAGCCCCAGAGAATCACTGGCTGGATTTCGCAGCTGGGGAGCTGCAGTCCCACTATTATTATCATGTTGGAGCAAACACTGGTAATTGCTGCTGCAGATTCAGAGATGCCTGGGGAGAATTCAGCTATCCAGGAAAAAAAAAAAACAACACCAAAACACCAAACCCAGTCCCATAAACAGATTGTTAAAACTAATGGCAGAAAACAAACAGTGCAAACACGAAAGGCTGTATTTTGCACTACTTGCATCTCTAGTAGATTTCAGAAGGGACTGGAAGGGGACCTTTGTAATTGTCTAATCTGACTTGGGTTTAACACCAGCCAGAAACTTTTGTGCTGTGTCAAGCCCATAGATTTTTCTCTCCACCTTTGGGGCTTCCATGTGATTTGACAGAGTTGAAACTATTGCCATAAGCAATACCCCTCACCACCATACTTACCAGAAGCTGAACAGATAGTGTAACTTTTAGAAGATGGGTTGCTTTAGCAATATTTCAGTGAAACTGGAAAACCATTGAAAGGATCAAGTATAATCAATGATATTTACTGTAAAACTAGGAAGCCTATATCCTACTGCAAAACTCATGCCTTCTGCTATCGGGATCTGGCTTTGGAAGCGTCCTCGATTTTTCTGCCAACAAGTCCATTCTTCATGTGTGGAACATAATGTTTGCAGCAGGTAATGTATACAGGCTAACTCTCATGATACCTTTACTGTTCCTTTAGTGGCATAACAGTTTAACGGCATAAAGCTACCCATTTAAGTGAGGATGAAAAGAATAATTCAGAGATGGAGGAAATTTGCTTTGTTTTGGTGACAAAATGTGGGATTAGCGAACAAATATTGGTGACTGTCTCAGTCCTGTTCGCCAGGAAGGCATACACTGTATGTTTACTTTTTTGTAATGTGACTCATCAGGCCATTCCAAGGAATGACACCCTTGGGGATGCTTGGAATTGTCATGACCTGGAGAGGGAGTCGTGTTCTGGAGCGAAGCAAGTCTTTACTCACTTCCAAGTAGAATGCACGAGTATAAAGTGAGTTGGCACATGCCTGTTAGCAGCGGCTAGTTTCTCCAACGTCATATATCCAGTTGAACAACAGGGATGCTTTTAGATCATGCGGATGAAACGATGAAATTCACCACAAACAGTGAGAGTTTTTCCAGTGATTGGAGGGAGACAAGGATTTTGCCCCAAACATTTGTATTTTTTTTCCAATGAGTTTTTTTTTTTCCCAAGAAGTAAGATCAAACTCGGTCATATTAGGATGAGAGTAATTCATGCAAGATAGGAACGGATGATTATAACAAAAGAGAATTATTAATAGGAGAATAGTTTACATCAAGGGGATAGTGGGAGTAAAGTGAATTTTGATGTTTTGAAGGTTGATTGGGTGGGTGGGCGTGTTGACAATAACAAGACAATCATGTCTTCTTCAGGAATTTAGTAACAGGCTTCAAGGATTTAAAATAAAATGTATGAATTCTGTGGAAAGTACTCTTTTTACAACAGTAGGAGCAGACCGGAACATAACTTCAGTTATATGTTGACCTTTCAGATCATGCTGTCACCAAAGTATTTTCTCTTAAATAAAATTTTCCTTTCAACATGTCTAGGATTAAGCACTACAGTTCAATTTTATTTTATCTGTGTAATTTCAATAGCTTCTAGAAACCTTCAGGTTAATATTCCCAATTTCCAGAAAACATTTCCCTCTTGCAGAGGCTTATGTTGTGGGATGAAGTCTTTGGTGTGTATGATGATGCATTTCAGCAACATACAAATGCAGACAGACTCCTTCACACTGGCTTTTTGTCCAAGTGTATCTTAAAATGTGTTTTCAGTCTAGAGAAATTAAAAGTCTTGGTATGAAAGCGTTAATAAACAATGGCAATCTGTAAAATGATACCTGGGGAAAAGTAGATAAATCAATGGCATGGTTGTTTTCTTGTACAGTTAAAATGTAAGCTCAGATGATAGGTATTTTTCTACCCATTGTGTAATCTGGAGCAAGTCCTCAAGTGGATTCTGGTTTTTGTCACTTTATTAGCATGTACACTGGAAAACCTGTTTCTGTACCAATGCTAGTTCATACTGAAATGTAACCCAGGAAGCTGTCCTGGTTGGAAAGCTCTGCAAACAAACAGATCCTGCTCCACTCAAATAGATGGTTTGATATTTAGCACTTCGGGGTCGGTTGAGTGTTCGTAAAATTAGTGATTTGAAAAGATGAAAAAGGAATAGTAGCAAAGGCACCTAGAGAGCGTGTATCTGGGGAAAAAAATAGCAATAAGTCACTTAAAAATGAGCTATCAGGGCAGTGCTGGAAGAAGGCGTGGGAAGTAGTGAGGAATCTTGGATCCAAAGGTCCTTCCTCCAAAACTTTAACCCCCTATTTATGCAATTATATGTTGTCCTACAGAAGCTGAGGGAGCAATAGTCTTCCTTTAGCATTAGTCTGTGCAGCGCGTATCCCGGGTCATTGAACTGAGAACACATTTTGCTCTCTGCTGTTACTGCGTCCAGGTTTGTATCAGCATATTTGTGGATGCTTTTAGAGGCTGGATAAGATGCAGGCAGGGCAGTCATGGCTTTGTGCAGAGAAAAGAAAATAAAGTTCTTGCAGTGTTAAATCCAAACTGATTAAATTAAATCCTAGATAGCTTCGGCATCTGAATCTTGTATTAAATTACTACATACTTGTTCCTAAACATTGAAAGGGGAAAAAAAAAAAGCAATTAAAGGTGTTGATGATTTTTTCTTGGCAGTTTTCTGTTTGCAAATTGGTAGTCTCTAGACCCTTTTGTAGAGTACTAAAAAAAGTTTTGTTTGCTATTTGCACACCATTTTGGTTTTTAGGTGATTTCAGTGCCAAATTTAGTGGTGACTAAGCATAAATTTGGAGAGAGGGAAGTTTTATTGATATGTTGCCTTTGCTCTGATCCAGTCCACTGTGTCCCAGCGCAGAGGCTGAGGAGGCACAAAATCGGATCAGTTTAACCACAGTGGGAGTTCAGCTTTTGAGAGCTGTCCCTTTGCCGTCCCTTCCGAGAATCCCTGGGGCTCAGCGAATCCAGCTGCTGAAGTGTGGAAGAAGTAGGCAGATACCCATGGGCTGGTAACAACTGTGTCATGTTACTACAGTAGGTTTCCTAGTGTAAGCCTTCATGATAGTAATTATCCATGTCTCCCTATTTTTGTTCTTAGGGAATGATTAAAAATAAAAAGCTGTATTCCCTAACATCTTATACAATATGCCTCTGTGTTTTGTTTGTTTTTTTCCTCAGCATGTAGGAAAAGGAAGCAGAAGATGATTTTCTAGAATGAGAAGGGAAGGACCTTGATTCAGATTCACTCTTTCATTGTATCTCATACTTCCAGTGCATCAAGAATGATTTATCTTTTTGGTATATCTAGGTATTATAACCTCTGCTGTATTTCTGTCCAAGGCTTGCTTGTTGATTAGGCCATCTGACAAACTGTCATGTCATCCAATAGTTTTGCTTTTCAGTTATTACTACTTGATACTATGTTGTTTTTGGTTACATAGTTATAGTTGCAGGTCTTTCCGGGTACTACCCTGAAAGATATTAAAGATCAAGCCTGCGGGCACATTTTTAAAGGTATGTACTGTCAACATGCAGGTATTAATCCATACTTATTTTTACAAAGATGTTCAAGCACAGTAACTAAGCCCAGTGACTGTTGTGCCTGGGGAAACCTCACAGGATCTCTCAGCTCAAGGCGTTGTCACAAGTTCCCCAGTTCTGGACGGGTGATCTGCATGGGAAGCTCTTGCCCTTCTAAGCATCTACAGAGATGTAACGGGTTAGTCATGTGAGTGTCCATGTTACTGGCCTGATTGCCTGCTGTTGGTAGCAAATGTTACAATATGCTCTTTGGTGTAATGGTGCCTATAAGGATAAATAGAGCAGTCATGCTTTCAAAAGCTCAAATAAATAACTGCTGGCACTCACAGAACACCAGTCCTCCATTTGGGAAATACCACTTGATGACAGAGTTGACGAAAGGTCCTCAGCCATCAAACACATCAACTATATATAAAAAAAGGCATGCTATATACGGTCATTACTCTCTTTGGTAACAGACATTCCTTCTGTTGTTCTCCTTTGCTTATTTTAGTCACCCATTTCATACCTCCTCTTCAACACTTGACCCTTCAAGATAACCAATCTGTGGTGATGATCCATATTTTCTTCAGAAAACTTGGAACCAAAAATGCTCTTAGTGGCAGTGCTAGGAATTCCTGGTTGTCTTAATTAGTACTTTACATCCGCACATCTTCACCTTGACATTACAGATGTGATTCCTGGGTTTGATCTGAACTGTAAACTCATTTGCGGCTCCTGTTTATAACGGAGTTCTTCATACAATCACAGTGTGGGGTTCAATGCACATTGTTCACCAGGATTTAATCTGAAGTTCCTTCTTGCTTCTTCCTGTGAGTTCTGCTTTAGTTTGCAGCAGTCTGTGCACCAAATGCAGCTCTGGCTAACGTTCGTGGAGAATCAGTGTAAGCTGGTACAGGCATTCGACAAGGATCAGGACTAGTTTCAACACTCTTCAATATCTCTGTCAATTACTTGGAAGAATCTATCTGAATCACTGATGCTTTATTTCCAGGTAGCACAAAGAATGGCAGAATACAAGATAAAAAAGTAGTAGACACTTTACACAAAAAGCTCTGAATTTTTTTTTTGCCCGTTTAAGCAGAGGGACTGTGTAAATCAACTTGCCTAAGAAAAGTAAATGTTTTAGTGGGAGAAGACACTGTCATGCAAAGCAGAGACGGTCCTCAAGTAACAGCTGACCACAGGCTTCTAGTAGAAGAGAACTGTGATGCAATACTTGTTTGTGTAAATGGGAATGAGAGATGCGAGAGAAGTTTTGCCTGCTTGTACGCCTGTGTATGTTGACAAGACAATAGTAGAATAATTCCTGTCATTCTAAGATCCATGTTTTAGGAGGGACATTGAAGTATTGGGTAAGGTTCAGAAAGTCACCACAAAATCTTTGGGGTAGGAGAAAATGGTTGGTCTTCAACCACTTCAAGCATCATTTCTTAAATTTATCAATGAGAAAACTGGGCGTCTGTAGTATAACAGCATTGAAGAGTCTTCAGAGAAAGAAAATACTGGGTACTAAAGGACTCTCTTTAATCTAATGGAGAGAGGCAAAAGGGGAACCAGTGGCTGGAACGCTGGAGCAGATGAATTCAAATTGGATAGTAGGTAAAAATGCTCAACGCTGAATGTGGTTAAACATTGGAATGGATTGCTAGGAGGAACAGCTGCTGCACCATTTCCTGAAGTCCTCAGATTCAGCTTGGATGCTTTTCTGTAAGAAAAGTTTTAATCAAACACTACTTATGGGGCTCAGTGCAGGGGTTAATGATGTGAAATGCAATGACCTATGATACGCACATCTTGGGATATGCAAGAATAGATCATCCCACTCATCTTTTTTTGACTTTAAATTCTGTGAATTGATGGATGTCTGCTAGTGATACAGCTTGAATAACTCTTTGTACACTTTGCCCTAATTCTACAAGTCTTTGTACAAATTTTTCTCATTATAATCTTAAGAATACCTTACATATTATTCTTTGTCTGTTGGCTGCTATTAGCAACCTGTGTGAAACCAGCCATTGGTGGTGTAAGAATTACTTGGGAAATAATTCCATTTTCTCATGCTGGATTTTGATAAGGTGGAAGTAATTTTGACTTTTAACTCTACGTTCTTGAAGACAAATGTTATGAGTCATTCAACATTTTTTCATGAGAAAATTATAAGTCTCGGTGGTCAGAAAGTATGACTCGGAGCTTGCATGTTCAACAGCACAGAATCCAGTACCTAGTTGCTCTTGAATTCTTCTGTTCTTTGAAGATCAGATACTGGCCACTGTAAAAAGCTTGGTTACTGCAAGCGGACCATCCGCCTGGACTCGGGTTTGCTGTGGTCTCACAATTTTCTGGTTTGTATTTAATGCCACTGTCTATTTCTTTTCTGTTGCAGAATATGAAATATTAGATCCAGTGACTATTTTTTATTTCTAACACTTATGGGAAACAAGAACAGCTTGTGAGTGTCTTTACAGAATTCATGTGTGAAGTAGTATTTTTCTTTTGTGTTTTTTTTTTTAATGCAGTGTAACTTATTACTGGCATATACTTAACAGTAAGCACACATGTAAGTACTACAACATTTTATAGGCTTGAATAATGCTCCATTGAGTTGATACATTGTGGTACCCTGCAAAATGGGGAGCCTAATGATTGGATGTTACTCTGTTTATACAGCACCCATGATGTTGGATGCTGATCCTGGTTGGGGCTTGGAAACACATACCAGATGGTGGTAGCTTTTGCATTCTATCCAGTGGTGGTAACTAACTAATATTGCTGGAGTATTTTGTAAAGAGTCAAAAGGAAATTCACTCTGTTGAATTTGGAAATGTGTTTACCTTTCTGAATATAAATTCTTTCAACAGTACACCGTTGTCCCCAAATAAATAACCATTCTAGCATTACTTATTTTCTGAGTTATGAATTGATATAGTTGATTGTGTGTGCTGTATTTTGGTTTATATCTTGTGTATTTGATTGTGAAACTGAAATGAAATACTGAAGTTTAAACAATGTGGGGTTTTTTGATCTGTGAGAAGTCCTTAGAAATAAAAAAGTATGAGGACTGAGTGAAGGAAGGGATAAGGTGAAAGATATTCTAACACTGATAATGTTATACTTTGCCCTCCCAAACAGCTTCTCTGAAGCCGGGAAGTATTTCTCTCTAGTACAGAATAAGGAGTGTCTTAAGTTCAGTGATGTTGACTTTATTCATTTAAGTTCTGGTACAGGCTGTGCAATAATGCTAAAGATTTCTTGTGTATCTGTATTTGAATCCATGAACTCGTTCAAAAGATGCATGATGAATGAGTTACACGTACCAAGTATTCACTGGAAAAGAAATTGTCACTTTATCAGTGTCTTGGAATCATACAATAGCAATATGATTTGAATGCTTTTGTTTCTGTGGACTTATGCTCTGGTACTTACCTTGTCAGTCTGACAATTACTCACTCTGAAGTTGGGAAATAAAAATATAAATGCAGCACAGAATTTCTCTTGATATTACACAGTGACAGCAATTTTTGCTGATAGAATTGCAGGAAGAATATTGCAGGTTGAAGTGCAAGGTCTCTTGATCTTTGACACTAGCTGGTGGAGCCTTCCTGCTCCTCTAAACTGTATTTTATAATAGCTGATAAAATAAATATATACATCTGAAAAAAAAATACATTGAGCTCCACATAAAAATGCCTTCTTTAATAAAGTGATTTGATTAACATGCAAGCAAAAAGTAGCTTCTTTTTCCTGTAGCCTTTAATTGACAGTTGTGAAAACTGAATATCTTCCCATTCCCTCTTCGTTTCTTTTGATTTCATTTATGCACACTTCCGTTCCTATTTGTTATGACATTCTTGCAGTGATTTTGGTTAGCTCGGAAATATTTAATAGACTGTCAGAATACATCTGTCTGATACTCTCTTGGGAAACGCGACAGATAAATTATGTCTTCACGGCCAATAAGGAGCTCTGAACGGGAGTACACTGGTTCAGGTCGGTGCTGCTCAGATGGACAGAGTGGGGATTTGACCAGGACGTGGTTGCGCTGTGAAGCACCTTGTAGCAAGCAAGGTCCTTGGGACCATGGAGATGGCAGCGGTGAAGCGCCTCATCAAGTACAAGATCTTCCTGTAGCAGGCACTTCATCAGTGCTCGAGCTGAGCAGGAAGAGCTGTGAAAAGGAGTGCTGTGTGGGGAGGTGGTCAGGGCTGACCCACGCCTCGCTTGGGCAGAGCAGCTGATTTACAGTCAGGTAGTGTCGGGAGTCTCGGAAGTAGAGTTGTTGATTTCTGCAGAATTAATCTGCCTGAAGAAAATAATTTCAGGGCACTTGGGATCAGGAAGTTTCCATCCTTCAGAAAGTAAATTGTGGTCCCCCAGGGTCTGCAAAGGAGAGGAAAAGGTGGCATCTTCTGGAGTGTGTTAGTTCTCAGGCAGGTGCTTTGTCTGTGGGGATTAGTGCTGGCCTGTGTCTAATGCTGACAATCTTTTCTATCGCCAGCCATGGTAATGCAGGAAAAGCAATGTGGGTAGGAAGAACTAGAGATCTTTTTTGCTCTTAACCCATAGAAACAGGTGTATGATCATCTTCTGTAAATTATGAAGATGGTATTAAAGAGTGTGCATGGCTTTTTAAAAAAAAAAAAAAAAAAAAGTCAAATGCTATTTCTGAGCTCCAAGGGCTGACAGCTGTTCTAGTTTTGCTTGGGGACGTTTTCACAATGTGGATTAATCAATGTTATGAACTGGGTCCATGGGGTTTTGGGAATGTAATTGGTTTCAGATGACACTTTGCTAGTCAATCTGCGAAACAGCCGAATGTTGACACAGCTGAACAATTCCAGCTGTTCCCACTCACCCCTTCTTCCCTCCCTGGATGCACCAGCCTTTTCCTGCTCTCTTGTCTCCCTTTCTTATTGTGACTTTGTAAAACAAATTTGTGATCTCAGTTTCTGTCACTTGTCTCTGCTTCAGTTTTGCTTCTTCCCAGCATGCTCTCAAAATGCATTATTTTAGGTATGGTTTTTTGATGCCCATTTTCATCACTTTGGGCCTGATTTGTTTTACAGATATTAACTCTTTTGAAGCATATTTAGATGTTGATTGAAGGTGCGGTTTTCAGATAATTTGAGAAGTTTGAAAATACTTTTCCATTTGTTGTGACAAACCCACCTCTTCTCTCAAAAAAGCTAACAAAGAAATGATGATAACCAAAGGCAGGGACAAACTGCGAGGACTCTGCATAGAGATGTGCTGTAGGACATGTTCTCCCCTGCTTTGAGGCAGGGCCCCTATTGCTTTGCCCTAGCTGATAGCCCAGCTTTGGTAAGGTTGGTGACACTTCTGGCCTGTGCCTCAAGACCTTAATGACTAGTAGAAATAAATCCCCAGAAGGAAGTGGCTCATAAATTGCCTATGCTATTTATACTTCTAGAATTAATTGTTTAAAGTTTTTTTCTCTTCCCCTTTTTTTTTGCCCCGTTGTATGATAAGCATAGGTAAGCCCTGAACGTGTCATGCCACCTACATCTGGAGTTTTTAATATGGTATCAGTG
Organism: Aptenodytes forsteri; assembly: GCF_000699145.1. Taxonomy (NCBI): domain Eukaryota; kingdom Metazoa; phylum Chordata; class Aves; order Sphenisciformes; family Spheniscidae; genus Aptenodytes; species Aptenodytes forsteri. The sequence goes on along the minus strand of NW_008794743.1, from coordinate 540,346 downwards.
CCGTTCCTGATTTGTGGCAATAAAGAATAAAGTAGATGCAGTGCAAGACAATACGCATTCATTTTCCATGACATTTTTCGTGCTAACTGAGCTTCGGGAGACTTTGCAGCAAGGACTACAGTACGGCCCAGCCAGTTGTACTATTAAAACCTGTGTGCACAAACGCCTACACACAATTCACAAATACGGCATTTTAATGAGTAGGCCAAAACCACTGATGAGGTGGTGTGGCTATGTTATGAGAGCCTTTGATCACTATACCTCTTGTAATAGGCTCGTGGCTAGTTTTTTAGTAGTAACTACAGTGGTGGTGTCTTTTTGGTTTTAGTATTATTTTCCCATTATGAAGTCGGACAAATCTTGAAGGACGTATGCTCCCTCTTGTTTGTGTGACTCCTCTGACGGCAGACTAATTTAAAAATGATGTGTAAAAAATTCCTTGGGAGGGAGACTTGGAAGGCATAAATTCAGTACCTAGATCTACGCAGGTCTCCTGTGTGACTAGCAGCAAGCCACTTTGCTTCTCCTTGCCTCAGAGGCCCCATTTGTACGGCAGGATAAAACTTTTTACATTTTCCTAGCTTTTTCCATCTTTTCTTCATGCCCCAGATATTTTGGATTCTGACTAGCAGTTCAAACCAGTATTAAAATCCTTTCATTGACTGAGAACTAACTGTCAGGATTCTTCATTCCATAATTTTTAGAAACTGAGAAACCCAGGACTCTATCAAAGGACTGTAGCTTTCTTTTTTCTGTTTTATTACTGAAGACCAGTTTTTTCAAAGCTAAAGGTAGACAGCTGTTGGACCTTAAGCAAACATTTAAATGCACTTTTTACTTGTGTGTGTGACTTGAGGTATATCCCAGTGATAAATTGGATCTTGCATTTAATACAAATGATATTTCAGGTAATTTGGGATTTTGTCTTTTTCTGCTGTACCAGCCCATAACTAGTTCTTAGTTAAGCAATGTCTACAGAATTTAGGAAAGAAAAGCGAAGGCTAATGTTTATATTAGTTCAGAAACAAAATTACAAAGTTTCTTTAAACTGAGCAGACATTAAATGCATCGAGGGACATATGTGCTATTCACTCTAATGTTCTTTTCATCATTCTTCAAACAACCCGTAAAGGTTTTCTGTTGCACAATCTTTGACAAATCTTTCTTTGTATCCCTAGGTCTCTTTTGTTACGCTGAACCACCAAAGGGACTAGGTTCTTGGAAAGACGGAGGGAATGTACACAACCAGTATGGTGTGGAAAGACTGCTTTTGCTGTTATGTGGTTGAATTCATACAGTCTTAGAGCTGTCATAAGTCCAGATTTTCCCAGTATGTTTCTTGTCTCCTGCTGGAAATTTTGTGCAAGTAGAAAAGAAGGAATTTGGCTGTTGCCTAGGATTTGCAGACCTGCATATGCTGGATCAGTAGCACTAGTTGCAGCTAGGCTGCCTGATGCTGCCTCTGCTCAAGTCTGCTGTTCATACCCTTGGATCTAGTGTAGAAGTGCAGTGCATTCAGTCCAGTGCATGAACAAGAAAGAACAGAGTACAGGAGATGTCATACTTGGAAATTTGAGCATTTGGTAACTTCCCCTTTTTTTGAAATGGTTTATTGTTATCATACTGGAATTGAAACAATTTACTGACTATTAGTCATTTTGTTGTATCTTCAGACACACTTGCAGAAGGAAATGCGTCTTAGGCTACAGTATGTTGCTAAGCGTTGTGCTTTGTCAGGTTAGTGTCACTAGCTGTAAAAAAACAGAAAGCTAAACTAACTATTTGAGTGTTTTGTGTTGCAATCTCTGGTCTGCAATAGAAAAAGCAGGTTCATCAGTAGAACCTGCTCTAAGTGTACCTGTTATGAGCGTATGAAAAAATCTTCTCTTTCTACAGTGAAGTATTCCTGCATTATCCATTTTAATTGCTTTGTCCGTATCTTCCCACTAACTTATTTGGTCATCAAAGCCTAGATGCCCTCAAGAAGCTCCTCCAATGATACAATTTTCAGGAATGGGAAAGATTTCTGAAAAAGTTTCTAATAATCAGTCCATTTCCAAATTAGTCTTTGGTAATCCCAAATCACCGGTTACTTCAGAAATGTAGGTAGAGCCATTAGATTCCAAAGTGCTAGAGGTACATTTTTACTCTGTAGGCGGGGAGAGTCATTTCCTTTGCTGCATGTCTCTCCTGGTAAGTTGCCAATAGAGATACGGTTCTGAGGAGAGCAGCAACACCCTCCACTGATACCTGCCCACAATTTGTATCCCTAGGATCTAGGCCTAGCCTGTAAAATGTTTCTGACGGGTCTGTCTTTGCCTGTGTGTCTTTATATGTTGGTCTGGTTCTGAGCAGGGGTCCAGGGGACTGTCACAGAAGTAAGGGGGTAGAAGGCACCAATAATATATTTTGCTGGTGTGCACTCATTTGTGTATCTTCAGACATCAGGCTCTCAGAAGCGCAGGAGTGATGTGTGACAGTACGGCACTGTCTAATCATGCATTCACATTCCCGATACCCACGTACATCAAAGAGAAGTCTTCATTTCTATTTCTTCCCATTTTTTTGCCAAAGCAGAGGCTGTGGGGAGCAACACAGTAATATAATCCTCACGTCTTAGTTATTTTCAATACCTGTGCAATGTTACTATTTCAAAATAAGTTAGAAAGGGACCTCGTGTGTTAAGGAAGCTGTTTTATGCTTTAAGGAAAAAGTACGGTAGCAACTTGCATATATTCACTGTCATGTTGCAGAAGTTTCTGCTTAAGCATTACTTTGTCTTCAGAAGCAGATCTCTGGTGTTTCTCTCTTCTTCAGCATTTTGATGTCAGTCAATACTTATTGGACGCTGTTAGGGCCTTGAGGGTATTAATTGCCCTCACCAGCCTCACCTGGGCCCTCCACCTGCACCCCTGCCCGAGGGCCCAGGGGCTCCTTTTAAGCTCAGGTCTGGGTCATATCAACAGGCCTCATGTTTCTCTTCCTCTTAGAATTTGACAATGCGGTTATATAACAACTTAACAGTCCTTCTTCAAAGAGCTGTAAGAAGAGATAACAGAACACTAAGAAAATTTCCATCCTTGATCATATCATCCTGCACTGGTAAGTTGTTGACGTTGTGGTGCGCTATACTGCTAAATTTTTGACTTATTGGAAATGCAGCTTGAGTCATAAACTCCTATATTCTGTTGCTTGCTATGTTTTGGGGTTTTTTTTTGTAGTAGCTCTTCCTCCAAAAAGGAAAGCTGAAAAAGCAGTTCCGAGGAGCAGATAGAGTAAGTTGCAATTCCAGTTGTGCAATACAAAGAGGAAGAACTAGTGTAGAAGGTAGGAACCTTGGCTGGCATTTCAGTGTGTGATTCAGGAGGTATGGTGAAAAAAGGAGTCTGTGCTCTGCTGCTGGGAGTTTGTTGATTTTGCTTCAACCCACTTAGTCAATGCTTAGCCCATGCTATTAAGAAAGATGATTCTGAGAGCTTCACAGGTGCATCAGTGAACATTTCAAATTAAAACTTTTTCAGAAATACCAGAATTCTGTGTTGAAATAGGATAAAAACTGACAGTTTTGATCTTAAACTTAACAGTTCAGATTTTTAATGCATGAAACTATACCCCACGTCTACTGTGTGGCACCACAGACTCTGAGAAAAATGATCATCAGAAAAATCTTTGCTGCGCTGAAGTTATCATTGATAGAGATGAAATCAAGGTCAAGATACCACAGTGTGTGGGAGGAAGCTGGGTGAGAATTAGCAACTTCATCTAAGGCTTTATATCTCAGCTTGCTTCCAAGTTGTCTGTCTTCCTCTGTCTCTTAGTGACTGTGAAAGAGCCATGAGAAATTGTATCATATATATATATAATTTCCCCATTATGTGAGATCTCAGGATCTTTTTGAAGATAAGTTCAAATAGATTCAAGCTGATTCAGAAAAGAGGCTATTTAAGAATTCTTTACTTTTTCAAGTGGTTCACTTAATACCACATGCTCTGGAAAGGAGGTGGCAGATTGCTCCTGGCGGAGGCTCCTGGCAGGCTGTGTAAGACGTTGTTTCGTGAAGGAAGTTCAGGCATGGTCAAGATGGTATTATTCTATGTGAAGAAGTTGTACATAACTTGAAGGCAGCAGCAATTTCTCTCCTCCCTTCTTTTCTCTCCCCTCCTACTTCCACTTTCTGGCATGTTCTTTCACATCCTTAGAAAGCCATAAAAATGCCATCAGTATTTGTAAGATACAAATTCCACTGTCTCTGGGAGGCTGGGTTTGTATATTGGCACATAGGTAATTTTTCTGTTACATCCTGATCTTGTTCCTCTCTGAAATAAGACCTCTCTGTCAGTCGATCTGCCTTCTGGATCCCATATATTCCTGGCTCAAGTGTGATAAATGTGGACTGTCGTTTCCTCGGTGCCTGCATGCAGACCTCTGCCGTTCAGAAAGTCAGAGTTTGTAACCCAAACCCTAGAATAAAATTTGGGGCTGCTCCCTGTTTTGCTGTTGATCACTCCGGCATGAAGTCATTCCTAGGGAGCGTGCCGCTTGTTAGAGGGTAGGGTATTATAAACTTGGTACGGTCATTTCAACTTTAGAATTCCTATTCTCCCACTTGCCTGTACAGTCTGCTGTGGATATTCTGAGCTTCTCTTTAACTTGTTCTGGTTGTGATTTTGGTTTTCTTTGTTTCTTTCCTTGGCCTAGTGTAGCCTTTTGCCATAGCCCATTTCCTTAAATAAGGCACTTGAGTCATTAGCAGAAAGAGGTGCTAAGTTCCCAGACAGGTGCCATACCTGGCAATTGCAACCTCTTTCTGTCTCAAAGCACAATTTTCTTCGTTGGCTATTGCTGAAAGATGATGCAGATGGCTCTAGATTCCTCTGCTGTAGCTCCCAAGCAGGGCCAGGAGTACCAGCTTAGAGTCCCTCTTAGCTGGCTGCCCTGGTCTCTGATGCAGTTGCAGCAGAAAAGCCTTGCTCTAAAGCGAAGAGCCGAACACCAGCTCTAGCACCCGAAACAGAACAGCTTGTACAGGATGGACTGGATTGCACAGTTTGAGTCAGTAACATCTTGCTCCATCACACTGAGCTCTTGTATCCTCACTCTGACATTCACTGATACTTTTTGAAGATGGTATTGAAAGCACTTGAGAAGGGGATAAATCAAAACCTTTAGCAGCATTATCCCAGAGAACAGAAAGCATGTTTTATGTTTGTTATGTACAGTGGTGACCTCTCTGGAGTTTGAGTAAAAAGGAGTTATTAAAGGAACTCAGCAGGAAGGAGAACCCTCCAAATAAACCGTGTTTATTTTCCTATCGCTCTATGTGCTTTGTAACCTTGTAGGATCCAGTAGTGCACCATTTTGATGACAATACATCTGAATTTTTGGTGAGTTCACTGGTCACAGCTCCTTGGATCAGGGGCTTGGCATGGGCAGATGCACCGAAGGTGTCCTGTTAGCGTGGAGGGAGGTGCAAGCCAGAAATGGGGCTGGCATTTCTTGTTATGCCCAGATCGAGGGTCCGGAGTGGATCTTATTATGAATGCTTTCAAGAGTGACTCAATAACTCCAGCAAGACCCCATCCAGAACACCAGGAGAGCATTCAATGTGTGTGCTTGGGAAGAAGGGCAAGAGTAGTCGCCGTTCATCAATTCAGATGTTTCTGAGTTGTTAGACAGGTACTTACCTTTTTGTGCAGCCTTTTCAAAGGCTGATACTGCTTTTTTTTGTTTGTTTGTTTATTGCATAACTCCAATAGAAAGGAATTCCTAAGGCATGAATGCTAAAGAGGAAAGAAAGAATAAGTGGTGCCAGTTAAATTTTCATGTATTTATGCCTTATTATGGCCTGACAGTCAGAAATAATATTATTTTCCTTTTATCCTGATTCTCTTTTGACTATGTATTAAAAAAACACCAGCACTAACAAAATGTAAAAGATTGAATTAAATCCTAGTTAGAATGACTTCACCTTAAATAGTGGAATATCTTAGATCTCTTTCTCTTCCTTTTTTCTTTCTCTCTGTCTAGTCTACAGAGACTTGGCAGTCTCAGATACCCTTGGGTGTTCAAAGGTAGATCAGTCTGCGGCAGGGCTGCCTTTGATGTTTTCACCTACAAAAATGTCACATCACAACCTGCTCTGTTATTTCACATTGAATGTGAAAGATTCACTAAAAGGTTAATTTCAAGTCTTGTTGAATTTTATACCATTAAAGTCAATGCCTTTTCAAGGATGCACCTAGAATGGTTTCAGAAGGACGAGAGAAGGGGCTGGTTCTAAGTTTCCGCTGCAGCTACACAAGTGCCCGATAACTGTGCACGTAGGGTGCTTGTGGATGCATAACCCCTCCATGTGGGAATGTTTCACCCTCCACTCCCTATGGAGAAAGATGATCAGGAATTGCTATAGATACTTTAAATAGCACTACATCTACCAACAATACCTTTATCTATTTGTGCATGAGGCCCTAATTTGGTCTGTGTTCAGTCTTGTCAAAGAAAAATCTAAAGGGAGAGAAACACTTCTATACAATTTTTTTGTGGGAGATTTTGAAAGGGTAAGGAGAATTCTGAACACCTGCTCAGATTTCTGGGTTTTAGGATTGATTTATGGAATGATTTGTAAAGTGATTACAAATACCTGGGTAAAATATTTTTGAAACATTGTTTTTCTTCATTCTTTCCCTCCCCTTCAAAATTTGTTTATTGAAGAAATGCTGTATGTTTGCAGTAAACAGGGGCTTTAGTTTCTTTGTGGATGCAATAGATTTCACTGGGGAAGGCTAAATGTACAGGATTTCAAACATATTTTTGAAAAACAAATAGGTTTTTCTGAAGATTCATCAAGTTGGGGAAAAATACTTGTTTATCAGTCATACCACAAATAGTGCATTTGAAAGATTTCTGAATGGACAAATGCTGAAGGAATAGGAGATACAGGTTATGTTTTAAATTGTTGTTTAGGGTTTTTTTAACAATTGCCAAGAAAGTAATTATATTTTCTTTTTCTCTTAGTACAAAGAAATCTTCAGGCTCGGCGAGGGCACTTAGAAAAGAAGGCGACTTCCCCCCCTTCTCCTTCTCCTAGCATAACTCGGATATGTCACTTAATTGGTTACTTACTGAGCTCCCCCCCCCCCAGCAAGTGAGCAGTGAGAAGTCAGGTAACTCACTCTAGTGTCCTCACACTTGTGGCGTAGTGGAGGCTGGGATTACAGCTCTGTCAAGCTGTGTTCTTAAGGATGTGCCACATTTCCTACTGTTTTAACACAGGAAATGTCTCTGTCACCAGGCAGCTCTGCTTTTCTGTGCATCCCCTAATTGTGTGTGAACCGAAGGTGCACCTGGAGAGCACTTCATTCCTAATTGGCGTGTGAAAGCTGAGGGCAGAAAAAACAATTAGGAAGTCATGGTCAGCTTCAAGAAGGGCTGTAATTGAGGCAGAACTGAAATTAAAAATTGGATTGCTGCTGAACTGAAGTGAAAAGGATGTGTGGAAGAAAGCTGTAAACAGCAGAGCAGCTTAGGCTCCAAGGTTCCATTTTTTGCAGTGACTTTGGAGTCTCCAAGTGCCTGAGAGGAGTGGGGATGTAGGGATACAAGTGCTCAGGCATACCTGATGTGGAGCCTAGCTTTCCAAGGCACTTGGCATTTTTAAGAAATGTCTGTGGGTTACGTGGCTAAATTCAGGGTGTTACACGATGTCTCCCATTTTGGTCATTCCCCTCTTAATCAATTACAGTCTACTGACAGCACTGGAACAAGGACTAACTGCTCTGTTCAGCTGTCTGATTTTGTCTTCAGTTACCAGCAAATAAAGAAGTAGAGGTACTAGGCATACTCTTGAGTGCTATTTTAAATCCAGCTAGTCAAGAGTTTGAAGATATTCAACAAATGAGTTCATTTTACTGTTCAAACTGGAACAGTTGCTGTGCGCACTAAATGATAATGAGGCCATTTAAAAATCCTTTTCTTGCCACTTATAATAATTGGATGTAGGTTTCGTAAGAATGTATCAAAATGTGTATCACAGCAGCTCGTTGCCGTTTTACTGCTTGGCTGAATGGTAATAAACTCTGGCAATTTCTAATTCTTAAAAGTCATGGTCGAACCTGTCACTTTTATTGTGGCATATGTGGTAATGGCTGATTTTTATCAGTGTCTTAACACTAATTGTACCAACATGAACTTAGGTCATAGGTGTGCAAACAGAAAGGTAGTGTGTGTGATGAGCCTCTGCGTTAGAAGAACTTGTGAATTGGTCAGTAAAGCCCTTACCTGAGAAGCAGCGATGTGCTGTCAACAGGGAGAAGATGCAGTCCTATCGGCCCGCTGCTGGTAGGAGCTGTAGGAGGTTTTCAGAACATACCAAGAGGAAGAATAAGACAAAGAGCATACCAACAGCAATTCTGAGCAGCTAGAAAGCAGAATGTGCCTGACGTGTACTAGCCAGGACGAGATTTTGTTCTTGGTTTATTTTTCTTTCCCCATTATCTTGATGTCGGAGATCACTCCGTCCTTGCCAGATGTTTGCTTATTAAGGTGGTATGTCAATGTTTGCATAGGGGAACTCTCGTGCTGCTGGGAGAAGCTGGGAACTAATGAATTAAAATTGTTATTTGGGAAACAGGTGGGCAGCCTGTGCAGGGGGTAGCCTAGCTAGCAGGTGCAATACCACTGGAATACTTTTCTTTCAATTAATTAGATTTTAAGTAATTGCCAGCTCTATTTCTTCAGACTTCTGTGACCTTAGTCTCCTTCCCTAGAAACTTTCACCTCTTGCTTGAACTATGGCAAAGAGTGGTTTGGACAGTACTCGGGTTTCTATTGCCATGGCATGGTGTGTCCTGTGCTGAAGAACTACTGCGTTCCTACCACAGCCAGAGCGATTTGTAATTTAGACGTGCAATTATAGATCTTTGTCAGATTTTTTGTGTTAATTTTTTCACGTGCATTCCTAATAGGGTTGTTGCTTTACATTTTCTTGTAAGCTCATTTAGGATCTTTTTGGACAAAAGGAACTACTGAATATGGTGATATTTTCCTAACAAAGATTGTGGGTTTGATGGGCACTGTCATCCAACTCGGAGGATTTTTTTTATTCACACAAAGTAGCTACCTCTTGTCTAAAAGGCAGAAACTCTGCAGCATGCAAGGAGAATAAAACAAGTCATAAATAGTTGACGGGATAATACCCACCTTCTGAAGTAGTTGGCGATACTACCCTGGTGATGTTAGCTTGATCCTGCCTTGTTCTTATTTGTCTGATTGCTATTTGCCCTGTGCATCTGTCTTGACATTCCCCTCCACACCTCCGCCCCCTGATTTCTGTGAAGCTCAAAGGCTCTTTCTGTGGCTGCAAAGGCCGGAGGAGAGGGGCTGCCACCTACTCTTTTTACCTTTTTGCTGCTTGCTGTTTAGTGAATTATATAAACAGCTGTGTAGCAAGTCAAGGAGCGCTTTTGAGCATTGACTTTTGCTGAGGCCTATCTATTCAGGCTTTCTCTTCTCTGCCTTTCCCTTTTCTTTCCTCCTGGTCTGGACTGAGAACAGTACATTACAAGTATCACTAGGTGGCATAGCCACCCTGGTGTACTACCCAGGTTAAACCACATTCGTAGCAACTGAGGTTTTGATTATAGTTTGAAATAATTCCCGTCTGAAAGACACGATGTCCTGGTCTTTTATAGCACACTCTTAACACTTAATCACTGGACTCAGTCGTAAGGCAGAAGGCAGATAGGCGTGTGTGCTCAGGCTTATGCAAGTTAGAGCTGTCCTGAGAAACCTGGCCTGCTTCTACTAAGGCAGTACAGGCAAAAACCTGAAGATTTTGCTTACTTGGGGAAAAAAAAAATTGAAATGACGTTTCCGAAGCTTCTTGAAATGTTGTTTTACCAGATGCATACCTTAATCTTCCTGTCAAGTTACCAAGCTCCTGTGAAGGTCTGTTTCAGCCTTTTGGAATTTGTTCCAGGAAATCCAGTATGTAATCCCAAGTTTAAATAAAGCATTTTATTGTAGGTGCTTATGTTTTAAGCACATGCTTAAATGTTTTCACTAGAGAAATGAAGAATAGTGATATGAATCTTGTGCTCAAGGTGAGTATCAGTTAAGTGTATTGTTGAGCTGGGACTTCTGAGTGTTTCTTTATGAAACTAGTTGGGGGAAGTCCATTTAAAAGATATATGATGGTTTCTGTATTCATTTCTCATTTGGTAGAAATCAAACTGTAGGATGGACTCTATGAGAGAGGTAGATGGATCCAAGTCAAGTTTACTTGGAGTTTTTTTTAAATTAAAATGTCTTCAGTCCTGAGG
>NW_008794743.1:519149-529530 GCF_000699145.1 Aptenodytes forsteri | reverse complement strand
TTGGAGTTTTTTTTAAATGAAAATGTCTTCAGTCCTGAGGACTCGGAAAATTCTCAGCAATTGATGAGTGTCTATTTTTAAAGTAAACTCAATGAACTGTGATGTGTCGATTCACTGCTCTAAACCAATGTGAGCTTTCAGGCATGCTGATTTGTTGGCAGTGATTTTAATTGGAGTGGTAGGGATGTGTCTAAGAGTGGAATGTGGGTTTGAATTTACAACAAGAGGTTATGATTTAGAAGTTATGACTTAAAAGAACAACTGTTACCTGCTTAAGTATGTTGTGCATGGGTTGTATTCATACTTAGCTGCCGCAATTGGGTGTTTTCAAGTGCAGTGACAGTTATTTAAAAGATTGCTGCTGTCTGAAAATAAAATAAAGCATGGCTTCAACTTCCTTTGTAAGGAAAGATGCTATGAGAGCGTGTGGTGGTATTATTATTATTATTACTACTATTAGTGTAGCTTGAAACCCATTCCGGTCTCCAATCAAAAGCAAAATAAAAGTCTCTTCCAGGATCCCTCATCAAAACACTCCTAGAAAATCAGAATAGTCTGGTAAAATAGACCTCAGAGCTGTGAATTGAACATAGGGGATTGAGGATGACTTGCCTATAATAAGAAATTAAGATCTTTTTCCAAGGGCCCCCCGTTGTCAGAATATTGCATAAATATCAGATTTATTTCTGCTGTGAAGAAAAAAACTTCTTCATTGTAACAGGAACATTTATGCTGAGACAGTGAACAATGGTGGTGATGCTAGAATAGATTTAGGGAGCCTAACATGTATATCCCTTTAGAAGGTACCATTCTTCATATGGAGATCACGTGGAAGTATTTAAGATGGACACACTTGCATTTGCTCTGGGTTCAGTCCCATCCCTGGCTCTATGATAAACATTGCAAGAAAGCACCAGGATAATCTTGGATCCTTGCTTAAAATAATGCTATAGGCTTCCCACACAGGAGAAAGTTAGTTGTTGAAGAGGATTTTTATGGCTCACACTGGGACTGACATCAGGCTCGCCCACAGCCTGGGACTGGAGAAATTCTGAAGCCGTGCAGACAAGCAGTTCTTTCCTCTCAGGCAGAATAATCACAAGCAGGTTTGGCTCCCTGGCTGTGATGCACTGGAGATTTTTGCAGGCAGAAAAGGAGCTTTTCTAAAATCACTGTGTGAAAATAAAAACATCCTTAGTGGAAAACATAGCTCTTCTTTGTGTGTGTCCCTTGTCTATGTTGTTTATTTTGGTCCCTTTTTTTTTTTTTTATATGTCTTGAAAGAGATGTTTTTCTTTCTGTGATCTGTCCATTTCCCTCTTCCTTATCACTTCTGGCCTGATTTTACTTCTAGATATGTACTTCTGTGTGTGCTGGTGAGTATGTGCATGTAGCTGTGTTGATCTGTACTAATCCTGTCTGTTGATGTGCCTTCCATTTCTTTGCTTTGTTTCCCCTTTGTCCCCTTTTGACACAAAGCAACTTGGCCAAAAGCATGCCACAGGTCAGTGGGAAAATGTAGATGAAATCTCCAGGTTATTTTTAACTTCCGTGCCCATGGAAAAAATTGAAAGAGTTACAGTCCCTGAGACGCTTGCTCTAAAGTGTTCTTGAAATGAGAAGTTAAGAAACAGACTCAGGAGAATATATTTTCCAGATCTTATTAGACAGCCTAAAGTTAAGCCCTCTTAGCATTAATCCCGCTGGAAAGAGAAGCGTTTGCTTTAGAAATGCTGGTTTCATCTTGACAGTGAATGTGATGTGAAGAAGACAGGCGACACCAAGTCCAGCCAGACATCCTCTCTTGCATTGGTGCACCGTGGAGGAGGTGAGGACAACACTGAGGGCAAGCTTTCTTCTTTTCCTTCTTGCAGTGGAGAGGTCAGATTTAGGTACACCATCTGCTCCTGCTTTTTGCTTTAAAAATTCCTGTGTAGCACATAGCAAAACCCAGCTATGAGGAGTTCTTAGAGTGAAAAATTTGCATGGGTGGTGCCAGGAATTGTTCTCACTTGAGATGCAGAATTGCTCACACAAGCAACTTCATAAATTCAGTGTTGGTACCTGTGCTGAATTCGGTTGTTCTTGCTTTGACTTCCCTGAATTCCAGGAGGTTTAAGTTCAGTTAAATCTGATTCAGATGGGAAGGACACCAACTAACTGTCATAGCAATCACCTCTCCATGTATGCTTCCAGATTCTACTTTTGTAAAAAGTTTTCAACAGCGAGTGCGTGAGGACTTCTTAAGTCCTATAGCTCAGAGCCGTAAAGTAGATTTTACCTTTACTTTTTTCTTTGCTTTTGTGTGGGTATCACCACCATATCTTGGCCTGCCAGAATCAATTTTCTTGATGATGTTGTGCGGTCCCTATATAAATACCAATTTTGAGCAAAAACAGTAGAATTTGAACCGGTTACAGTTTGATCAGGTGATACCATAGGTTAACATCATAGCTTCAGATTCTATTTGTCATATGCTAAACTATTCTAAACTATCTCTGTGAAAGCAAACGTGAGGTAAACTTTGTACACATTGCCTCTTTTATTTAAGGAAAGTACCCTGAGCGTCCCCTAATTTGCTACCTGTCTTCCTGGGTACTCTGACAAGTCCTTTCGGTTTCTGGGCCTGCAGGACCACTTGGAATTTTGAATTTCAGAGATGTCTTCATGCAGTTTTCTGAGCTGAAAAATACCCTGTGTTTATGTGGAGTGTTGTGGAGATGTAACTGGAGGCTTGTTCTGGAAAACTGACTTACCTGTGCTGACATCAGTTTTGTCCTGCTAGGGAGATGAAAAGGACTAGGAGAAAATACAGTGCTTTGACAGACTTCTTGCTTTGGGTGTGCTGTTCTTTTTATTTTGTTCATTAACCAGGATGTTGGGCCACTCACCCTGTGTCTTGGACCTGTGCTATGTTAGCTAGATAATAGGGTATGCTCACAGCAGTGAAGTTCCTCTGCCAGTCGTCAGCAGGAAATGCCATGACTGTGCTTAGCCCTTTTAAAGAGGTGCAAATTAACATTCCTGTTGAAATTAAGATAGAGGTTGATGCAAAAGGTCAGTATGTGATTACCAACACCAGAAAAGCTGTTCTAGCTTGCACTTTACAAACTTCACCTGGTAATTATATGTATAATCTCTAAAAGCTCTTAGATCTTGCTAAACGTGTTTCTTTGCTTGGATTTTGTTAGTTATTTGCTTCCTATTCCACCTCTTGAGAGAAATGTGGGATTAGATCACACAATGATAAGAGAATCTGCTCGAGACCAAACAAAACAAAACGGCCAAACATTGGAGGAGCGTCAGTGGACACTTAGTGTCCTAGATATCAAAGTCGATCGATACTGATGGTGGAAATCTCAACATAAAGACAGACTTCCTTAATGCTGGTGGTCCCAAAACTACGCAAGTGAACGTGGGTGCATCCATGTGGTCTTTTCAAAGTGAAGCCTTTCTGGAGGGTATCTTTAAAACCTGTCAGGCAAAATCCCCTTTAATAGGAAACAAGACCCTAGGGCACTGAAAAGAGAAGCTCTTTAAGGAGAAATTCTCTAAGTAGGCCATAGAAGGACAATATGCAGCATGACAGGCACGGGAAGAAAAGCTGCAGCAAGAGCTCTATTATGTGTTTCCAGCAGCCATTATGGAGCTATCATTATGCCTTCCCAGCCCCTGAGAGATACAAATTAATAACCTGTAGCTGACCAAGTTCACACATTCTTTTGTCAGAAAAACGAGTTTTGGTAAATCGATACTTTGAGACTGCAGCCAACACCTTTTTTCCCCTTTTACAAACCATAGCAAAGCTTTTAAGCTTCTGTTGTCCATAGCACTCTTGATTTTTGTCAGAAACAATCTGAAAATGGTCAACTCTACCCAGAAGCCTAAAAATAAAGGACCACTTGGAAACATTTTAGAAAGCTTTTGTTATACTGTAGATCGGTTTTGTACTATAAAATTAGTTCAAAATGGCAGGAGTGCTCTTGATGACAGCAGAGTTAGGGTAAAAGTTGGATCATGATTTTACAACTTATGTTTGCTGTAGTTCATGTGAAAAATCATTAATTTACTTGTATATGCACAGTAAGCTAGTAGGGATTTCTGCATCTAAGTGGTTAATCAATTAAAAGCCAGAGAATTCAGGGACACTTTGTTAGTCAGCTGCTGGTTTTGCTCAGTCTTGTGTTGGTGGTTTTAATTCTCTGTGTTGCAGTTATATTGCTTGTAGCATGAGGATAATAATGCTTGTCCAGCTCTATAATGTGTTTGAAGACATGCTCTGGAAAAGTACATTCATAAATATGTAACGTTTAAAAAAAAAACAACCTAGCAAACACAAATCCTGAACATAAGTGAAATGAGAAAAATGAAGGTGAAATTTGAGATTAATCCCAGAGAGGGGAATGATGAGTGTTTAAGGAGGTGTATTTTTAAGATAGTATAAGGGGAAAATATAAAGTAACAATTACTTGAGGAAAAGCTGGGAATGACCTGTGACATGTCCCAGTGTTGAGGTCAGTTTGGTGAAAGCAATCTGGCACGCAGTCCTTCCTCTTTTCCTTCCCTCTCCTAGTTCTTACTGGTATTTAAACTGGGAGGAAGACCTCTGTGGTTGAAGGCCTCCAGGAAAAGTATGTAACCAAAACTGTAAAAGCAATTATGGGGGAAGCAAAAATCAGCAGCTTCTTGCTAGAAAAGTAAGAGTGTTTATCCTAGACGAGGCAGGCTGTCAGGTACAGGTCAAAGTGCTAGATAAGACGCAGAACCAAAAAATGGAACTCAGGGCTTGTGGAAGCTATTGACAAAACGCTTGTTGATTTGATGTGGCTGGAATTTCACTTACAATATATTATGGTTTAGCGGTTCCCTCAATGCTAGTGACTTACCACCTTTTTAGGAATTTCTTTAGCCCTGTTCTAGAACTTTTTAGCTTTTTTCTCCTGCTGTAACCGATTCTGAGCAGGCGTGGGGGAAATGCCAGTACAGCGCATTCTGTACGGCTGCAGGTGGCTGAGCTGACAGGGACTCTGTTTTCTGACTTGTGAAAAACACTTGGTCGCTATTAAGAGACATCTTCTGTGATTTTTTTTGTTTATAGAAATAAAATTATTTTTTTGAGCTATTCCAGCAACTTCAGTGCACGCATATACTGGCTTATCTTCCTTCTGGGTATGAGCATCGTTTGTGTAGAGAAGGCTATATGTTAATGATGCCATGAGTAGATACTTGCAGGATTTAGACACAGTCCTTTTTAGTGTTCTAATACCCGGGTTAAGTAAAATAAGATGCCACATTATCATGTTACCATTTGCGGTGCGAAATATGAGCGCGATGTTTGTCTATAGTGAACTATGTAAGGAGACAACAGGAACAGCTAGGAAGGGGAGATGATGAGATATGAATTTGTGGTGATATATCCTTAAGCAGAAAGAGAGTAGGATAGATGGAGACAGTGTTATGAAACTGGTAGAGCTGGTGGCTAAATTTATGTTGTGAATGAAATGACAAGTCCTGTGTAAGTCCATGGAAAGATGGGAGATTTTCAAAAGAATATAAATAAGTGTTGAAGAAGGAAGAAGCATGAGTAAAAAAACAAACTTGGGAGCTAAAGCAAGGATGTTATTGAAAGAAAAGGAGTGCACTTGGCTACACTGAAGATGGCTGACAGGTTGAAGAGAAGAACTGCAAAGTTGATTCTGAATTATGGGTCAGAGTCTGCACTGATACCAGACTTGGTCCAGGTGAGAGATAGAGAATTCATTTTACAATTCCCGTACTGCATGTGGACAAGAGTTCTTGGCAGTAAAACACCTGTGAGGTTAGAGAGGACATCAAGGTGATGATGGTGAGCTAGGTCAGTATTTCTGATGTGGCAAAGATTAAGGCTTGACTTGTCTTGGAACAGAGTCAAAAGAGAAGATGAGATGAAGGAGTAGAAGTAGGCAGGAAGGAAAGATAGTGGGCACTAGAAAGATAAAGTGATGAAGTATTGCCATGGGGAAAATGGATGTATTGGAGGAAGAAAAAAGTTTAACATGTCCTTTATCTTTGGTAGAAAAGGAGGGTGATGTTACGGACGTGTCAAACTGAAAGGAAGGGAAAGATTATGCTTGCCAGCGTTCTTTGAAGAAATCATTAAAATCCTGTGCAGAAAAACAATGGAGATGGACAGATAAGACTCGAATGCAGTTAAAAGACAACCGTGATGGTGATGCAGGATTCAGTGAAATCAGAGAAGTAATTGTTTTGCAGGGAAGCTAGCCAAACAGAAGGAGTGTTTATACTGGAAGAGGTCAGCTTCTTTTTCTTTTTTTTTTTTTTAATCATTCTGTCTGTGTTATAGTAGCAGAAGGGAATGGTGTGAAAGAGAGGGTGAGCCAGATCTGAGACTGAATCATCTCTGACTTTTCTGGTCTTGCATTACAGTGACTCAGTGATACCAGTAAAAGTTAAGGAAAGATAGGAAAGGGAGGTCTGAGATCAGAAAAGACTTTTAGTACTGCTACAACAGCTACTCATTTGACCTGTCGCTATGACAAAATTATCATTGCATGTGAGAGGAAGGTGCAAACAAACCCAAAGAACTGTTGTTCATCTCTTTAAAAAAAAAAAAGAACAAACACCACAAAAACAAATACAACCCCCCACCCCCCTCAAAAAAAAAAAAAAAAACAACAAACCCCAACCAAACCCAACAAAAAATCCTAGCCTGTAAACTGAAACTATAGGTTACCTGTGGTGGAGAGGTTGCCATAGCTGTGTTGGCCACATAACATGAGGGAAATGAGGGTTGCTGTGAGTGGTAAAACATTTCCAGCTGCTCTAGCAGTCCTGGCTCCTACAGAGTGCCTGAACATGAATATAATTTCTGAAGTCTTAAGGTTATGATAGTTGGCCAGAAGACTATGGTTTCTGTTTGTAGGTGTTAAGATTTGCTGCAGTTTTATCCCAGTTTCTGTCTGTGATGCGCATAGGCACCAATGTGAATTCCAACGTCTCCTCGGAGCCTGGCATAGCAAGAGACTTGGTATAGAAATTGTTTCTAAATGTCAAAACAGTCTCTCTTGACCTGACCATTCCACAGAGGAGGTGTGGTAGAAGTGTGGCTGATGGAGCCAATGACTGGCTAGTGATGGCTGATGACAGTGATTGAGAGCAACACTTTTGTCCTCGCTGGGATTGCACTCAGGTGCTTGCTGGAGCAAGTGGTTGTGGCCGTCAGGTGTTGTGGTCAGTATGCACTTCCTGGGCTGCTGCTGAGATGTTACCAACAATCCAAGCTGAAAAATAGAGTTGTTATTTCTAAAGTAATTTTTGCTTTCCACGGGTGGGTAAGTTTGGCCAAGCTTGGCTTTTAATTAAAAGCTCTGTTGTAATGAAGATGGAAAGGTGTAAAAGAAGTGCAAAGGGAAGTTGCATGTTATTCTTGTATGGCTGGCCATGTGCTAATTGATATGAAGTGTTCAGAACAA
Organism: Aptenodytes forsteri; assembly: GCF_000699145.1. Classification (NCBI taxonomy): domain Eukaryota; kingdom Metazoa; phylum Chordata; class Aves; order Sphenisciformes; family Spheniscidae; genus Aptenodytes; species Aptenodytes forsteri. The sequence goes on along the minus strand of NW_008794743.1, from coordinate 522,058 downwards.
AGGAGGGTTTTTTATATATGTCTAAAATATGTCAGTTGATTCGGAAAATGTGGGAAGTACCAAACTAAGCAATCTTTTTACAGTAAATAATTCTTTCCCCACCAGAAGAGGAGTAGGGGGATTTACAAGCTGAACAGAGGTGGTTCTGAAATTCTACATGAAAAAGACCTCTTCTGCTTGTCTTTTAATTCCCCAGATGAGCTCTTTGGACTGAAAGTAGAAGCAAACTCATAGCTTAACAAATTTACTTTTGTGTTTGGGTCCTTAATGGGGTGTTTCTTACGGAGGCCACTAGGTTACCTTGCCTAAGTGGTTTCTTTTCCCTGACAGCATAGCAAGTAGGCTATCATAGGCAGCAGCACAGAGGAATTAACTTTATTTGCCATTTTGGATGCTTAACTTGTTGACTGCATTGCAGCTGGCCTAAACTCAGAGCTACAAAAGAAGTAGGCCTTGGAGTGACACGGGAGTAAAGCAGCCCTTGAAAAGCCGAAAGAAATGTGAGTAAGATTTGAGAGACACCAAGTCCTCATAAAACTTGTAGCCCTGGTTTTCATCACTGTTCAGAGCATTCACTTTCCTGCTTAGAAATGAGTATGTTACCTGAGCTCTCCTCCTTCACTGCCAAACAACCGCTACTGTTGGCTTCTCGTCTAGAGTCTAGATCCTCTAGTAATATAGAAACTGGTGTAGCTCCTCTTGATTGCAGCACTGATTTACAGCCTATAATGATTTGAGTAGGGGCTGGTTGTATTTATCTTTAAGATGTACCCCAAGTCCTAGTTTGAATCTTAGCTTTGGCATGAGACTTGACGTTTAGCATCTGGATATGAATTTACGTTTTATGAATATTTGCTATTGCAGTGAGTCAAACAAAAGCCTCAATGGAGAGGACAACCAGCACTGTCAGGTTAAAAACCTAGGGTTGGGACCATCCATTTTATAATTATTTCCTGCCCCCCCCAAAGCCTCCTGATAGCCCACATTACCATTTAGTTGTCATGTTGGTTTCTCAGCTTAGAAACAGCTGCCATGTGATGTGAATGATATTTTAAAGTCCTGTGTTTGAGTTCTTGTGATAGCAATGTGCAGAGAATTGGCAAGCTCTTGGAAACAAAATGGCATGCTTTATTTTGTCACTAGAAGTATGTTCAATCTGCTATTTGATTCCTGTAGCATTTTGATTAAGAGCTCCAGTGAAGTTATGTGAAAAGTGAAAATCCTCTTTATCCTTTCTCTCCAAGAAAATGAGACACACAACGTTGTCAAAATATTTGCCTAATCTTGCAGATTTGGATACTTGTTGTAGTTCTTCTGACAGACCAAAACAATGGTCATTAAATGAGAAGCAGATGCAATAAGTATGCAAGCAAGCTTACTCGGATAGACTGAGGGGGAAGGGGGGAAGCTGCCAACAGTACTCACTTAGCACTGGAGAGAAAGAAAAATAAAATCTTTCCTTGCCATTGTACCCCATAAATAATCATTTTCCTTTATTAATCTAGGCATTGTACTTTTCTACATTGGTGTTTTCATATATTCTGGTGCAATATTGACTTCAAATCCGGATGCTCCTTTTGGCTTACTTGAACTTCTTCCTTGCCAGGAAAGGAAAATGCCAAAGAAATGCTTTAGCTTGGTTTTTTGTGTGGGTTTTTTGTTTGTTTGTTTTGATTTTTTTTGTTGTTGGTTTTGTTTTTTTTTCTTTTTTCTTTTCTGGTTTCATTCACTGCAGCACTATTATTTCAGGACTAAAGGACATTGTCCAGTAAGAATCTGATTATGCTAAGTTATGTTCATGGTTTTGTGTGATCGGGAGGACAGAAACTGCTCAAAACAAAACCCCGAGTCTGACCTTGGGAGCTGTTAAATTTTGTATCAAGATGTGGAGTATGTTTATTAAGAGGTAGCTAGTAAAGGTCTGTTTTGTGGTTGCAGGGCTGCTATGTGGACTCATCAGGACGTTGGTCCAAAATCTGCCTTAAATTATGGATAGAATTAGAGCTTTTCAGCTTTACTAGTGCTCCAGTTATTTACTCAAACCATAAGAATTAAAGATCTGCCTTTAAGAAAGAGAACTGAATTACTACTCAGGATATTCCTTCAGTGATCTGTGTATTTTCAAGCTCATCTATGTGACTGTTAGTGTTCATGTTTTCTTATGCGTCCTTAAGTTATCCGTAAGTTACAGGTATTAGGTGGTGTGTGATAATTCTTGATCCTTGAGTTAAAAAGCAAAGCCAAACATTGGCGATATGGTTGTGTACAACTTTGCAATTCAAATTCTGTCTCTCCCTGCTGCCCCACCCTCCAAATCCTTGCATCTCCTTTAGGATTGTGCATAAGTGCATGTACCCACCCACCCACACACGTATGCATGCACAAGTCTTTTTCAGCAAGAACATAAAGAAAATGCTGGCTTTGGCATACATGGAGAAGTGCACAATAAGGATAGGGATATCGAGGTCAAAACAATGTATTGCTTAGAAAAATAAATGTAATAGGCTGCCTCTAAGCCAAAGACAGAATCATAGAATCATAGTTTAGGTTGGAAGGGCCCTCTAAAGGTCATCTAGGCCAACCCCCCTGCCGTGGGCAGGGACATCTTCAACTAGAGCAGGTTGCTCAGAGCCCCGTCCAACCTGACCTGGAATGTTTCCAGGGATGGGGCATCCACCACCTCTCTGGGCAACCTGGGCCAGTGTCTCACCACCCTCAGCGTCAAAAATGTCTTCCTTATATCTAGTCTAAATCTACCCCCCTTTAGTTTAAAGCCATTCCCCCTTGTCCTGTCGCAACAGGCCCTGCTAAAAAGCCTGCTGCCATCTTTTTTATAAGCCGCCTTTAAGTACTGATAGGCTGCAATAAGGTCTCCCCAAAGCCTTCTCTTCTCCAGGCTGAACAACCCC
>NW_008794743.1:512718-519080 GCF_000699145.1 Aptenodytes forsteri | reverse complement strand
CAGAGCAGAGCAGAGGGGCAGAATCCCCTCCCTCGCCCTGCTGGCCACGCTGCTTTTGATGCAGCCCAGGATACGATTGGCTTTAGAGTAGTAGTGCAATATATCGCGTTACAGAAGTTCCTCATTTCCAGAGGAAAGACAGTGTGGATGCCTGCGAATTAGCCCAGATTGACTTGGTTTGCAAAAACCTGTTCTGGGTCAGGTGTCTCCCAGTTCTATGCCAGTCTGTCTGTGCAGTAACTCAGCTCAGACGGCTGTAAGATCTGTCTGGAAAGACCAAGCATCTCTTGTGTGAGGGTTTTACATTTTTTTTTAATGTATGCCGAGTGTGCTCAGGACTTAAATCTAAATGGAGTAATTGCAAGGCTTTGTTTGTGGGCTTAAGTCACACTGACTATGGCTTGAATTTATTTGTGTACGAGGAGTTGTCTCACTTGTAAGGCTCAGGAAACGTCCTTCCATTTGTCTTGTGTATTGTACTGTATCCCTGTCTTGTCCCGCAGTCCTGCTCTCCCTGCCTTAGAAAGGGAGTGTGAGAACTGCTGTGCAAAGAAGTACAGCCGCTTGTAGAAAAGGTATCATGTTAGGCAATGCCACTGCTTGAATTTTGTTTTCTCAGACTTTGGGGGGAGGCATTGCATTTCTGGGTCCTCATTGCAGACAGTGCCATAATAGGTAGTGATTTTTCTAAATGGTGTTTTGCCTTCATTTCAAGGGCATCGAGTTCTTTGAGAGAATGCGTTATTGTTAGTCCAAGGTTTGAGATACAGAGCGTATTAAATGCTTCTGTCGCCTCTTCACAGATTCAGTATTGCCAAGCTTTAGATACAGAATAGCTAGAAGAGTCTGCTGTTGTATTTAACTCTTGGGTGTTGCTACAGTATTTGCTTTAGATTCTTTTCTGTTTTTTATTTTTGCTAGTTTATAAAGGGTTATGCACAATTGGTGAGGTATGAAGCATTGTAGAGATCGTTGTCTGGATTCTACAGTTAGAGGTATATATTTCCGTAATTACTACTTCAATGATTCTTCTTGGATATGCGATACTTGGCGTCTGAGAACCTGTGTAATACCTGAAACAGTCTATTTTATATATTTCGGGGCGGGGGGGGGGGCAGGGCAGTGCATAAGGTAAAGAGAAAAATTTGGAAGCAGCTAGTCAGATAATAATTCTCTTCCTGTAGCTCTGTGTCAATGGAGAAGTGGTTTTTCTGGCCAAAGCTTAAAAACAGTCGAATCAACCCAATACCCATGTTTAAACATCTGGAAAATATTTTTATAATTCTTGAGAGAAATACAAAAATGTTGATCATTAACTGTGGTTAGAGAGACTTTATTCACACATGTACAGCTCCAGTGTGAATAGATGATGCTTCACTGCATACAGCCTAGTGTAAATTTTGGATCTCTGTTAAGGATTTGCATGTGTCTTTCACTCTGGGTCTGTTCCTGCTGGCTAGCCCGGGCTGAAAGTACGATATGTTCAGAAACGAAGTTCTGCCTGCGAGTGACCCCACTCTACCTCTTTGTTTTTTTTTTTTTTTTTTCCCCTCCACAGATCTCTTGAATATGTGCTCCCCCCCGCCCTCCCAGTGTGCTTTTAATGTGGTATAATGTCTCTCATCTTTCTGCTGCCTGAAATGCATAACTCGGGTTTATTTTAGGCAGCACCCCTGAGGTCACTGACACAGGTAGCTCTGAGTCTTGAGGGACACTGAGTCTCTGATGGAGGAACTGTGGTCCACTGTAGGGCACTCTTCATAAAGCCCTTTAAACACAGATTGGATGAAACGGCGACCTTTGGAAAAGGTCGGCTACATTTGATGGGAATGGAATTACACTTTTTTCACCTATTGACGTTACAATATTACATTTATTTATTTTACTTAATGGCTGTTACTTGTCTCGGCATACGAGTGTTGCTTGTACATAGTGACGCATTTTAATACCTTCAAAATGTAGGGAGAAATGATTGAAGAACCAAAAGTCATCTGAATTTCACTCTCAACTTTTGAGGATTTGATTGTGTATCCTGAGTTGTCTGATGCTTCTGAAAATTGGACCACTGGTGTAAGTGCCTAAGCTTGAACTCCCGACTTACTGTTCCTGGAAGGGTAACTTGCAAGAGAAAGCTCGTCTTGATGGAGCTGGGAGTAGAGGCCTTATCTCTTCAAATGAGGGCTCTAACCGCTAAGAGCCTCCCATTCTCCATCTTCTGATTAATTTCAAACTTGAGTTTAAAGCCAGTCATAAGTTAATATAAGAGATAAGAGGAATAAGTGCTTCTCAGATGTTCAAAATATATTTTTCTGATTGTAGTTTCTCTGTACCAGCTTCAGCTAGCTTGTAAAGGGACTGTAGCAAAGCAAACTGACTTGTATTAATTTTTTTTTAATCAGTGAAATTAAGCTGAGGGCCAACTGGAAGACTTTGGTTCTACTGGAATAACATCTCTGACTAGCTTGGGGCTAAATTACTAATTCCAGTGAGGGATTTTGAATTTTTTTATTGGGCTTAATGTGCAAAGCCCTTAAATATTCTGTCATATTTAATAATCTGAAATACCAGGACCCTGTGAATCTATGTCTAAAAGGCTAAACCCCACAAAAATAATGCTAAAGTTTTTGCTTTAATTTTCTAAACTAAACCCATGTTGCCTTTACTGAAGTTTTCTGAATCACTACTGAGCAATAGTATAGTATTTGAATATTTTTAATGTGATGAGTTCTTCCATGTTCGGTGTTAAGATTTCAATGCAATCTGGTACACACAAACTTGGAGCACTGACATTGGTTAAATCTTACCAAAAGCTTTAACATTTTCTGAATATTGTACTCTAATGATGGCAACTTGGTGAGATACATATCTAAACATGAAATGGCATCTACTGAAATGAATATAAATTGAGTTGTAGCTGATGATTAGTAATCTATACAGCTGTTAGCTTGAACTCTGTAAAATCTGGGGCTTTACAATTCAGTAGGGGGGAAGTGGACAATTTCAACAATGATAGAGGTGTTGTCAATGAGCAAAATTAAATGGCGGCTGATAATTGTGATAGCTTACAAAGAATGATGTTATTTACAAAAGCTCCTTTTTGCATGGAATCTGACGTCTTCTCCCATGAGCTTGCTTATAATTCATATTCCACTTTAATATGCCTGCAAAATGTGCTTTCTTTCTGTATACGTATTATTTTTAGGATGTTATGTTTCCTTGGTGCATACACAATGAGCCTGAAATCCTGTAGGAATGTGTTTAATTTGAAAGTTTTATCCTCTGGGCCTGGTTAATTCAAATACGAGGCTCAGAACAGTGCTGCAGTGCCGGCAAGAATGCGGGAATGGCAAATCGTCTGCACAAAGGCAACAGAGAGCCTGTGCGGCTGCGATGCCTGTGCTGAAAGGTGCCAGTATCCTGAAGATCTCCTTTCTGAAGCTACTCCCCTCAATTCTTTCCTCTGTCAGTCCTGGGCACTAATAAAATGATCATTTGGCCAGCTTTGCTTTCCTTTATATCCGTAGTGTCATTTCTAGGGATCTCATAATTACAGCCTTCCCAGATACTCTTTTATCTGGTGGCACGGTACATAGCAGTGAACTGCTTGACTTCATTGTTGGTGATGCAATGCCTAGACAGGATTTGAAGAGGGTTTGTTGGTGACTTCTGAAGCTGGAAAAAATTGAACTGTGGCCAGTATTAGCCCCCACCCTATTTTTTTGGAAGATGGAAAGAATACACTTGCTGAGTCTGTCCTACTCTGAGAGCAGTAAACTATGTTTACGTCTGTAGGAATGCAAAAGCCAAGAAATTCCAGTGTGCAGCCTGCTGGAAAGCGCTGCTGGCTCATGGGCAGCAGAGGGGAACGGGCCTTGCGACGAGGGCTGGAGGGAGAGAAATGAAAGGCATTTTTTATAATACCCTGGGCAGCATACGCAGGATGTTATGTCTGGCTTGGACTGGGCTGATGTGGTGCCTCAGATTTTTTTCTCATAATGCTGGAAAAATAGATATAAGGGAAATACAGAGATAGAAATGGAACAAAATTAAAATGAAAAGCAAGCTTTATATTTCACAGTGAATAATTTGCAGCATCTTTCCTCAAAGAAATTGGGCTGCCACTAGAGATAGGAAGCAAGCGGCATAAAATTTTCTGCAGATTTATAGTCCACTTGAATATCCAAATAATTGCAGCCCCATTCTGTGACTTGGGAAAAAGGCATGGTTGTGGGCAGCTGTGGGGTGGGGTTGGGAGGTGCCTCCAAGCAGCCCAGCTAAAGGAGAATTCCAGGTGTATGTTAGAAAAGAGGAGACAGTAGGGTGGAGAAAAGGAATGAGAAAACTCTTGGCTTGCAGTTGGCCAAGGAACATCTCTGGGCTTGTACATACTGAGGCAGGAAGGGAAGGTATTAGCTCCTTCCTTAAAAGGGGATATGGATTCACTGGAGAGTTGTGTGTCCTTTTCTCCAAGTACCTCTGGAGGGTGGAGTGGGTCTTACTACTTTTCCATAGCTGCTTATAAACAACTAGAGTTTAAACTTGCTTCTTTTCCAGGAGGGTGATGTGGTCAGGTTTTTCTCTGGTCTTTCTGATGCTAGACCCGTCTGCAATTCAAGTCAGCTCTCAGACTGATACCCTTCTTGAAATAAGTCTGTCTTCCTTGGCTTTCATTTTGACCTGATGTAAGATGGATTTCCTTTCTATTTGAAATCTACATATACAGGCTCTATGCAGTCCTTGCCCTCTGTGGAGTTCACCAGTCGCACCCCAAAATGTAGCCTCTCTTTTTAGAAACAAAAGTGTTTAAAAGCAAAGAAGTGTGTGTATGTGGGGGAAATCCCATTCAGTGCTATATACCTGATCGGCGACTGTAGGCTGTCAACTGCCTCATTTATTTCAGGATATTAATAATGCAAGTCCCTAATGCTGATTATTGTCTCTGGAGTCTGCTATGTGCAAGTGCTTTTCTATTCCAAAGAATTCAATAATCAAAGTCCCACTGGCAGGGCCAGTGCTGAGCAGCCCCTGGCTTAGAAAAGATAAGCCATGCTTTTTTTTTTTTCCTTTATTTAGGCTGAGCCTTACATTGCCCAGGAATTTGTGTCCCTACTCCTGACTTTCATTTACAGTCCAGATGACAAACGAAGGCTTTCTTTCAGCATTTTAAATATTAAGAGATCGAAGAGAATGAAACAGCCATGCCATTATATCTGCATCTTGCTTAAAAGGGAAGCGCTTTGTCTGAAGAAAGAACGGACAAAACATTCATTGGAGTTCATTGCGTTCTTCAGCTTTCAGAAGTCGCAGGGAAAGAGTTACTCCCCCTGCTTCCCTAGGAGTGTACACTGGGATTTCTAGCTCAAATTTGTTTTGCTGAGACTTTGGAGTCAAGTTTTTATATATAGTTTTTGATGTAGGACCTAATTAGGTCCTACACATCTTAATACTTTCTGCTACATCTGCATTAAAGATGGCATTGCATATATTTGCATACAATTTACATTTAAAAGTTAGCCATGCTGTGTGCAATAATCATTTAAACAAGTACCATTGACAGTCAATATTATGAATAAGCATACAAAATACCTGGGGTTCATGGGAATACCCATACAAAAAATATGGGTGCATACAGTCGTCTTTCTCAAGCAGTCTTGAGAAATTTGGATTTCTTTTTTAGCACCATAAGTTTGTTGGGATATTTCCCACAAACAAGTGAGCTAGAGGAGCTTAAAGATTAGAGCACCTGCTTTAACTAGAACCTACGTGTGCAAGACTGTCAAACCATTCCAATACTCATCAAAACTTAACCCAGAGTTTGAGCATATACAGTCTGCTACGAGTGCCATCACCAGTCAGGATGCTCACATGTGGCATTCATTTCTGGAACTTCAGCTTGGTCTGACTCTGAATTTAAACAGTAGCTAAAAAACAGATCTCTGGGAAGGTCTGAGGTTATTGGATTTTAGTTCTGGCATGAAAAAGATTGTTGGTTTACTAATTTGTTTTCAAAAGTACTGCTAATGGTCAATGGTGGAAAATCCTGAGGTCTTTTTGGTATTTTCCTGTGGAAGCTTATTGGGTTGTTCAATTTTTCATTTATCTCAAATCAGAAAAGGAATCTACAAGTGGCAGGAAGTCAGCAAAAGAAACAAAGTGAGTTACCTAGCAGAGCAAAGAATCTGTGTGTGTTGACACTTAGGCCAAGCATTCAGTCCAAGAGATGCAGATTTACATCTTGAATAGTCAATTTAAAGAACACGCCAGCAGAAGTGTCTGTTTTATGCAGCAAAACTCAGTCTGGTGTTTTGCTTTTTTTTTTTTTTTTTTTTGGGGGATCGAAATTTTTCTTTTTTTGATTATGT
>NW_008794743.1:507658-512371 GCF_000699145.1 Aptenodytes forsteri | reverse complement strand
GGGGGATCGACATTTCTCATTTCATGATTATGATGATGTCAAAACCTTTTCAGACTTTCTTAAAAAACGCATGAAAAGAGCTTGGAGTCAGCTGGTGCTTAGGCTAGTAAAGATCAGACGGAGGCATATTCTTTTTAGACAGACTTCAAATCTGATTCTCTGAGGTGGAAACAAGGAGTTTGATGTTCATGCTACAGATGAGTTGCACAAACCAGCAGAGTCAAAAGTTAATTTATGTCTCAGCAGTTAAGTAATAGGAAAAATCAAGAAGGATGAATAAAACCTTCTACAATCTCTCATCTGCAGGCAAATAATTTTACTTCTTTGCATTTACTTATCTGACTGCTTTCATCTGGGTAGACATCACAGGCAGCTGAGGTTTGGCAAGTTGGCAAGCTGATGAATTAAGGATTTGATTTTGCAATATTGAAGTTAACTGGAGTTTTTCCATTATCTTGGTCAGATGCCTTAGAAACATGTGTTCCTCTATTAGGTCGGGAACAGAATGAATCCTGCCTTCTGCAGTATTCCCAGATAAATGGAAAGGGGTTCTAAATCATCCAACCTCTTGAACTTTGTATCACTAGTTTCTTTTGTCTGCTTCCTCTACAAATTGAGCACAATTGAACTCACTGAGAAGCTACGAACTGGCATACTGTTTCTGTAACAGTGTGAAATCAGCTGAGCCAGTATAGCACCACGTCTGCCAGATGATGTGGCTTCATCAACTGGAGTTGCTAACACTGGATTAACCACTAGACTGGTATAATTAACAGGGGATGAGGATTGCCATGTTTCCCGTGCAGTTGAATCGACTACGATTCTGTCTATACAGTGCCTTATAAAATCAAATACCTTTCATGTTAATAACCATGATAATGTAGACAAAAGCACTTTGGATTGTCAGTGATGTAAACATTTACATCTCAACAAGCACGTGCGAGTGAAGATTTGCAGTGAGGTAAATACTTCAGAAATACTGAAGTTAAGTCAAGGATTTTGGCCTGTTTAGAAATTCGGTTCCTTCCTGCTCCCTCCTCTGCACTGTGCTTCAGTTACTCTGAAGACGATATAGCACATGTATCAGGTATGCAATACCTGCTTTGCCTTTACAAGTCTAGGACAGCACGCAGTTGTGAGACTTGGCTCAGCTCCTGGATCTCTAATCTTTTGTGGCTGTGGGAAAACTTGCTTGAAAATAGCTGGGTTTGCTCCTGAAAAAAAATGACTGCATTGTGTTTAAGTAATTTAATTCTATATTAACTTTGTGCTTCCTGACGTTCACTTTTTTTTATAACGTCATCTTGTCCAAGGCAGTCAAAGAGCTTTTTCCATAGGAGCCCTTTTCAGACAAAAGGCTTTCAGAGCAGCTTCTCTGCAAGTGCATTCTACACCATATGAATTCTGTAAAAATAAGTTCTGAAAATTATTTTCATATCTGCTTAGTAAAATATGAGCTTAGTTTCAAAACACATGAACTCTGTTGTGTCCCCTCCTTGGAGAGTGCTCTTCTGAGGTAATGTTTCTGCTTTTATATTTACAGACAGACGTTCTAATTATCTGGATGATGATAATGAATGTGTTGCTTATAACCTATTATATGAGAGTTGAAAAAGCTGGAGGGTGATTGTAGATCCTGCTCTTGTCTTAAATGATGAGAAACTAAGGCATAAGAGAATAGAGCATAAAAAATTAATGTTTTACTAATGAAAATCTTCCAGATTAAGCACAAAAAGGAGAGGGAAAAGGAAAAGAAACTCCCACAGTAAACAAGTGGTACTAAAACAAGTGAGAGATTTTAATCAAACTCAAAATGCTCTATGTATAATTGATGATTAGAATTTATTTTGATTGTATTGCTCTCCTTTCTTTGTATTACCAAAGCTTAACTGCACTATGAAATTTGTCAGGAAGGGAATGAGTGGCTTTTGGGTTTCTTTTTTTTCAGTCCATATAAATACAAAAATCATTGTGTTTTTTTTCACCCCGGGGAGTTTTTTGGACTGTTAATTAACATGAGTTGGCTATAGCTGTTGATATCAGCTGTAAATAATTAGTTACACTGGCATTTAAATAGTCATCCTTAAAGATCAATTTTAGCAATGCCCTGAAATCAATTAGACCCTTCATAGCATGCAAATACTGTTTTAGGCTGTCAGCAGACTCAGGCAGGTGGCATGCATGAGTTGATACTTCCTTCGCATTTTTCTGTCCTTCACATTTTTAGTGCTGCAACGTGACTGGGAGGATTAGAAGTATAAACTTCAGACTTTGGTGTAGGATTTAAGAACTACTAGTGAATCCCCCAGAAGAGAGGATGGTGTGATTCCCAGAAGCTGCCTGAAGACGTCAAAATTTTTGCCATTGCATAGTGGACAAAATTAAGATCTAAAGTCGTTTTATGGAAAGACAGAATACATGGGAGAGAAGGAGAGATCCCTTCCAACCTCAACTATCAAGGGATTCTGTGGCCATTGAGAGTCAGGGGGCTGCAGCACTGGCACGTGAGGAGAGGCTGACTGAGCTGGGTGTGTTCAGCCTGCTCAGGAGAAAGCGAGAAGGTTATAGTATAGGGTGGGATCTCATTGCATTCTTCGGCTTTCTTATGGAGGGCTACAGAGAAGAGGCAAACTTTTCTCAGATATGTGTACAGCAAAAGGACAATAGGGAGCAGCCTACACTTGCAGCAAGGGCTGATTCCTGCTGGGTATGGGAGCGGTCAGGCACCGGAACAGGTTTCCCAGAAAGGGTGTTGGATCTTCATCCCTAGAGACTTTCAAACTCAACTGGCTGTAGCCCTGAGCAACCTGAGCTAGCTTTGAATTTAGCCCAGTCTTTATTGGCTTATAATGAAATACGATTTGCTTCTTACAATTATTATAAATGACATGTAACATTTTTTGATGTTTCAATTACATGAACATAAACCACTGTTCCTACTCCAATCTACTTATTAGTGGGTTTTATTTGGATTTATCACTAAACAGCCTTTGGCATTTAATAGCAAAGGAATGTTGTTGTTGTAGCACATGTGCTCCCAAATGTTGAATATATGGTGGCATATGTTCTTTTAGTGCATGTTTTAAGAATTACTATTAACTTTTAAAAGGCAATGTTCTGGAATTGTGAGAATTTATGTACAAAATCTCATCAATCTTTTGTATTCATTTCATGCACAATATATAGATTGTTTGGAAATGATGCCTTTATTTCATAATTGTATTGCTTGGCTGTTACTCATTTAAACAGAGAACACTTTTCCAGAATAGTTCCTCTGTCCTTTGGGCAATTAACATATGGCTTGTCAAATAGGTGTTCAGAAATCTTTAGCATACTGTCTCTAATGCAGTTTGATGTGCTGGGTGAAAAATTAAATTTGTAGTGTATTCAGTCAATCTATCCAGCATGCAGATCTCCAAGAGCTGCTGGTAAACGTGTCTGTGGAGGGGACTGCAAGACAGTGCGTATAGTATAGCTGTAATGAAAAGTTAGAGAAATCTCTACAATGCTTTGCTCTTAAATTCATGCTCCAAAACAATAGAATCGGGCTAAGCTGGGAACTTGTAAAATACTTGGCAGCCTGCCCATTGTAAGTCAGGCAGTATTTTAGAAGTCAATTGAAATAGGGAGGTTCTACATAGCTGTTTTCTACTATTAGCTGTTTAATGCTCAGCATTGCTCTATGTTTATTTATGTAGATTTGGGTTCAAAAACAAGTCGTTCCAAAATTTAACATTGAAAGGAAATGACTTAAAAAAATTGAGCTCAGGAAATGAGAGTGCTGTCAGTTTATTTCATCTGTTGGTCAGTCAGGTAAAGCCTCAGAACATTTTTTTGGTTAATAGCACACAGCAGTTGCATATGGAGACATTCTTACTAAAAAGTTCCAAGGGAGACAAGCTAGCAGCGTTTGCAGTTCATGTGTTGATTAATCTGCCTGTTTTTATTTCTTTTCCTTTCGATTGTGCAAATTAATAAACCAGTAAACTCTTCATCATGGTCTGGCCTGATATAACTGTATCTTTCAAAGCGTATCAGCAAATATATCAAAATGCAAAGTCACGCTGGCAAAGGGTGTTGGTGGGCTGGCTTCCAGGAGTCTGACTGTACACACAGGAAAGGTACATGTCCCCTTACTCTGACTATGAAGGAACTTTGTTTTTCATTATCGGTTATACACCTTAACAGCACAAAGCACACTTCTACCATTCTGTTTCTTTTGTTTAATGAAGAGGTCTTGTGACCAGACTCTGCCCTGGCAGAACACTAATAGAATCAAGACCGAGATGGATGCATTGGATCTTTTAAATCTGTTTCTGTTCATCATAAAGTGCTCGAGTCTCACCGCCCAAGCCGCAGAAGGCAAAGGCGGGGACTGGGAGAATGAAGAGCCTCCCACTGTGGGAGAACATCAGGTTCAAGAACATCTAAGGCATCCGAAGGTGCACAAGTCCATGGGACCCGATGAGATCCATCCACGGGTCCTGAAGGAACTGGCAGATGAAGTTGCTAAGCCACTATCCATCGTATTTGAGAAGTTGTGGCAGTCCGGAGAAGTTCCCACTGACTGGAAAAGGGGAAACATAACCCCCAGTTTTAAAAAGGGGAAAAAAGGAAGAGCCGGGGAACTACAGGCCAGTCAGTCTCACCTCTGTGCCTGGGAAGATCATGGCACAGATCCTCCTGGAAGCTATGCTAAGGCACATGGAGGAC
>NW_008794743.1:477703-506675 GCF_000699145.1 Aptenodytes forsteri | reverse complement strand
AGGTGGTGGAAGCCCCATCCCTGGAAACATTCCAGGTCAGGTTGGACGGGGCTCTGAGCAACCTGCTCTAGTTGAAGATGTCCCTGCCCACGGCAGGGGGGTTGGCCTAGATGACCTTTAGAGGTCCCTTCCAACAAAAACTATTCTGTGATTCTATGATTTGTGTCTCGGTATTCTGTATTTAGTCTTATGGCTCTTATATAGGCTTTGAGCTTTGAAAAAGGCCTTGTAATAATTTTATTGTAATTTTATCCTGTTATCTAAAAATAGAGAAACTGTGGTAAAGGATATGGGCTTAGCCATGAATTAATTTATTACACTACAGTCATGTTCAAGTACGTTTATTGGAGTAACAAACTGATACTAAGGTTGTACTTTTACACAACTTACCAGGAAGCCATGGATTAAGAAGTTCTACTAACTGCATATAGTATTGTTCAGAATTCAACAGTATGAGGCTTTTAGCACCACAGTTAATTTACTTGTGCTTTTTGCCCATGTTTTTGATGTATGCATCAGTTTTATTAAGATCACTTTGGAGCTGACTTGAAAGAACTCTGTTTGATCCTTGCACCTTGCATTGGCCTGAGGGCCTTTTCCAAACAAATGTCCTGACTGATGCTTGTTGAGGCATTTGCAGGTATCCGGGATTACACAGAAGCATAAGTAGCCTTGAGGAGGAGAAAAGGTCACAAGCTTACTTTATAAAACAAGAAAGAAAAATTACCTTTTTTGCTTGTTAAAATAGTAGAAATCCTTCTTTGCCTTCATATTTTTTTGGTAGTAGATGTTATATCTTCCATGTTTAACAGCAAATTAATCTTTTCTCTGTCAAGAAATATTGTCCATACCAGCGTGAGTATAATAGGTAATTTACATAATGGAAGAAAATCTCAGAAATAGAGAAGGAAAAAAGGTTGTTTTCCTTGTGTGTTATGAAGTGAGTGTCTGTGAGACATTCAGAAGGGTTGAAAAATTCCCACATTTTGTCCTGCGACATCTGTGAAGTGGGATCCTGCAGGTCAGGGGCTGTGCAGAGTCTTGGGACATGGCCATACACAAAGGATTCTGTGACCTGCATCCATTTAGAAAAGGCAGCGTACAGTCTTCATTGCCAGCATCGATGGAACACTGCATAAATTGCCTAAAGTCAGAGTATGATAAAATATCACTAGCAAGTAAATGTTGTGTGGTAGGAGGAAATAGGGAGGGGAAATTCTGGTCAAAAGGAGGAAAATACGTTTGTCTTCCTTTCCTTACTAATCATCTGGTGTTCCCTCCATCAAGTTAGTGTGGTGTTTTGAAGATGCATCAGATAAGGTCACTGGTCCATCTGTTTATCTCTGACAGCACCATTTCAGAAAAAAAGATACAAAGACCCTACATAGCAAAACAGTTAATCTCGCCCTCCTGACGGGGGTTGTATTAATTATCTATACAAAGTCTAAGAGTTTCTCTTCATCTCTTGGCCTTTGCGATAACCTATGGCAATGAGTTCTGCTAGCTGTTATGTATGTTCAGCTGGATCCTCCTCATGTTCTTTCCCATGTGAAAGGATAAGCAGGTATATATTCTGTACCTTTCATAAACTGCCAGTGTTTCATATGTATTTCTGTCTTATCTGATAATTTCTTTTCAGAATTAAGGTGCCCAGATTTCTTAAGCATATATGAAGTTTCCTACAGTGAAGTTTCATAATGTAACCATTATGAATTTTGGGTTTTGTTCCTACTGCAAGCAGAAGCAACCCTTTGTAAACTTTTTTCTGAGTGACAAGCCTCAGAATGAGGGAAATACGTTCCTTAAAAGTGGTATCATTATACTTTCGGGGTTTTATAGTTAAAACCAAAATGTAAAAAGAGCACAGTAAGTACAAAATTTGTTCCGCTAGAGACTGGTGTTTTGCCTCTGGTTTCACTCCTCTCCTAGCATCAGTGTTCTTCCTCTCTCCTCTCCTTCTCCCACCTTGCTTTTCCTGCCCTCCCTCAAACCACACTGTGCACAGCATGTCAGTCATGTCATTCTGGTCAGCCTTTCTTAAGGAGTCTATGCATCTGGACTTAAAGAACAACGCTGGCTGTACCTGGAGGCCAGAATAGGTGAGGCCTGTCTCTTTAGTTCAGAGAAAATCCTGCTTACCAATGTCTCTTTTTTTTTTTTTGTACTTGACAGCACATTCTCAAAAAAGTCTTCCGCACAAAATTAGAAGCTAAGAGGAGTGGTGTTACATGCCAAGGGAGCAGGGGATGAAGGACTCAGAAGTGCAGGCATCTCTTAATAGCTCTGTGACCAAGCTGTTAAGTGACTTTGTGAAAGGCTTATAAGCTGTCTCCCTTTCTGCTACTGGAAAACGTGTAAATAATACTTTTCTCACCATGGCTTCTATGGCTTTATTGAGGCTTAATTAGTAGATGCCCACAAAGCATGGAAAAAAAATTTGCTGTGTTTTTCAGTTAATTGCAGTGATGTGCTTAGCCATGCCAGAAGCCCATAAGCTCACCCTTCTGAGAATGGTCTGTATTGGCTGCTGCCAAGTGTTTTCTTCAGGTTGCTAATTTATGAAAATTCACAGCTGAATTTCTTATGTTGAACATTGTGAAAAATTTAAACAAACTGCTTATCTTATAATGTCTGTATATCTCAGAAGATAATGGTGAATCCAGGATCTAGCAGAGGTAGTCTCTTTTCTTCCACCTGGTAAATATCCATTATCAAAGTTAACTTTAACTGCTTTCCAAAAGGACAGCTGATCAGATCACCAACTTATGTGGAACCTCTTATGCTGTTGTTAGTTTGTTGCAGGTGTGCGCGTGCGGGTAAGATAACTGCAATTTCTTATGCAGTTAATCAGCTTTGTTCATTAAATTTCCATTTTGAGAATGTTGTTTTGGGCAGATCTGTTGGTTGTCAGAAACCTGCCAGAGCTTGTCATTCTCATTGGTCTATAAATTTGTCTTTGGGTCATCTACGTCACCTATGGAGGTTTTGGCTATGAGTGTCTCGATTCTATCTTGACAGTAGTACAGCAGGCAGGTAGATGCTGTTGGTGGCTATGGCTGAGAACGGTGTGATGAGTGGCAGTGACTTCTGCTCCTGTGTCAGGGCAAGTGTATGTGCAGGAAGAAACGTGCCTTTTTTTCTAACCTTCCCTTTCCTGTTGTTGAACGTTACTTTTCATCCCAAAGCATAATCCCATCTGCTTTTCTCCTCGGCACACCCCACCTTTCACACCGCTTTCTGTTTCTGATTTGGGAGTACAAGTCCAAGTGTTTGGATCTGCACAGGTGTTCAGGGATCAGCAGTTACCACCTATATGAAGCAGAGGAAGTACCTACGTAAGTCATAAATATGGATGTTTACTGACTGTTTCCAAGTGTCTTTTCTTGGCTCTGCTTATAGAAAGCATTGGAATGCATCAAGGTATGCCCGTTTCCCTTGCTGCTACAGCTACTGTCAGGGAGTGGCAGGTTTCTTGAATAGGTGAATAAAACAAAAAGAGGAGGAGGAGGGTTTGTCAAATGCTCCAGGGTGCTCTTCCAATACAAAAGTCAAGAAAGACACAAATTAATACAGTGGAGAAACCTGTAGAGCTTGCTGTAATCTTTGTGAAGTAATTTAAGAGTAGTCCCTTGAGTTTCAACCCAAAGACTTTGTCATTGGTAACAAAGGTTTGTCACTTGAGGAGACCAGTGTGATGACTAGATAACTAATAGCTACTGTCTGAGCTGTGATGTGTATGAGTCTGTTCTTGCTTTCCACAGTCGAAGAAGAAGGAAGAATGGCATTGCTGATATTACCCATGTGCTAACAGGGGTAGAAGTGGTGTCTCTTTATGGCAACCACTATATAGGATTTCTCCATACTAAAAAATGTGACAAGGGCTATACTAGGTCGAATCAAGCCCAGTATCCTGTCTCAAACAGTAACCATATGTCTAAACCATTTAATATCAAATCAGACATAGTAATTTTAAATTCAGTATGAGTATTCTGAGGAAATGGAAACTTCCTTCCTCTTTATGAAACCATTCCTCTAATTCCTTCCATGTTTGTTCTTTTAGCACATTCAGAGGCTCTCTGATGTTCAAGATTAAATTATCAGGATTCCCCCTGCTGTTTCTATTGAATTCAGTTAATGAGTTTATTGTTAAATTAAACAAAATAAAGCCTGCCATGTGGCAGAAATACCACTGAGATCCCATAAATTCCACCTAATAACTAGCATCTGTACTATGGGGTTATAACTTAAATGGTGGAGAGTATGTGTCTGTCAGACATGTTAAATACTTTTCATAAAAACTTTGGACACACATGATCAGTCATAAATGCAATGTGCTTGTGACATAGAAGCCAATAATTTTATCTCTAGTACAGTAAATTAATTTCCATGTGGCTTTCTTACTTTACCTGTGTATGCTTAAAAACTCTCAAGGTGTTTCTATGACTTGGATAACGTGTATTGTCTTACCTGTTGCTAAACCCAAATACTTTTGAAGAGTTATGGCTTAGACTGCTGGCTCAGTGAAATGATTCACTCTGATGTTTATGATAATACAAATGGGTTCTGGGAAGGGGTTGGGCCATACCTTCTGGCAGCACCAACCACTGCCATGCCTACTTGTTCAGCAGCTATATTTTCATGTTCTCTTCTACACCACTGCAGTTCTGTCATATCATAAGGAAGTTTTGTCTTTTTTTTTAATTATTATTGTTTTGTTCTACTATTTGATACTTCTCTGCCCATAATGCTCATTATCCCTAGCCTCTCTTACGGTTTTTATTTTGTGTGTACACGTCTCCTTTTGTGGCCAAACACAAAAGCTAGCTACAAACGAAATGTTTGTATTTTCTCATGTTAACTCAAGTGTCAGAGCCCTGAGGTCCTAGGATGATATCCATCAGTGACTGCAGGATTTGTACCGAGTGAATGTCACTACGGAGCATTATATTTGGTTGTTTCTTAATTTAATTTTACACATTCTTGTCCTTTTTTTCTGCTGTTTTCTGTGATGTGCCTGTAAGAACTGCAAAAATTTTTAGCCTTGAGGCTTGTCCAGACCTGGAAAAATGCAAGTTTTAATTTTGCTGTTTGTTTCACTTGGTTCTGATCTCAAAATGAGACGGGCCTACTTGTGGGTTTGTAGGCTTGTTTACATTTTGAGAGGATTGTAGGGCTTGGATTTTGGTCCATCACTAATTGAAATCCCATTAAATTTAATGCCTGCTTTTGATGAATTTAAACTGTTGTTTGGTTGGTAACTTAACTCTGAGACATGGGGCTTTGACGCTTCAATAAAAGCTTGCAAGGCATGCGCCTGTGTGGATCAAAACCTGAGATGATTGCATAAGCCCCTATGAAATGAAACTGCTGAGTTACTGCTGATGCTTGCTTTTAGATGAGAGTTTATTTAACGTTTGGAAACTAATGTGTAGCTAATGTCATTACCATTCTTTCAGGCTTTATTTTTATAAAATATTAAAAAAAACCCCACTACACCAAAACACTACTTCTGGAAAGTTATTTTTCTTTCCTGTAAAAGACCTCTACAGGTTAAATATGTTTTACATTTTTCCATCAGTTGAGTGGCACAAACTATTAAACGTTAACACCAGAAGATTGCTATTCCAGCTGCTAAACCGTTTGAAATGTTAAACGTGATACAGGAAGTTGCTTTTCCAGTCTCTTAAGTGTTTCTAAATGTTTGATAGATTTTTTTTTTTAAATTCTTACCTCTCTTGCCCTCCCCAGAAATCCATCTGCAGTTCAGCTGCTCACAACGGTCTTTGCAATTGAGGCCTGTTTAGATTTTGCTCATGAAACCAAGTGTGAAATCTGTGGCCACGAGCCAGTCCCTGTCCCATAAGGCTGAGATTTCTGAAGTCTTCTCAGAAGCTGAAAGAAAATTAAAGAGGAGAACAAGCCTGTATATTTATAAAAGCAGATCTCTGCAAGAATCATTTTTGTTTAGGCATGGATTATTTGCAGGTAATTTCCAAGTAATTCGTATCCTCCTGTAAGGTTCTCTTCTGCTCTTGACAGGTTCGGTGCTGCTGAGAGAGAAGGGTGTGCAGAGTCAGGACACCAGGGCTTGCTTCTATTGCTGACTTGGTCACTGATCTGCTGAGTGGCCATGGGTGAATCATCTTACCCCCATTTGTCTCAGTCCCCACATGTAATTGGGGTAATATTTTGTAATCTGATTATGTAAAGACTGCTTGTTGGGAGAAGTAGTTAGAAGTTGGCTTGGTGATTTGGAGTGTAAGGTTAAAATCACAGGTGCATGATAAATCGCAGGACCCATAGAAATTTGTTATGTGGCATCCTCAAAGCAGCTTGGACTCCATTTGAAATACTAAATGTTTTGTCTGTAAAAAAGTACTGTAAATTCTTCAAGGCAGGCATTCATTCACCTTGCGCTGCCACAAGGACTAGCTCAAGTGCAGCCTTGGCATGTTACCGTTAATAAGTACATTTTTCTGGTGCAGATCTCCAAATAAGGAGAGGCTCCTGAGCCTGCTGGTAAACAGGATAGGTAATACGGAGAATTTTATACTATCTTAGTGCTGAGAGATTCAATTGTATTTTTATTTTTCTCAAAAACTTTCTCACCAGACCAAGTCTATCAAACAGCCTTGCCAAATTCCTTGCTATTGCTATGGAAATCATACTGTTTTGTTGCTTGAAAATAGCATACTCCATTACGTGTGGTGTGATGATATGAGCATTTATATAGGAAACCACAGTGCAGTCTCAGAACAGAAGGAAGTTTTGAATAGGGAATGTTTCACAAGAGATCTCGGAGCATGGATGCCTGCCCACTGACCTGCCAAGAAGACCTGTAGTTCCGTACATGCAGCTACTTCTATCTCTTGGTGAAGTTTTGGCCCTTGAAAGAAGCCTCCTTGGCCCCATGTGGTTGGTCAGATGTGGTCAACAGACCCATAGCTCTGTTTCCTCTTTGAGAGGAAATGTCAGGTCCTTTCCTTTCTCTCAGGATTTAAGGAGTTTTATAGGTTTTTTTGCCCTTGGTCCTTATTCATTCCTTCTATATTTTTCTTCTCTCTTTCAAGCCTTCTTCCTCAGCCCTTGACAAGGATTGCTCTATGTGGCGCCTTTTACTGTGGAATTAGGAAAGGAGCCAAAGACATTGTTCTTACTTTGTAAGGCTTTGAAGGCAAGGGTGGGTGAACAGTACTACTATGGCTGTTGTTTTCTCTTTTCATTTTCTCTGTGGGTTTTGCATGTTTGTTTTTCTTCCTGTTTAGGGAAAAAAAAGTAGTAGGTGGAGCAGCATCAGCAGGTGAAATATTTATCTGAGGGAGAAAACAGCCCCAGTAAATGTGATGACTGGAAAGGGAAGCAGGCACAAGAGTACTGCATGGACTCTTCTCTGCACGCCGTTCCCTTATAAGAGGCCGTTAGCTCAAATGAGGATAGACAGACGAGAGCTTCCGAGCCAAACTGGGACTCCTGGCAAACATCAGATCAGGCTGAAAATACCACTTCGAGTTAGAGACAGTGATACAGTTGGAGGTGTGACAACCCACACAGATCAGTTTGAGCAACTGTGCTGGGGAAAGTGTTGGTTTTATCCACTGTTAAATAAGACAACATGTCTAGCTCTAAGACAGGGGGAAGGATGGAGTTGGTATGAGGAGCAGAGGGCACGAAGAAGAATAAAATCCTGCTCCAAGGTCACCTTTTACCACAGGCATGGGAGATTGAAGAGAACTTTCTTGCTGCTTTTGATGGCTAAGGGCTGCTGCAATCCTGGCAAGTCTCTCAGGAATGGTTCAGGAAGATCTGCTGCCATACCTGAGGCAGGCACTCATTTATCTGAGACGCTGTGCTCCGACTGCTAACAACCAGCTCAAATTGGCTTATTTTTTCACATTTGTCACAGAGCCAGCTGCATTGTCTCAGCTGTAGCTCTCTGAACAGGGAAGTACAGACCCAGAAAAAGTTTTGGAGTCATTATTCTTATGCACTTCTTCCCCCCTCATCTCGTCCTTTTTTTTCTTTTTCTTTTTTCCTTCGACTATGTTTATAACCCTTTTTACCTTTGTTACCTTGAAATCTTGGAATTTTTCCAGTCTCTTCTCCTGCAGATAGATGCTCTGTCCTGACAGTGTCTTGTTATAATGTCCACTGATAAAAAGCTGAAATTGCCTAACTCTTGCATGCTCTAAATCCCACTGGAGTATCTGTCCTTGTTAAAGTCTAGTACCCTTATGGCACCAAAGAGGGTTCTCTGCTGGAGTTGGAGGGGGGAATAAAGTAAAATGGCTGATGAATCGCTCCCTATTGGGGTGGTGATGTTTGAATTTTAAGTCTCATGAGCTCCTACCCCTCTTCTTCCCACAAAGGGGGATTTCTGTCAGGGCCTCCATGAGAAAAATTTCTACTAGGAATGTTGATCTACCCCTGCTCAAGCTGTGTGGGAATAATATCGATAAGGACCAACACTGCTGCTGTGATCTGACACCTTCCCCTGCCAAGTACCATGTTGTCTCCTAGGTCTGGGATCGGTATGTCAACTGACTTCTGGTTTGTACCTGAAGAGTGCTTTTGTCACTGAAAGGCCATGTATCCAGCACATACTACCAGATGGGACAGTTGTAGGTGTTTGCACATCACTTCATGATGGGTACAGGTGTTCTCAAAGACATCTTCAAGTTAGGTGACTTGTCCCAGGTTACCCAGCAGGTTAGTGACAAAGCCAGGAATACTATAGAAACTTTCCTGGGCCCCAGACCAAATGCTTCTGTGCATTATCTAAAGATCAGAATATGCCGAGTCTCCTTTTCAGCTCATTTTCCAGGGATCAGCAAGTAGCAGTCACAAGAGTTAATAGATAACAGAAACATTAATTATTTTATACTAGATAGCATTTAGGAGATGTAATTCCTCTAGTGGTGCTGCAGTTAGGAGTGCATTGGTTTCTCATCTCCTTAGTAGTTTGTTAGGATTTAGCTCACCTCTACTTGGATTGCTGAATATTTTCACTTGTGAATACTGTCTCTTTGAGACCTGGAATGTCCGTTGATGTCTTAAATGGTTTTTATTGATGCTATTTGGCTTGTTTCAACTGTGGGAAAACCAACCATGTTGGTTGTCCATAAGATCATTGTGGAGCAAACCATAGAACATGTCTGTATTTGTACTATCAATAATAATTTCTCAAGGAAGAGTTTTAAATGCAAAATCTGTATCCGTTTGTGCTCTGGTTATACTTGCAGCCCTCAAATAAGTAGGGTTGACTGGGTTGCTGCTTGGATTGAAGACCTCTTCCAGGTTGTGCTTTCTCCTTTTCCCCTCTGCAATAAATTTGTGTATCCACACCCTAGTGATGAGACAAGAGCCACTGCATTGCTGCAGAAACCCTTTTCAGGGGAAAAGTCAAATGAAAAATATACATAAGAAAAAAAATTTGGATTGCTTCTGTTCATAACAGACAAAAATTCCTCCACTTTTAGACAAGATTTGCTCAGTTTCTGATGATGAAAGAGGTGCAGATGCCCCCCCAGTTTGCATCAGTTGCTCCAAAATGGGGAAATAACCATTTGGGGTTTGATGGTAAAAGAGAAAGTTCCTACTCACCTCTGTGGCTGTAGTCAGAAATTTCTAACAGATTTTTTGGAAAGAAGTGTTATCCTGCTTTAAAGCAGTAACGTTTCCTATGCCGTAATAGCTGATGAGTGAGGTGGTGGTAGACCTGAAAGAATGATCATACTGGTCATTTTTAGAGACAGCAGCTGTACAGCTGGAAGAGTTGCTAAAACAAAACAACTAAACTAAATAATCTGTAGAAGCAAATATATTCATGTGCTTAGGAGCATTTGCCGTGGAAGATTTATGCTGCATGAAGTACTTAGTTACAGGTGCTGTGACTCAAATGTCACTCAGTCATACAGTCAAGCCCCAGTTTTGACATCATGTTGAATGGTCTGTAGAAAGCTGTGTTACAATGACAGTTGATAACAGAAGTTCCTCCATGTGGAAAGCACTGTAAATGTAGGTACCTGGAGCTCGAGATTTATTGGTAAAGTGAATCTAACTGTAGAGGAACAGTAGTAAGAGATTCTATTGTGTTTCTTCTCAGATTATTTCCATCACAGTTGTGCCTCAGCAGCATTGATGTGCTTCAAATGCCACTCTTCTGTCCTTGAAAGCACCTAACACTTTTCTTTCACAGTTCCTAGTGGTTATTTTGGTTTCTTCGTTTGGTTTCTCGAACTCCTGTAAGTAAACCTTTTATACTTTATACAGAAAACTTAGACCAAGCAGAAATGAAATGTGCCGTTGTTTAAAAAATAAAAAATGAAAATTAGGTAACTTTAAGATGTACACACACACACTCTCTCTCTCTCACTGTGTCCGTTGGGTAATAAGCAGCGGCATTTTTGGTCACAGATGTTCTAATTCAGTAGTAGGTATGTACAGGAATGGCTCCCAGGTGGTTTTTTTAGTGACAAAAGTCCTAAAATGATAATGTTGCAACCCAAATGACTTATGAGTTGTGAAATACAGCTCGGTATTGTTGGATGCACTCAATAGCCAACAGTTTTCTACTAAAAATCTCTGTTAAGTAATGGGACTTTTTATGTTTGTGTGTGGTTAAGTAGTTAATGAAGTGATCCTTCTAGGACTTTTCATATTTACAGCTAAAAATTGAACTATTCTACACAAAATTGGTAATGAATGCTTACATTTAAAGAGGAAAAAAATATTTTGATTTCTTCAGTAAAGTGAAATTCTTCTTTGAGAGATTGTATTTTAAACAATCTTCTAATTAAGGTGATCCTGAAAGTTGTTAATTTTCTGAATGAGCATGTATTAGTAAGGATCTAATTCTGAAGTTATTCTTACTCCTAAGTATATACTTGGTAGTCTAATTTGTGTTTCAGTTTCTCTGCTATTTTTATAACTTGTTGCTAGAACGTTGCACTGGTGGAAAATCACTCATTTACTGGCTATTAGTGATTAAATTATTAGCCAGCCAGAACACACAATGAATATAATGTGGCTTGAAAGCAATTGTTAACAGACATGATGAAACATAGTGTAATACCAAGGTAATAAAGGAACCTGTTGTATCACATAAGTAAATGAAAGTTGACTTAAAATATAAATGAACAATGGTTTGCAATGTATGTGGGAAAACACATGCTTCTGAAGTTATGTTTAGGGGAAGGTCTTGACAGTAGCATTTGCAGAGTTGCAGTGAGCTATGGTGGTATTTGGTGGGCACTCCTCCTTTGCTTCCCACTGGGACCCTGCTGTCTGCTGCGCGGGGGAGTGGGACCAGGCAAACAAAAAGTACTTCTGTTGGGTCCTGGCGCAGGGCGAAGGGACGCACACAGCTGGGTTTGGATCAGGCCTCCCAAAGGCAGGCGACTTGCTCTTTTTGATAGCACCTTGAAGAGAACACCCTGTTCTTATTACAGCCCTAATTATTGGCAAGGATTTGTACTAGGTGCCGGGGGAATTACTTGTCTAAATCCCTTTGAGAAATCAATTTAAGTCCGTTCACAGTAAAGTCTGATTTTGTTGTTGTCCCTGTTATGATTTCTGGCAAAGGAAATCAGTGCGATTTAAGATTCAGTACAAGGGAATGACAGAGATTAAAAAGATGGAAAGAGTTAGTGATGCGGAAACGTGGAACAAGTCTGTGCAACTAGCAGTGCAGGCAAATGCTACATATGAACAATATACACACATGATAAGGAGCAAAACGCTGTGGAAACAGAACTTTGGGAGCTCCTTACCAATGGACTCATTTCCAAACTCTTAATAATGTTATAATAGCTTCTGTTCAAGCTGACCTTCTGAGGGATTGGTAGAGAAAAACATAATTACCACAAATCTATAATGGTTCTGCATATCGTAGGCCTCTGAATACAGATGACAGAAGCATGAACCTTGTGTTAACTGCTGTTCAACAGGACATGGCACCTTTCTGAAACGTCGTTTCTAGTTGTGTACACGCAGCCTGGAACAGGTAGGGTCAATTGACTGTTGCAGAACATCACCAAAACACAGGGCTCATTGAGTTGGATGCATGCTGGGGTGGAGAGCTTCTTCAGGCCAAACTCCTGCTCACCATGAAAGCTGTGACTCTAAGGTGGCCAATAAAATTAATTTTGTTCGTATTATTTTGTTGACTTCAGGTGTGGTGGCATCAGATAGAATCTTAGAACTGATCTTGACTCTTCAAACTTGCTTGCGGGATGTCTGCACTGACCAGGTGGCTGAAACCATAAAAGCTGAAGTGTCAGCCGGGCTTTGCTGTATTACTCAGCAGCGTTAGAAGGGTCCCTGAAATTCAGGCACCATTTGCTTGAATGGTGGAGTCTGCTTTCTTCTTCCACTTTTTTCTTCTGTGTTGGGATGTACAGGGTTTTCATCATTATGAGAAATTATGTTCTTTGGTGGGAAATGGATATAGTGAAAGTTACAGTAGAGTAACACCAATTATGCTGCAAAGACCTTTAAAAATTAGCTCTTGTGCAAACTAAGAACTATCAAATAAAAGGAATTATTTCTAACGTATCTGCTTTTAGCAGCACCTACAGTGTTTTATGTACAAAGAAAGCATAAAAACTGCTTCTATTTATAGTGTCAGTTAAACTCCCCTGGAAGTTACAAGGCTGTTTGATTACAGGCTGAAAGAGTGTGCTTGCTGGAACAGTGTTTTCTAATTTCTTAAACATGTAAAATCTGGAGGAAAAACTTGAAGCCCTGTAGTCTAGTCATCTGACACAGGAATAGGCTAAAGACTTTCGGAAGTCTTGCTGTAAATAGGATTATTTACCCTTTCCTACCTCAGAGGATAGAGTTCTTTTCAGAGCCTTTGAGGATGGCATATCTTAAATAGATACTGAATTGTTATATTGAAAATATGAAAGTATGTGACAGTAAATACAATATAAGGAATGTGACCTTGAACTGCCTTTGAGAATGTAGCATTCTCTGGGAAAAGCTTTTCCTTTTTCTTCTGATATTAAACATAATTTGTGTAGTGGAGCTATGCTGTAGAATTGTTCATGTCGACATTGCAGAACGTGGATTGTTCAAGCACATGCTTTCACCAAGCACATGGGAAATTAACATTACAGGAGAAAGTAAGTGTAGCGAATATTTCTTTCCCCCTTCTCTTTCAGAAAATAGATTCTGCCAAACAGCACACAACTCTGTATAATCCCACTGTTCTGTGGTCAGGATGTCAGCTGGAACAGTGGCAGATGGCATTTGCTGGGAAGTCTTTTTGGAAGATTATTTAAATGTTATTTGCTCATCATTCAGAAGAAGTTATGTGACTGATTTATGAATTGCTTTGTTTATTGATTTTAGCCAAACTAAGCAGTAAAGTTTTATTTAGCAATATCGTACAAAATGTGAGTTTCAAAAGCATTCAGATATGCAGTTGGCCTTTCAGTTCTAAAGGTGTTGCGGGTTTGGTTTGTCTTTAACCATGAAAATAAAGATTGTTTTGCAGTGTAACGAATAATGCGGATTTATAGAAATACTCTTAATGGCAATATTCTGTGTTCAACCAGCACAGCCTGGCTTTCGGCTCCACTTTCTTCAGCTGCGGTCAGCTCCCTGCTTATGCGTAGGTATCAAAGGGGTCTACTCTGCAGAGAAACTTGCATTAAAACTTTCTTAACCTCACCCAACCAAAGTGTATAAAGACATCTTAAACTTTTATAGTAACACTTTTTCTCCTCTAAAATTGGATTTGGATCCAAAATCTGCAATATTTCTGTAGAAACAAAACAGATCTCATTCGCTCTGACATGTACAACATTGGAAGGACTTCCAAGGTGCAACCTAACAGTTGTTAGATAGCACAACGGTAACAGAGGGTTCAGATGCAGATTAGGAGTTCTTCATGTTACTAATTTCTATAAATGACTAAACTAAATGTGTGTTCTTATTACTGTTACACAAAACAGCTGTAGAAATGCAAAACTTTCTGCAAACTTATGCTATAGGATGTTGACTTCTGGTACATTTGTTTGTTGTGGTTTTATATGTTCTGCTGATATATAAATATATTGGCAAGAAAGAAGTATAAGAGATCACAGAAAAGTTGCCACTGTAGAGGTTCAGTTGTAACTAATTAGTTTGAATATGCTGTTTACCATAACTTTTATCTTTAAAAAGTCCATCAGTTTTGTGAACACTCTGTAAAGTCTATTGCACATTTGGACTGTATAGTGTATACTATCTACTGAAATCTGAATATTGTTCCTTTCACATTTTCAATCTTCATTTCTTAAATATACAAACTATAGCCCACTTTTTTCCTTTTAAAAACACACACAATACGGTAGTCCCATAATTGTTTAAATACACTAAATCTTGAAATAACTAAAATATAGTTAAATGGCTTGACATTCAAATAAAGATTGTAATTGAGCTTCCAGAAACCAGCTATTCTGTTATCTTTTCAGATCTCGGAAAGCAGTGGTACTTTACAGTCCAGTAAATTCAAATGAGAAGTTTTCAAATGGCCAGTGTTAGAAGTGTAACCAAAAAAAGAGAATTCTGTATGACTTCTCTTTAACCTAATTGGTGTGTTATGACTCGATACATTCAACATAGTAAGCAAGCAAAGTAAATACTGAACTCCAAATGCAAAAAAAAAAGATTTTTCTGAATCTCCCATTATAATTCAGAAATTTTTTTTAATACATTCTGTGATTTGTAAGTATGTGAAAGATGCCTTGAGAGGAACATATAATATCCAGCAAAGTGCTTGTAAAATTCACTCCAGATACTTCCTACCTTATGGGTTATTACCTCTGATCTTCTTTGTGTGTTTAACTTATGGGGGAACTAGTTTACCGTAGTTGATTTCCGATTGCCAGGATTAGGGAATACTTCCATGTGAAAAACACTAAATTTCGGTCAATCCCAAAATATTTGGCTATTTGTAATTAGCTGGGCTGTTAGAAGCCCTTCAGCTTGTTCAGATCCAGATTCCAGTGCTGTGTAAATACATAGCTCTTCCTAAGCTGGCATCAAGATATTATAGGAACAGCTTCTCAGGCTGTGTTGCCAAGAGGGATACAGCTGCCAGTCTATGAGCATTCTTTTTGTTTAAGTTAGTTTTAATGTCAACGTTTTTAGTAGATAATAGATGAGGACCAGGAGAGCCTGTTCTTTGAGGCTGAGGGCTAAGGGACCCCTCTATTTCCAAAGAAGTTTGTGTCAATGGTTTCTTAAGGATACCTTTACACGCGCTTCTCACGCCCTGTTTTCAAACCTCTTTCGTGATGTTGTTCAGAGCAATTGTGCACTTCAACCCTGATCTGCCACTGCAGATGCTATTGTGGAGGAACAGATGAGTCTCCTGACCTTCTCTGCAGTTCAAGATTGATTTTTTTTGAGGTCCCTGCTGAACAGAGTGCTTCAAAATGTATTTGAATTGAACCTTGATTTAGATGATTGCTCAGGATACCTTTAAAAATCAGCTTTGGCCTTGATAAGAAAGGGTGAAGGAAATGGGAAGAATCTCCTACTCTAACAGTCAGAATGTTTTAGCAAATCCAAGCCTGATTTATGTCGATGGCTGATACTAGGGGGATCCCCATGAAGTTTCTATAATATAAAAAGAATACAAGCTGCATAGATTTTATACAGATGAAAAAAAGGTGCATATAACCCCTGCCTTGATAATAATCTGCATCCATTAAAAAAAAAGTCCCATGATTCTCAGCCTACGTAAAATCAGAGCAGACTGAGGGGCTACAGAGCTAGAAGCAATGGGCTATAAGGAATCAGGGGGGATCAGTATTACAAGAGGAGAAGCAGTGGAAGGGAAGATACAGAGCATCATAGTATCCACATGTGCTGGTGGCCTGCAGAGCTGCTGAATATCATGGGCTTTTTCATTTTGTTTTTTCAGATAATCCATGGGCTTCAGAACTGAAAATATCCTCATTATGAATGACAAAGCTAGTTTAGATCAGATGCAGAGATTTCTGAAGTGGATTTCCCTCTCTTTATGCAGAACTGTTGGTAATTAAAATGTTTATTTTTCAGACGGAAAGGAAATGTGGTTACTAATCAGACTTAATAACTATGCAATATGTATTAAGTAAAATATTATTTTCAAGTAGTGTTAAATAACCAAGGTACAGCTTAACATAGGCCATTTATGACAATAGTAATTTATCCTCATGTGACTGCCTAAGCAGCTACTTGTATTTCCCCTGTTGGAGACGGGGGTGGTTTGAAGACATTTAATGCTGTTACATTGAAATCTGTAGTGTGACCACTTCTCTTATTTACAAAAGCATGGGCGATCACTTCTGACTGAATCCAGCTGTAATCTGAATATTTATTAGGAATATGAAGTCATTAGCAAGCTGATTCTTTTCTAAGTTAACACTTGGGGATGAAAGTGTTTGTTTACACCTTGGTTTATATTTATTTGATGTTACAACATTTGCAATGTGTAAAAGTATCATGCTAATTTTTTTCCATTTTCCCCTTTGGTATTCACGGTAAATGACCGATCTGACTCTGGAAATACAGGATTCGGATTCCTATGACTGTGTGTTGGATCATATGCACTTAGTTAAGGAAGGTGTAAAGGAGTGCGTAGCTCTGAGCGGCGGGGAGCTGACGGGGCCTGGCTCCCTAACTCCTCCTGCCAGTGCTGCGCTCCTGCAAGTCCAGCAGAGAGGCAGCCTGCAGCTGCGGCGGGAGAGGTGGCCATCAGTTCCTGAAGGTCTCCCCGTTGCTACAGTCGCCCCCCCGCGCTCCCCTCCCCGGTTAATCCAGCCATGTGTCTGCGTGCTCAGCAAGGGGGATTACTTTAAGTCTGCATATTTTCGTCTTTCCTGGGTCCAGGTCAATTTACTGGCTGGGCACAGTGAGCAAGAAACAGATTGGTGTGGTGTGGCGCAGAAGCAGCCAGCTGAACTTTCATAAAAAGCAAGGCATCAGTTTGAGATGTTACTATGTTTACACGTTCTCCTGACGGATAAATCACAGGAAACCCAGGCAAAATAAACAGCCAATTTTTCTTTTTTTTTTTCCTTCTTTGTGGCAAGGTCATTATATTTAAGAGAAGTGTAGGAATTTCCATCTTTCCAGTGACACCATATGAGAACCCGCTTAGCACTGAATAGTGACAGCAAATGCTGAAGTGGAAAAAATATTTTCATCCATCTGCACTAATCTTCTTTTACTCCAAGATTTAGCGGGGGAGGGGGGAGCGGAATGAGAGAAAGGAATCAGAAAAATCTTAAAAGCTTGGCTTAAGCTTTTAGCTTTGCCAGCTCATTCGCTAGTCAACGAAGAAAGTTCCAGACTTCTGCATTTGTGGTGGGGACATTGGGATTTTATTAATTTGAACAGTGATGCCTGCAGACTTTATTACCAAAAATAAATAACTAAATAATGGCCTCTGAATATAAACAGAGGAAGGAAAAAGTCATAGCTGAACAGAACTGATTCTTTTTGAAAAACAGACTGGAATACACAGTGTGCAACTGGAAAAAGCACAAATTAGTAACTTGCTGTTGACAAACTGTAAAAGTATCCTGGTTACTTCTGCTGCTATGTAATTTATGTCTTGTTACGCCATTAAATCTGTGATCACCCATGTTGTTCTGAACTGCACAGATCTCTGCCTTCGGAGCCCTGCTGAACTGATAACAAATACGGAAGGATTTAAATGTTGTGACTTACTCTGTCTTTGCTTTTACTTTGTTAGACGTCACGTTTTCAAGGACTTTTTCAAATAGGAAAACCTAGAGTATTTTGCTCCTTTTTAGCATTGAATCAGATCAGAAGGTCGCATGCTTGCTTACTCAGTACTAGTCTTTCCAACCCATTGAGAGACCATCCTTGCAGACATAAGGAAGTACTACGTTTTATAGTGGCACGTGCAAATTTTCTCTCAAAGCTGCAACTTCCCGTTCAGAATCTTCAGCAAAGAAGCAAAATCAAAAAAGGATTCTTAGAAAACCTGCTGATACCTAAGACAGATCTCGTTGCTGTGATATATAATGAATGGATAACAAAGTTGCTGGGAAAGAAAAAATATTGAGAACGGACAACTTTGCAGAAGTCAGTCTCTCTTCTCCCTCAGGGTGGGTCAGCTAAAAATGTTGCCATGTTTTTCTACTTAAAGGAAGGCCCAGGCAAAGAACCAGAGGTAGGACAACAGGAACAAAAACATCCTTTTAAATTAATCTTTGGCAAAATAAGCCACTGCTCCATATAATATATTTTAAATATTGTTTTAGTTTGGATTTTTTCCTTTTTCCACATCTCTGCTCCTTTATTAATGTTAGCTGTGGGGGATTGTTCTGCATTCCATTCGCTGTCGCATGTATTTCACTGGCTATTTCTGCCTCCTCTTTCCTTCTGGGGAGCAACACAAAAAGATTTACCTTGAAATTCGGCTTTGAGGCTCCTGGTTTGTTTTTGTTTGTTTGAATAGTGGGTAGAGTTTTCTTCATCCCCGCTAAGAAGCGAAATAATGGCTCAGGCACTGCTAGCCATACTTTAGAAAGCATGAAACTTGAATTACTTGAATATGGAATTAGTACTGATCATTTCTGTGATGATTTGTTTTTCAGAGTAATAGTCAAGTAGTTGTGAAACAAGACTTCTGTATTTTCCCGTGTGCAGTAAGTATTTGAGCTTGAGGATTTTGGCATCTAAAGCCACTGCAGATTGTATGTGTAGACTGAGCGGTCATATTTGAAAAATCTGTTATTTCATGTTACTCAGTTTAGTTGCAATCTTGAAGTAAAAGATGGTCATTATTTCCATCAACATCATTAATATAATGTGTGTTTTAACTCAGGCTGCTTTGGTACAAGGTGAAATAATTTAAAATAAATTATGTACTAACAAAGTGGGCTGATCTTCGCTCCTTCTGAATTCTCAGGAGAACGAGACTTTGCTATGTGATGAAACCCCATTAAAAAAGGGATGCTTCTGCTGCAGTGCCTGTTGGCAAAACAGAGCCCTGGGACCTGGTCAATTTTACTACACCGGCTACTGGTTTGAGAATTTGCATTGCACCTACTAAGATATACAGTTTCAGGGCACAAAGGAAATCTCTCTTCTGGTTCGTTCTGTGCAATTGGAGATACATAAGGAAACATTTCTCTTCTCACTTGCATGCAATAATACCTGCTGTTTAATTTACCTTGGCTTTAAAAGTGTCAATATTTAAAGTGCTGTTAGCATTGTGACCCACAGTTGGTGGGCCACATTTTCCTAGGATATAGAATTACTTAGATATAGAATTATTCTATATCCTATTCCATAGGATATAGAATTACCCAGTGTTTCCCTTCAGCTCACTGCTCAGTCAATCGACTGGTCCTACCTGACTATTGTTTTCTAAGAATGTTAGAAATAAAATGTTTTCCTTTGAATGTTTGAAATTGTAATTTTATATTTATTGTTGTTTCCCTCTGAAGAGGAATGCAAAGAAAATTGTCTTGAAATCCAGTTTTGAGGTTCCTGTAGTCCACCACTAAGAAGTGGATCACTCACTTCACTTAAGTGCAGCAAGGGAGTATTAAGCAAGACATTTAGGAACTGTCTGATTCCTATACTTCTAAGAAATATAGGAATGGATTGCTTGGAGAGGCTCTGGAATCCTGGAATTTTTAGAAGCTGATAAAGGCAGAGCAATCGGGCATCTCTCTGAAGGACATAGGTATTGTGGATCCCAGCTTGGGGCTGGATGCAGATTACATGACCTCTTGAGATCCCTTCCAGTCCTATTTGTCTGAGTCTACACCAGCAAGTAAAGACTTTTGCCTGTTTTTTTTTTCTTCCCCCCAACCCTAGGAGGCTATTGGCTCCTTGGGACAGGGATGTTGATTTTTCTGCTTGTTTTTGTTGCCCAGAGAAGTGGGGTTGCCATCCTGACAAGACTAAGACACCCCTGCAATGCAAATACCTACAGTAGAAGTTCATTTGGTCATTTAGAGGCTACATCTTACTGTTACTTCAACTTTAAATGTCACTTATGCCGTCACCCCAGCCTACCATCATCGCCTACCCTCCTTTGGGTGCCACTCAGAGTTCTTAGAGCAGAAACATTGTCATACATTCAGGACTTCAAGATCCGGCTCTGCAGTAAGTGTAATTGCACTTGGCAGAATTTGCGTTCAGGACATAAACAGAGGGGGAAATTTGGTGGGGTTTTTGCCCTCATTCCAAACCTACAGCAGGTGAAATAATTATCTGGGGAGAGGGGTGGTGATATCAGCCAGGGAAAACAATCTTGCTAGTAATTGCCATGTCGTCTTTGACTAAATCACTGTTTTCAGTATTTGTTTGCTTTTTCTAAAAGCTTTGTGAACCTCTATTCTGATTTCTTTTGGTTCTAATCTGAGTCTTTGTGCTTTTGGGACAAATAGTCTGAAGGTTGATGTTTTGCCAAAATGAACACTAGAGCACTTCCAAAACAAATTAAAATGAGAACTAACGAAAGCCACTTTGCTTCTGAATGAGGAGTCTTTCAAATAATTTA
The DNA here is from genome assembly GCF_000699145.1 of Aptenodytes forsteri. Classification (NCBI taxonomy): domain Eukaryota; kingdom Metazoa; phylum Chordata; class Aves; order Sphenisciformes; family Spheniscidae; genus Aptenodytes; species Aptenodytes forsteri. Next base: position 486,151 of record NW_008794743.1, on the reverse strand, counting down.
ATGATCTTTAATACATAGTAATTTTCACTTTAGTTAATTTGATTTAACTTGACTTGAATGAGGCTGCGCAGACAAGCACCAAGTCCCATTGATTTTCTGTGGGACTCAAGCTCTTAAAAAAAGTACTTGCGAAAATGATAAGGGTGCATTTGAAAATGTTGACTGCTCTTGTCCTTGGCTTAAGAAGTACTTCAAATATATCGTATTTAGCTTTCATAGCACCTTTGACAGTTAAGCAGAATTTAACAAATCCACTTCTATTTTAAGATTTCCTTTCTCATCATTATGGGACACATCATGGTCACTTAGAAGCTGATGATGCCACCGGCTTGGAATTCAGCTCCAAAAGCTGTAGCCCCCGCATATCAAAGGAAGTTATCCTCATGCGCATAACATAAGAAGAAAGAATGTAGGAGAGTCTTAGTACAACGTTTTCATTCCTTGTGCTTGTAAAAATTAGCTGGGTTCCGGTTTGTTTATTTACACCACGGATGGAGATGCTTCTCAGCTGAAAAAGGAATTCCGTATCTACTACATGGAGATCTTCTCTGCTTTACATTTGCGTGGTTTGTAGGTGTATGGAAACTTTTTTCACTGTCCTGTTACTGTTAACAATTATTTTAGTGTTTATAATAGTCTTTGTGGTGAATGGCACTGGAGTAGAAATTCATAGAGCTACAACTGCTGCATGATAGAGTAAGGAGGAAACAACAAAGTAGTAAGCATTACAGCAAATGAAGTTTGTGGTAGTGTGTGTAATAAGACAGGAAATACAGTTAGCTAACAGTTGGCCATGGATAATTGAATAATTGGTCCTGCACATGGCTGGAAGGCCATGCTGTTAATTACTAATTTCTTTCCAAGATATGGAGCATCTGCTTTCTTTGTTTAGTTTTAATAGTCAGTGGTTGACAGAACACCTTCTGGGTTGTTTGTTTTGATCCCCGAGATACTTATCAAAGTCATTTCTATTCTAATAAGCCATGTATCTGGATGCAGTGACTTGAGGATTAATTGTAGGTTATTACTCTCTCTAGTGTTGTTTTCTGTGGCAAACACGAAAGGTAATAGTGAATAGGGTTGGTAGGTACCTTGAGAGGTCATCTTAGCCATTCCTGTGCCTGAAGGTAGGCGCTTTATCTGGAAGGCATTCCTGACTGACAGATGTGTTGCTCACCTTAACTCCAAAGATGGACATTCTGTAATTGCTCAGGTAATCCATGTCAGGTATTTGTGACACCCGATCCACATCTGCTTTGTTGCAGTTTAAGCTCAATGCTTTCAGTGCTGTCCTCGGGAGTCAGGGAGAAAAATGTGATGACTCCTCTCTTTAGCAAGCTTTCAGTTATTTGGAGACTCCTTTAATATCTGTTCAGTCTTCAGGTATCTAGACCACAAATCAAATAGTTTTTTCAATGTTTCCTTACATCCATATTACCCACTCCTCTTCTCTGAGCTCTTTCCAGCCGAGCAGCATCTGTCAGATGCTTAGAAGCATCAGATCCTCCCTGAGGAGTTCCTACCCAGCCCTTTCCCCATGTTTTATGCAGTCGCTTATACCACCCAAGCTGAGTATTTTGCCTTCGTCCTTGCTGAATTACCATTTGTTTTGCATCGCTCTCCAATTTGAGATCACTTGAATTCTCATCTTCATTCACACTGCTTGTGACCCCTCCCACCTTTAGAGTGTTTGCAGACAAAGTATTTTCCTTATTGTGAAATACTGCCAGTAAGTGGCTGTTTCCTGAAACAATACCAATAGAAGACTTGGTCCAGCTGGCAAAAACGCAGCCTTCTAGTGTGCCAACATTTCTTTCTTCCCCAGAGAATTGTTGTCCTCCTAATACGCTCAGGCTTAGATAGTTGGAATCTGATCCTTCCGACCTTTCCGTGGTTTAGCTGTATATGTTTGTTAGCGGTCTAACTGGAACTGGTGAAGGCTCTTCTTTGCTTAAATAGGTCTATAAGCCAGTATAGGACTGGCACATAATTCATGTGCAAGGGACTGTATGTCTGGTTTTGGTATACCTTTACTTTTTTCTACTGATAATGTTAGGATTGATTGGTTGTATAGATCTGTCCAGGGCTAAGCTAGGTTAAGTCATTTGACCTCAGAGTGTCTCCTCAAAATAAAATAAGGCCTGTCAGCCCATTTTTGCCCATTCTTTTAAAGGGACTTTTCAGTCTTCAGTTCTGGGAGCCCTGACCCATACTTGTCCCATCTGTCACTGCACTCGTTATATTGCCAATAGTCCTTAGGGTAACGTACCTGTGTGTTGCTTCTCCAGACTCATCGTTTTAGTATGTTCCTCTGCTCCCTTTTTTTCCCTCCTGCTTGGTACCCTAGGTGTCATTTAGGGAAAATACGACTTTTTACTTCCTTGGCAGTCTAGGGAAATTATCTTTAGGAAATCACTTTCAATACATTGTTTGAGCAGAGAAATCGTTCACAGATGATTACTCATGAAAAGAATTCAGCATTTAGTCTTAATATTGGCATCATCATCCATAAATTAGAAGAATGGAAAAATACATGATGTATGTTAGCTTGAAGCACTCCTTTTGGGGAATTAGGCTCTTGACCTCAATGAGAATTGAGATGGGCTCCTTAACTGTAAAACACAAAGGTGAGAAAAATCAAATGGGCTTTAATATCACACACTTACTATGTGCTTGTATGTCACTTGTAAGCTTTTATTGTGTAACACTTGTAAGTGTCACATCATTAAATGAATAAGAGTCTACATACTTTTAATTTCTAAGCAATTGTCTTTTCTCGATAATGCCAGGGGAAAAATTTAGAGAGTGCTCCTTTACCACCATAAGCATTGCTCCCTGCCAGCAGAGAGTTCATCCTTGATCAGATTGCAATGAGCTCAGACAAGCAAAGGGTGTGGGGGACTAGGTACTCCCCCAGCTCTCTACAAGGCATCACTGAGAGTAGGAAGAGAGAAGATTTAAGTGTCTTCAATTAACACTGGACTGATGAGGTGGCTAGAAGAAAGCAAGTGACCATAACCTGGTTCTGTGGTTCATGAAGGAGATGGATTTATAAGCAAAATACCTGAGGTTGGTCTTTAATTATCATCAGTTGGGAGAGAAAAGGAAAAAAAAAAAACCAAAACAAAAAAAAAAGCCCCAAAACCTTGAGCGGAAGTATTCATTTAGACATTCTTAAAAGCAAAACAAATTAAAATCACTTCATGACATGATTGTGAGATTAGACAAAGTTGTTATCTGGGAAAAGCATCTTTAATAGATATTAAATTATATAATAAAGTAATTGAAAATACTCATAAATTTAATTTCTTAATTTAAAATAATGATATAAATTGCTTATATAAAAAGTATAAGAATCTATTGAAATCTTCAAATCATTAAAAATGTGAATACAATCAAGAAAGTAGCAATGCCAAGGTTTTATCAGTGGCTTAAGATGGATTGTTTTTGCAATATTTAGTATTTTTTAGAGCCTTTAGAGTAGTATTCATTTGCCGAACACTTCAGTTATAGCAAAACTCTGTAGATTCCAGACCTTTTTATGTTTTTTTCAAATTATAGTAAATGAGCAGTTATGATTAGTGATTGGCTTGTTGGAATTATGGCACAGCTTTCTACAGTAGCTGTAATTTATAGATGAGGCTTGTGAGTATGAGACGACACAGGCTCAACTGTATTGTTGTAATTGGTCTTCAGAAGCGAACATTGTGATGCGGCATAGCCCGAATCAGTGCTTTTTGCCTGCCTTGCTTTCTTCTTTTGTCTTCCTGGTGATTGAAAGCGAGGTAGAGTATACAGCATACTGTATATACTTATTATATAGCATATATCTAGATTGTTACAAAACCAAACTAAGCATCAAGTCCAACTCCCTGGCCTTTGTGTCGCTTACAAATAGACATTGATGCTAGGGCACGGGGCGTCTTACTTGATTATTGGCAGCTTATAACTGCACAGAAACATACATCCATTTCTTTCTGAAGGTGGATGATATATTTGAAAAAAAGATATATTTGAAACTTGCAGCTGATATTCCTACATTCAAGAAGTAATTAGCATAGCAGCTGATAGGTTTTCCCACAGCTGCATATAGGTTACTAACCACAGATGTTTGGATATTGATGGCATGATTAATGGATCCTGTCTGTCATCAAACTTTGGATGGGGTTAATAGTATTACAAAGAAAAAAAACCTACATGTTCTAATGTAGTAATTCCGTTAGTAATTAGATGGGAATTAAGTTGTTAAACAGTTATTAAAAATTTGTAGAAATACCTGCCAGCTCTGCTAGCGTCATGTATTGGGGAATCAGGCCTCCAGTACTGAAAGGAATAATTTGTGATCTCCTGCATATATATCATCTCAGTCACAATTTAGTAACTTCCCTTACTCAATTTAGTAAGCTCTCTTACAGTACTACAAACCAGTTTAGTGTTCTCTCGAGGCCTTTTGGGATATGACAGCCATACCAAATGCAGGCTCTAAGAACAGAGAGGGTTTCCTTCCTGCACGGAGGGAGGGCTGCCTTCTTCAGACTGCACGAAGTTGAACTAGGAGTGAAAATGCAGGAGATAAAATCTATAGGGCAATTTAATGGTAAGTGCTGACTTGAAGCAGCATCAACATTATCACTTAGAACTGAAGGATGGTCTCCAGAAAATCTTCCATCCCGCTGTTATAAACTCACTGTAATGAACAGCAAACAAAAGGATGCAAAGGATGGTTGTGACTGACTGCTGACAAAGTTGTGGTCTACTGCAGCTGGCAAGGCTCCTGCTGGCAAAAGACATAATATGTATTGCTACAGGTTATATAATGGTAAATGAACACTTACTGCCTCTGTGGCAAGTGGATTGATTATTGTGTCCACCTCCAAACAGGTCTGGCTTTGTTTTACAAGTAAATGTATTTGCCCCTGCTGTGTTGAAGTCAGAAGATGAGTTCAAATACAGAGAGCTCAAAGCAAAGACGATAGCGATGTGTACAGGAGCTAGTTTCAGCTTTTACAAAATTACCTGTCATGTGTATATATAAATAAATGACTGTGTATAAGTGTACGTTATCTTTTTCTTGTGAATGTGATTTTATTTTTCACAGGTCAATGTACCTAGAATGTTATTCCAAGATAACAGACAATATTTGATTGCCAGGCACTGACTTCACATCGTAACCTGTGGTCTGATAAAAAGGTCCCTGTTGGTAAATACCATTTAGCTTTCTCAGTACATTCTTCATACATTTTAGCTTTCTTAGTACACTTGAGAAAATTACAGGTGCAAGAAAGCCCACTTAAAGATTTTTTCGGTTTGGAGCCTGAGATGTAGATCTCGTCTTAACTAAAATGCCACATCCATTGTCTAAAATGGGAATTTGAGTATTTCCACAAGGAATATTCACTGCTGTGCAACCAGAAAGGAAGGAAGGATCCTGTCACCTGAGAAGGATGGACAGCGAGATTTCTGGGGTGTGGGAGAGACAAGTGTGCTTAAATCAGCACAAGCTCTGGTACCTCTTAGTTTCATTTTGGGGATAGCCCGTTTGAAATAATGATTAATCGTTCACTGGGCCAAATATATGCGGTGGTTGACTCTCTAGCTTTTAGCCATTAGAGAACTAGGATGTGGAATGGTGAAGTTCAAGTCCTAGTTCTGCCTGATTTGGCACCCTTGACTCAGGTAACTGCTTAAGTTACTAGACTGTTAACTGTTCTAAGATAGAGCTTTTGCAAAATTCTCAAGGCTTTCATCTTTCTTCCAGTACAGAATGGAAAGTATTTTCCAACTCTTCATGAAATACAGTTCTTGTTTTTGTGCCAGCCACAACTGTAACTTCTGGCAAGAGTCAGTTTGGACTCCAGTCAGCACAACGATTAGGGAAAACAGAAGAGTGGCCTAAAGCTAGTTCTGCCACCCACCTCCGGAGCTGTGTCAAGCATGCTGAGACCTAAGACCTGCATGTGTTGCGCATGTGCTCCCCTTAATTATGTTTGACAGGGGGCTGAGAGATACCATGTTTTGATGGAAAAGATTTTCTTAGAGCACTGATATTTTCTTTTTCCTGTTAAAGGCATTTGTACATATCTGTCACATGTTTATTCTTACGCGTATATACATACACCTAATGTGTATCCTGTAAATCCAGATATATTTGCAGAGATTGAGTCCTTGAGCTGTTTGCAATGAGGGATTTTTTTTTTTTTTGCTTCCTCTAGAATTCCTTGCTCAGGATCCTACATCATGTTCTCATATGGTAACATGGAGCATATTTGCCATGCACAAGTATTGCTTGGACTGGGGTGAAAACAGTCTTAGCACTGAATTATCAGGGGTGTATAAGCAGCTGATGCCCTTGCTGTGTCACTGGAAAGCAATTTTTCCCCAGAAACTCTGTCTGCCAAGTGATTTTTAAATTGTGTTAGGTAAGAACCACAAGCTGCATCCAAACATCTTAGATTTAATTGCTTTAAAAAGTATTTCTAATGTGGAACAACTCTTGCAGTATGTGTCTTGTAGGAAACTGGTAGTAAATTATTTGAGGGAGTGGAGACTTGAACAGACCAGGGCAACCCTTAGAACAAAGCAAAACAAAACAAATGCTTGCCTGAATCTGTGTCAGTGGGAGGCCACTATGACCCTACAGCAGTTAATTTGTTTCGCATGTTGCTGCTGTTATGCTAATTAGGTATTTCTTGAACCAAGAGACTTGTCAGTTCCAAGTTTCAAAACTTCTTTCTTTTTCTTAAAAAAAAAAGGGGGGGGGGGAGGGGGCCAGATGAAAGTTTCTTGAATGTGTACAATTCTAGGCTGCCTGTGCTTTTCTCGGCCACTATGACCCTACAGCAGTTAATTTGTTTCGCATGTTGCTGCTGTTATGCTAATTAGGTATTTCTTGAACCAAGAGACTTGTCAGTTCCAAGTTTCAAAACTTCTTTCTTTTTCTTAAAAAAAAAAGGGGGGGGGGGAGGGGGCCAGATGAAAGTTTCTTGAATGTGTACAATTCTAGGCTGCCTGTGCTTTTCTCTGCGCTTGGCTTTTTCAGCCGCTACAAAGCTAATTTTCTTTTTTTATGAAAAACGCTGTGGTAGCACTAGGTCAACCTCAAAAGCACAAAATTAACAGAACTGTATTAAATAATAGGGTTTTCAATGCTTAAAAGAAATTGACAGTTTTGAGGCTTGCAAGCTGCATGCTCTAGAGGGACCCTTCAGAGAGGTGGAAGAATGGGGGCAGTGGTGGAGCCCACTGACTTTTCAAACCTGTAGGATAATAGGTTAGGTTGATGAAGTCCTGAACTGATTCCTGGTGTTAGCATGACTTTCAGGATTGGGCAAGATACCAATAGTGATTTGCCATAAAAGCAGAAGTGTGTCTATTTAAAGAGCAGGATGATACTTGTGTATGTACATAACAGACTTGTTTACTAGTTATGAATAGTCAGCATTCTGTACACGTAGAAACTGTAATTTTTAACTCACTTTTCAGTTTTAACAGGTAGGGAAGTAAATTATTCAGAGAAATTGCTAAAGTCTGTGTGATCCATCCTTAGCAATTTGGTTTCCAGAGACCAAATAATTAGCTCTGTGCTCAGAAATAATCTCAAGAAATATAATGACTGTCAAGCTTGTCTTAAATAGCTTCTCTCTCTCCTTGGCAAAACATTATTTGGTCAGTCCAAAGATGAAGGAGTAAAATGCTTTGGTCTTGTTATTTTTTCAGCAAATTCTTCTTTTATATCAGGGTCATTTTTTGTTTGTTTTTTTGATGTTCTACTGTTGAGCTTTCTGCTTCTTCTTCTGTATCACACTTAGAAAACTGGCAGGCATGTATCACTCCAATATGACAGTTTGGAGGCTTTTTGTATTAGTACTCTAACATGGAATTGCTTTCAAACTACCCTCAGTCCCAGTGTTGGTAGAATTGGGCCAGTTTGCATTCAGAATGTCGAACTATAGTTGTTGGCAATGATAAATCCTCATGACTGGTTCAGACCATTATAGGCAGTATGCCCTCTTGCAGACATCAAATTCAGGTGCAGGCTGAATTTGTCCTCATTTTTGCATGCTGAAAATTTCCAGTTTGGATCTGTGAGTCTCTGTTTCAGGCCTGTAAATGTTGCACTTTGTGTTTGTCAAGGAAGACACTAATCTACAGTTATGTTTTGATGTGTAATGCTGTAGTGGTGTAAATCTGGAGCAATGTAATTGTTTTAGCTTTTTACCCCAGCATAGCCTCTATCTGCTTTTCTGAATCTTATTGTTTTAGAAAATCACAGAATCATAGAGGTTGGAAAAGACCTCTAAGATCGAGTCCACCCATCGACACAACACCCCCATGCCCACTAAACCATGTCCCTAAGCGCCTCATCTACTCGTCTTTTAAATACCTCCAGGGATGGGGACTCAACCACTTCCCTGGGCAGCCTGTTCCAATGTTTAACCACTCTTTCAG
>NW_008794743.1:474412-477662 GCF_000699145.1 Aptenodytes forsteri | reverse complement strand
AACAACCCCAGTTCCCTCAGCCGCTCCTCATCAGACTTGTTCTCCAGACCCCTCACCAGCCTCATTGCCCTTCTCTGGACATGCTCCAGCACCTCGACGTCCTTCTTGTAGTGAGGGGCCCAAAACTGAACACGGTTTTTTGCATCTCCTCTTACTCAGTGTACTGTCTTACAGTGCTGCTTCATGAATCCAAAAATGGTTTTAGTAGCTTCATATCCGGTTGGGCTTTGTAAGAGCAGCCTTTGAGCTGGTGAATCTTAATTTATGTAAAGGACTTGGCTGTGAGAAAAATTCCTTCCATAAAATGTACTAGCAGCCATCAGCTGCCCTACCTATTGGAGGCAAGCATGAGGCGAAAACGAGGCTAAGACAGACTGCCGTAGTAGCAATTAGCTAGGTGCTTGTTTAACCATGCAACAAGTAATGAAGTAAGGGACTATAATGTCACATCAACTACATTACCTCATTTTCTTCTCTTGCAGACACAGGGAGGTTAAAAATAATGAGCCTGTCTGCCTCTCCCCATACCCCTGAGCACATTGAATCACAAGCACCTTCTTCCTAAAACAAATTTATTTCTTGCTGCCTCCTTACCAACAAAGACTTGCCTGTGATGAATACCAGACTTCACAGCATATTTGTCAAAGCAGTGCACCTGTGAGGGTTCCAGTGTAAGATAAATTTTGGCAGGCCGAGGGAGTAGAGGGAGGTACTAGGCGAGGAATAAATCTTTGTGTGTTACGCCAGACTGCAAATGAGCGTTCTCCTCCTAAGAATCGCCCCTCTGACAAGTTATGATAAATTACACTCTTTGTTGACACCTTCATCGTGTTATTTATGGCTCATTAATTGAACCGAAAAGGAGACTTGTAGCACAGCAGGGGTATTGTACAATGCTTTTCCAGTAGGCTGGAACTCAAACCAAAGAACAAAAAAGGGGAAGAAAAAGGTAAAGTAATATATGCATGTGTGTACTCTTTACTGAAAAGAACTAGCTGCTGTGAGATACCAGTCCAGAATTGTAGCAAGTGCTCTCAGTCCTCTCAGAAGCATTCATTTCGGTCCTCCTGGATGTCCCAGTAGGAGTGTGTATGTTTGTCTCATGCTTTCATCTTTAATTCTTATATCTGTGCTGCTCTGTGTATTGCTGAAGCGTGGGATTATCAATCCCACATGAAGGCAAGCATCCAGCCTGTCTTTCTGGACTTGACCATCCCTCACTTCCCTAGTAGCAGTCTTCCCTGCTCTTTCCTAGTACCCTATTGCCCAGAGTGAGATTCTGACATGATAGTGGGCGAAAAGGAAGGATGCGGATGTGACACTGAAGAAGTGTAACATTCTATACCAACACAAAATGCTATTCTTTTTGGGCAATATATGCCTAATTCAGACATGCACTCATTTGCGGAACCTTTGTGGATCCTAGCTTTCTGCCACTGCTAAAGGCTAGGTCTTTTGACCAAACATCCTATTGTGGCAGTATGGGCGGGCATGTTCTCTGACGAGTAGCAGTGTAAACAGGAAAGGGAGAGGTACAGGATCTGAGCGGGTGGCTGTCTACACTTGTTATGCAAGAGGTGTCTGCAGGAAACGTAGCTGAAAGTCATTGTGGGGGATGATAAAAGAAAGAACAAAATCTTCTTCAGTGAATAAATAGAGGCAGACGAGCTTGCTTCTATGAAGAACTGTAGATTTGATGCTGAGCTGTTTAAAATCTGAAATTTTTCTAACAAGCTATGTCCTAGAAGGAAATTAAGTAAACTGACTCCTGAGAGTATTATCATTTGTGAGTATTTCGAGACAGGAGTACCTGCAAAGCCTGGCCGAGAAGGGAGCAGGTTTTTCTATCAAAAGATTCTGAGATAACCATTCAGCTCCTTGCTGGAGAACATAATCTGAAATGCTCACATTTCCATAGCAGTATGAGCAGCATTACTCATGCACTTATTGTTTGGGCTCGTCTCTTCCAAAGGAGCCAGGCCCTTCTGTAGTGGCAAGCTCGGGAGTTTCTTAAATCAGTTGATGACTGACAGGTCCCTTGGTAGTATGGTGTAGAAGAGGGAGTAGTCAGACTGGGTGTCAAGAGATCTGAGTTTCGCTCTGATATAGCTGCTTAATCAGCTTTGTAGGCCCAATCAAACTTCTTGAACTTTACGGCTTTGGTGTGTCTCTTTTTCCAGGTGTGAAATAAAGCTTTACTTTTCTTTTAGCTGGAGATTGAGCAAGTGGTTCTGCAGGGACAGAATTTAATCAGGTAACACTGACTATGAACATGAATTCCTCTTCTGACAGTTTTCCAGCCTCCCAAGTGAAATACAGGTGCAGTTCCTTTATGTTCCCCTTTAAGGATTTCCTGGGTATAGGGGCGACCTCTCCGTGTGTCATTCTGTCAGTAGGGAAGACACAGTATTTTGCCAAACTCTTGGTAGGTGATACACAGTTCCTATGTATGCAGCTCGCCACTGCTGCTCGTTGGAAGGCTGGTTATGTCCCTGAACTGAAAAGTGGCCTTTGACTGAAACTACAGTAGCAGCCCCTGTCATTTCTTTTTTAACTGCTATACTTGGTCATTTAATTTTAAGACTGCAAACTGAATGACACTCAGAAACCTACTTTGAATCCAAACTCTTGTTTAGCTAGGTGTTGATCTGGCCTGGGGGAGAGGGCGCTTGGGGTTGTCGGGAGCGGGCTGCCTGTAAGCAGTGCTGTTTACTGAACGGTGACTGTTTTGCAACTGCAGCTGTTGGTTGGAAGGCTTTGCCGTAACATACGGGTGCTGTAACTCTGCATGGTAGATAGGTCGTGACTCATTGAAGGGTGCTATAACTTTGGAGCTAGTATGGAAACATAATGGCAGACTATAGAGGTGCAAGGCCCAAACACCACTGCCAGCTGGCCCTTCTGTTCCCTGCGGAGCCTGCTCTTCTCTCAAAAGGCTGAGCCATTCCCTGTGCTGTTAATGAGAACAGCATCAGCATTGCCCCTGTCGGTTTTGTTTTCCTCTATCCTGTTTAAACATGATGTTAACAAAAGAGTTAATGCGGTGTAGTAGCACCGTGAGCGTGGAGGCAGTGGGAATGTTCTATAGCGCGGCTCTCAGTTATCTCCCGGGGAATTTTCGCCTGCATACAGTGGAAGAAGTCTAAAAGTAAAAGCCTGGTGCGGGTGGGATGAGGCTGTGCCTGCCTTCCGCCTGCGGCCCTGCATGTCTGACTCTGCCTGGGGCAGGGCCGGGCCGCTCCCCGGGGAA
>NW_008794743.1:400590-474041 GCF_000699145.1 Aptenodytes forsteri | reverse complement strand
CCCCCTGCTGGCAGCAGCGTGGCTGGGAAGCTGTGGTGCCTGCGGTGCAGCTTCTCTGAGTGGTTAATTCCTATCTACAGGTCTGCCTGGTAACAGATGCTGTTGTTTCATTTCCCTGTAGGTTTTTATTTCCTTTCTATTCAGGTTTATGTAAAAACAATATAACTGGGGCTGTAATCATAACAAAGATGAACTTCTAGCAGGTTTTTGTTGTTGTTTTGATCTAGAGGATAGGGTCATTAAGAGCAAGGGAGAATTGGACCCAAAGTATAAGGTCCTTTGCTCTGTTTTGAACGGCAGCCCAACCCCACAATAAGTGGTAGCAATCTCTGTTGGTTTCTTTTCTGTGCTTAATTTGTCAGTTAGGAAACTTAGTGCCGCCAATAAGGATGTGATAGCCAGCATAGCACCTGGATCAAGAGGGTTTCAGTTTAGCAGTTGATTGGTTACCAGTGTCCTTCCCCCACCCCACTCCCCAAACCACTCCACAGCAAGGTAAAACCCTGACAGAAAACCTGCACGCACCAATTTGCTCGGGTTTGCCACCTTCTAGAACAGTAGTTCTACATTGGATAGGTTTAATGTTTAAACATTGAAGAATGTTTTTATATTCTGTTCTGAACTGAAATGTGATCTGGAGGCCTGGTAAACTGGTTGCTCAAGGATCTGTCCAGTGCTGGAAAACACCCTGCCGCCTTCTTGCTCACCCTCCGTCTTCTTCCTTTATGCAGTAACTTAAATGTGAGTGTTGCTTATAGGTCTTCCTAAGCTGTATTGCGAAAATATTAGCAGCTACTTCTGGAGCCAGGAAGTGGAACCTTGCAGGTTGAGTGCGAGCAAGGAGAAGAAAACCACATAGGTAGGAAAAGTCTGAGAGAAATAAAGCAAGTAGGGAAAAAAGTTAGCTGCGGGCAACTTTCAACTGCCAGTTTTGAAAACAGCTGTAACTAGCATCCAGTTCTACTGAACTAGGGCAGAACCACCTCCAGCATGGCATCCTGCTCCCCCATCTCCATCCTTTGATTTGGAGCTCGATGTTTAGCACGATCTCTTTTGCTTTGTCATTTTGTAATTGTGTCCTTCCTCTGTAGCATTTTCTTCCCAGGCAGTTGGCTTTCTTTTTCAGTTACAAGGGTACGTGATTTATTTGTTTTATAGTACCAAACAAATTGAGCGTTACAATATTTTTCAAAGTATTCAACAATGTATAATCTTTCTCACTTCTTAATTTTTGATTAAAAACTGTTTGTAATAACGTGGGCCACATTATTAGCACAAGAAACAGATCCATCAATGACGTGCTTTGACTGAAATATCCTTAAGGAGCTGCTGCTTCCTCATTACTGCTTCAGTATTCCCTGGCTGTCAGTTTTCCAGGATTTTGACTAAGTACACTTAACAAATTTTTGCTCACGAGCTGCAACCATTGGTATACATTTGCAGCACATCATGGTGAGTATGGTACAATATCCGTAGATGATGAGGAGCTGTAGTTAAATAATTCTGGTTTATTACTGCATTCAAGTTCATTTATGCCAACTTTTTTTCTTCATTGTTGATGGGACTGAAAGTTCATACATGCTATCTTGTCTCTGTTCTTAATAGGCATAATCTGAAAATACTTTTTTGTTGTTTGTCATGAATTTTCTTGTTCAGTCTCTCACTGCCTTGAGATAGTTATAAACTATCCCATTTTTATTTTTAATTTTTATTGATATTATTTGGACATTTGAATTGATACTCTGCATATTTGCATGTGCCCATTGCTTCGTTTCCAGATGTTGATACAAAGGCTTAACCATCACAGCATGCGAAGACAGCACCATCTCTTGGGCTTCAAATACTGTAACCATGTGAGTAGGCTTCCCTGAATTAATTCTCTCAAATGAGACCATGAACTGTGAACTGAAGATAACTCAGGAAAAACAGTTTACAGAATTTACGTAGCCTAACAGGCCTTTAATTCCTGGACCACTTATAAATAAATGAGGCAGATTCAGCTAGCGACATGTTCACGATCTCAAATATTGAAGCTGCTTTTTTCCACAGACTTACGCAGCTACAGCTGTGTTCTTTTGTCTGTGACACAAGTAGAAACCATGTACTGTGTAGTAATGAATATACCAGAAAGAAGGGTAGTAGCACTGGTGTCTGTCTTCAAAGTGAACAATTAAGGTTTAAAATAAAAATATTTTTTTATCCACCAAAATTTTTCGGTGGAGGGGTAACATTTGAAAAATTGTGTCATCCTTGATAACAAACAGGAGTGAGCAGAATCAGCAACTGTAATCAGCTCATGGGAGGTAAGTGCCACCCACACCAAAAAATGTTGGCTTCAGTCTCCAGCTTTCTGCACTTTTGTTCTTTGTCAATTACAAAGCTAAAGGAGGAGGGAAAAACAACCTCCAAGTCAGTCTTACATAATACTTTGTTTTTGCAAGGGTTCTACTAATGATGTCAATACTGAGCCTCTAGTTTTTGGTAATTACATCGGAAATGCCCAGTTTGTACATAGTAATTCCAACTATAATTACCATGAAATTACATAACTACAAATTACCCTGTCATGTGGATGGCCTAAATAAGCATGTACAGTACCTGCTCTGTGATAACAAATTAGAATTACATGGTTGGTTAACTAGCAGTAATATGAGATTTTCAAAGTGGCCAACCAAGCTGGCTAGTTATATGGGGAGAAAGTGTGGGTTTTTTTCCTGATGCTTCGTTTAGATTTTCAAATAATAGATTATTTCTTTCCTGATACGTCCTTATAGGAAAAAAAAATTCTGACTTGGGGTTTGTTTTTAACGGACACTTATATTGTTTTGAATCATTTGCTTGGTCACTGCCAGCTGCTGTGTTTGTTCGCCTGGGTGCCTGCTACTGCTTGTGGGACGTTGCCTGTTTGATTCGGTTTCTATTGGGTGATTTGTAACTGAATGTGTTAGAAAAAGATTGCTTTGCTTTTTTTATCAAAGAGCATCTTGTCCATTTGCAGCAAAAAAAGTTGATGGAGAAAAGAGCTGGAGAGATTATATACAGGTACAACCTTTTCCTTTCATTAGTTTTTATTTGAGCAAGGGAAAAATCATGTCTGAAAGTCGTATGCGTCATAAAACAAGCTGTTCGCTGTGTCAGAATCCCCTTTCAGAACATCCATACTGCAATTCTTTCTTACAGACAAAGTAGAAATAATATTGATCTTTTCACTTGCACTTAATCTTTAACATGACATGATGGGGAAGAAAGGCACACTTAAAAACCAGAAATGGTAATACTGGGTCAACTGAAAGCCTAGCTAGTTTGGAACTGCAGCACCTCAAAAGACAACCTAACTATGAAAGTAGACTCATGCTTCATGTATGGAGGAAGGCTAGCATTGCTAATAGTCTTCCTTTGGCGTGAGAGCAGGGGTGCAACCTTGACAAATTACAAAATTGGTGATACGTAGTTTTCTACTCCAGGAGCAGTGTTGTACTTTTTGTAGTCATGCAGAAACAAAGATACTACTGAAAATGGCTTCTGCATCTCAGTAGACAAGGTATGGAGGAGGGAAGTGAGAGAACAAAACCTCCAGATTAGTGTGGAACTCTCCCGTGGGGGAAATGGGGTGGAAAATCCCGATCCTCGCTCTGCTTTTTTGCTACATGTGGGTGGTGTTGTCACTAAAGCCCACCAGGTGGCAGCATGAAGAAGTTGTAGTTATATGCTAGGCCGTTTGTCTTGAAGCTGCATTTGGGGGGCGATTTGCCATGGACAAAAATGAATTGCTGCAATCAGAACATGCTGAATATGGATTTTATTGTCTGACAGGACCTGTTTTTGAAACCGGTGTGTGAGAAGACTTAATCCATCTCTCTGATACACTTGCTTCATTTCTATTTAATTGTTTTTAATCTCAGAGTATATAGAAAACTGACCATGGAAAAGACTATGTCACTCAGGACCTGAAATTCTTTTATTGAAGCTTAGAACTTTCTCCTCTTCCAGTGGTAATTGAATCTTCATGCAAAGGTCCTGGCAACTGTTCTTTTCATCTGCAAGAGTCACCACAGAGAAATGTGTAATTGAGAATAAAATGTTTGTCGCTTTTCACCCTAAGCCATACTGTTTGCAAAAGTTGAGCCTTCTCCAGTTGACTTTAAATTACTTTTCATGCCTTGGTTTGTGGTTTCTTTGTTACACCCCTAAATAAATCAGGTAGCCACCTACATGAGAGGGAAAATTCTCGAAGAGATTTACCACCTCAGCTCTTTGTTCTTCCCTAAGTTTTTCTTCTACGTTTCTCGCAGAATCTCTTCCTTATCTAGTGTCCTCTCTTCTGAGGGATACGCGTTTGTAGAAGCAAGTAGTTTCAGCTAAAGTTTGCCTTGTTTACATGCAATTACAACTCCAAATGCATGGCTTCAGTTCACAATAATTTATTTCTGACAGACTCATTTGTTAGTCAGTAGCAGTGACAGATGAAAACTAGTA
This sequence comes from Aptenodytes forsteri, assembly GCF_000699145.1. Taxonomy (NCBI): domain Eukaryota; kingdom Metazoa; phylum Chordata; class Aves; order Sphenisciformes; family Spheniscidae; genus Aptenodytes; species Aptenodytes forsteri. The sequence continues at coordinate 469,565 of NW_008794743.1, read as the reverse complement.
GTAACAGGGTTAACCAGTATCCCCACAGATTAGTAGTGGGCCCTAGACTGATCTTTGGAAATGGTCGTCTTTGCTGTCCAAATCCAGAGTTTGATAGACATTCCTTTGAGTTGATGTTTCAATTACTTATGCACTGTTCTTTTTGTTTCAAGCAGACGTGAATTGTGCTATATGCAAACACATATCTATGTTAAAAAAAAGTAACACAGGAATTCTTAGCCTGGAAATGATTCAGGGTTTTTTTTCTTGTTTCTTGTCTACCTTCTGCTTTTCTCATAGCTAGGTCTACCATGTCTTTTTTGTCTGTCATTCAATTAAATACTGTGCAAACCAGTAGGAAGTCTTCAGAGATTCATGCTGGGAATATGTTTTAAACAAATACCCTTTAAGGTGTGAATAAACATGATGATCGGGTATATTCCAAATTGCACAGGGACTCTGGCTAGCATGCAGTGTTTATGAGCATGAATAATTATAATGAAAAGTTTTCCATTCTCAAATTATCCTTTTTCTCTTCTTTGTGTCATCTCTAGAGAGTCCATCTTTCAGAAGGTGCTGACTGGGAACTTACTAGCAGAGCAGTTTCTCATGACTGTTGTTTGGTAATTGGAACATCTCATAAAGCTTCTGTGAGAGTTTGTGGTAATTTTGGTTGCAGTGAATGAAGATAATTTAACAATGAGGCAGTTTTTTTAGCTGGCTAGGTGCTTAAACTCTCAATAAGGTCAAGGATTGAATTTAGGTAGTTTCAACTTAAAAAAAAAAGAATATTTATTTAGATTATTTAAGCTTTCAGAAAAATGTTTTCAGACAGTCAGTTTTATTGCAGAGAACTTGTTTGATTACCTGAGCTATAGTCAAAGCTGTTAAGAGATGTGGTAAAAGTAATGGGTTTTTAATCTGGAAAAGGGTGGGATTTTTCCATCACTTGTTAGTTTGTTTTGAATTTTTTGTACGAAAATAACTTAATTCATATATCTGCTGATGTGACACGTTTATGTAAAAAGCACAAGAATTTTTCTTCTACAAAACCAGTTGCATTCCTCTTTCAAGTGGAAGACTTCTGTGCAAAAATATCTTTGTTCTCTGAATATGTTTTTAGGACACATGCTCTTAGTCACGTTTGCTCAAACTCAAAGACTTTGCTATTAGTGCTCCTGAAATCCAGAAAAGTCCTACTGAGAGAACCAAGTCAGTTGCTTAAGACTACAAGATTTTGTGTGATTGTCATCTGAATAAGGTGTTTGAACTCTCTGTTCAGTCTTCGTTACTCTTTCACACTGGCGGCACAGAGTTCCCCTCCACAGAGTTAATATTCTTGTATCTGGGGGTATGTTACGTTTATTTGCTGTCCTAAAACTTTACTCATACAGATTAAATAGAAAGCTTCTTACATCATGGGACTGTGTCAATAACTGTACAAAACATCCATGGTTTAATAATCCCAAAGTAAGCTGAGGATATAAAACATATTTCCTACTGATGCAGCACTTTCCCGTTCCAGATGTATTCAGCATGGTCTAGTAGTTCTTTCCATAACTCTAGTGCATTAGCAATCCCATTAACACAAATAATTTTATTCTTATTTAACTTGGTGTCTTCTTATTTTGAGCCTAAATATCACTAAAGCTAGAAAGTTACCTGGTCTGTTTGAAATTTAGTAAACTGACATAATAAAATCATAGATTAAATATGAACAGGGAACCTGGTCAATGAGAACAGAAATAGAAACAATGATACTTCAGAACATTTACAGTTGGTGTGTATAAGAGGACTGATTCTGTCCCAGCCCCCTGTGGAATGAGATGGTTTGTCTGATAGAAGTGTTTATGTTCCTTGACAACTTTGTACTGTATACCATGCCAAAACCATGAATCACTCACTTATTTTCATGCTGGATGAGATAACTATAAAGAGCAAGCAACTGGCATTCTTTATTCACTTTGCAAAGTGAATATAGTCTGAAGGTTACTATCTGACAAAACTCTTGTAAACAGCTTAAAAAATAGGAAAGCAAAATACGTGTGACTGTCACAGGAAGAGTAACCAGTATCTTGGCAATACTTACAGTACTGATACTTTTCATGTTCCTCATTTGTTGCTCTTTTAGACCGACAATGATACTCTGTATTTGTTCTTCTAATAGTTCTATTTTTTCTGGTTGTCTCTGTGACTCTTATTTTGATATTCCACTGTGTTTTCAAAAGCAGGTGAAAGAGTTAAGAATGTCTACAATTACCAGTCATCTGCTATTGCTTTAGCATAGTATATCTGTGGTGTGAGCGCTGGCATGACTAGGTTCATAGCCTCGATAGATAATAAGTAATGCTTTTCCTAGCTGAGAAGCTTTACAAATGCACTCAAGAGTTCTTGCTCAGTATATAACCTTGTTGTTTCAGAACTCACTAATGATTTGGATATATTCAAGGATTTCATTGAAATTCTTCTCAATAAAAGAGATGAGGATTCATATAAGAATCATCTGTTGAATTTCTTGAAATCATTTGAAATTCTTCGTTTCTTGTGATATGGCTTCACATTGAATTTGACTGCATTCTTATTTGGGTTCTTCTCTAATCTTCCTTCTTTCCATGCACACAATTCTCTCTGCTGATTGCTGCTTGCAACCAGATCTAACTACAACTACCAGTACCTTGAGCTAGTCTGCTGGTTGAGTTAGAGAAGAAATGCCACTTTTATTCTGACAAGTAACTAGACCACTTCAAAAAGCGCGGAGCCTACGTCATACAAGCACATTGCCTAAGCTAGTGAGAAAGAATCAGTATGGTCTCAGCTTACTGTAACACTATGAGATGTACTGGAAGTCATAGCATGACAAAAAGCTTGGCAGCTCCTGTAGAAAGAGACACAGGAACCTGAGGGAGTTTTCTGAGGTGACTGCTGTACCTAATCCAAGGAAGCTCTCTGCTTAGGGAAAGATACTAATCATCTGAGCTAAGTCTATAATGAAAGTATGCTTTAGAGAGGCTGGAAACTGAATAGCTGCCTACTGACGAAAACAGGATTGTACACATTTAAAGCTTCACTGTGCTTCACTAACTCGCTATGTATCACAAGATGTTTCATTTAAAAACTGGGACAGCGGGTTTTTTTCTCTCTAAAATCTGTGTTAGGGAAGACATAATTATTAATGCTTCAGAAAATTATTTATCAAACGTTCTGAAATGTATGTTAATTTAGTGATGAATCAGAAAAATATCTGAAGTTCATGATTTATTCTGCAACATTAGAATCAGCTTACGGCCTTACATGAAGGAGAATTCTCTGTTGGTTTCGTGTTTTTAAGGTAGTTTTAGAATAACCAAGGAATTGTCACTGTTTCAAGGAATGCTAATGAGTCTTTTACAGTTCAGATAAGTCAACCAACCAGTTGCCTTTAGGGCTGTGTGTTGTCTTGCCAGGTGTGCAAGATGAGGTTTTTAAGTCTATGGTATTCTGAAGTATCATCTCGAGGAATCATGCGCTTCAGAAGAACTCTAATTTCTGAATCTAAAGTTAGGCAACTGATACGGTTCCTCAATGAAGTATTTTATTAGCAGAGATTTTAAAGAGGAAATGTCTGAACAGTTAGAACTTGGAACTTCTAACTGGCTAAAGTGTATGTTGTCAACATCTTTAACCAGTAATGTAAGCGTTTTAAGTTGATTTCCCTTAGGGATGCCTGAAGAAAAACACATCTTCCTATGGAGTAGCATATAACACTTCCAATGTACAATATGAATGGAAGTGGCTAGGGAATGTGCATTGCTTCTAGTGGGGTCTCTTTGAGGCTTGGCATTCTGCTTGGCATTCTGCTTTACAATAAGAACAAAACTACAATGTTGTAGCTGACAGTTTTGCGTTCCTGTCGATTACTCTTGAATAGAGAAGGATGCTTATAACTCATCAGCTTAGAATTTGCTAGTTCATTTTGTTGCATCTATTAGAAAATTCTCAGGAAGTTTGAGGATTACAGCTGTAGAATTTAGGGTGCAAAAAGAATTAGCCTCTAACAGTATATATTGATCATAATTTTTTTCAAAAGTTCAGTTGATTTATTAATGAATAATACATTGTAAAACATTTTATAGAAGATGATACATAAATGGATCAGCTCATGCAAAATCTTTACAATTTGTATTAGAATAAATGCTTAGGCAGTAGTACAGTTTTCCTTAAAATATGCAGATTAAGGCAGTAACTTGTGCAAATTCTTCAGATTTCTGGTTTTTCTTTTCCAGTAGGTGTTCAAGCGTATGGGTTGGTGGAGCAGCCAAGATCCTAAAGAGATGTCTGTTCCGATTTTAGAGATTCCATAAAAATATTGCAAATGCCAGTGCTTCTGGTAGCTGCATTAGGCTATATGTAGCTTTTTCTATGTATAGTCTGTCAAATAGGAGGAATAGGTTTATGTGGTACAATGCGTTTCTGATTCTATCATACCTATGTAATAGTGACACTGACCATTTGGAGACTCTTGTTTTGTTGACAGAGTCTCTTGGCAGTCAGTAGCCAGTTGAGCTTATCTTCCCAAGAAGCAAGTTTTTTTTAAGGGAGAGCAAGTATGTTTCATGTTCATATAAACTGTTAAAAAACAGAAGCTGCAAGGTCTAAAGTTTTTAATTTGGTTCTTCCTATTAACCAGATCTTGGTATTGTATGCAGAAGTATTTGCATGTGATTAAAGAACGTCTTTTATATGGTTCATCTGTTCCAGAATTGCTAAGCGAGCCAACTAATCACCAGTGCTGAACTTGGCGACCTGTTCATGATCAACCCATAGATTTTCTTTTTAATAACAAAAAGAAATAGCAAGAGGTTACTTTTGTTAAATTGGTTAGATTTATAAGTTATTTTTATTTCTATATTGAGTTCTACATTTGAAAGGTTCTGCGTTGCAGTTTGGACTCTTAAGCATTCTGAGATGTTAATGATAAAAGCAGACTGCATGAGATGTTTAGGGCAAAAAACAGCATAAACTTAATGTTCAGATCATTAATTCAGTCAGCTAAATCTATTAGACTTATGCGTTTGCTTGATTTGCTGAATCGGGGCATGATAGCATCTACAAGTTTATGGTTTTTACATGTAGCTGAAGATTGGTACAAAAACAAATGGACAACACAAGTAATTGTATGGCTACTTTATATGGTACGCTGCTTTACAAGTAAGTGATACGGTGCAACAATGCACTGGTAGGCTGGCTGCCTGCAGTGGATCGAGACTTCCCATGTACAATAGCCAGTTTTACACCATTTCAAGATGAGATTTCCCTTTCTACGTAGGAAATACTGCCAATTCTGTGATAAAGAAAAAGGCTCCAATTCAGTGAATAACCACTTCCCCCCCCCCTTAATGGCCCACTTGTGACATAGAAACAAAACCATTGTTTGCTTTTAGGTTACACCAACTGTTCATTAATAGTTGTGATGGTACATAATTTGCCAACCTAAAGCTTTTATATATTCAGTTCTGGAAAGGAATTGCTGTGATGAAAAGAAAATCGAGTGCTGGAAACTGTTTGGACACTATTTGAAAAACAAACATTGGCAAATAAGGGGGTCCATTCATAAGCTAAACATGTAAGTGATTTTCTGTCTTGCTGTTGTTGAGTGCTAGGGGCATACAATCCAGAGAAGCTTTGCAAATTCCAATCAGAAAAGTGTTTGGGAAAATCATGCTTATTGTTCCGGTCCAGGGGGTGAATGTGAATGTGATCATGCTGGCACATACCACTGGTCCATTCTCTGTGTGTGGAGAAAATCCTGTCTTGTTTCTAATGCTTATTGATTGCAGTTATTTACTTCACAGTAGCTCAGAGTGAGACAGATACTGTGTTCTGTTAGTGATGTAAGCTCAAGTGACAAGTCAAAATAAAAGACTTGTCCAAATTACTTTAAGACAATAAACATGATGGCTCCTCATTGACAGCATGTTAAATATTAATTTCTCAAGCTGTGAGTTTGAAAGGCTTTGACATGTGTCAAGATTCTGACTATTTAAAACCAATCTTCCGCAAAAATTTCTTATAGACTGAAAGAGCAAATGTTGACTTGTATGACTAGAAATAAGACTCTGTAGTCTGTCCAAATTACTTTAAGACAATAAACATGATGGCTCCTCATTGACAGCATGTTAAATATTAATTTCTCAAGCTGTGAGTTTGAAAGGCTTTGACATGTGTCAAGATTCTGACTATTTAAAACCAATCTTCCGCAAAAATTTCTTATAGACTGAAAGAGCAAATGTTGACTTGTATGACTAGAAATAAGACTCTGTAGTCTGTCTGAAAAAAAAAATTTCTTATAGACTGAAAGAGCAAATGACTTGTATGATGACTAGAAATAAGACTCTGTAGTCTGTCTGTATTTCAAAAAAAAAAAAAAAAAAAATTGAAATCTAACTCTCAATGTATTCCCCAGACATAACGTGGGCTATTATTTGAAAATATGTAGCTAGCTCAAAGCTTGTTAATTGCCTTTCATTCATGCTAGGCAAACGTTCCTAAAGGTATTGTCCTAGCCAATAATAATACCAGTGAAATGAGAAAGGAATCAATGTTTTTGCTTTAAGAGTTGCTAAATGCTATATTTGCTGTGAAAAGTAGAGCTTGTATAAAAACAAAAGGGAAGAAATAGAATCTGTGCTTCTGAAGAAGGCAGCGCTATTCAGATAACCCTTCTGAGAGGGAGGAGAGAGTATTTTCTAAGATCTTCTGATACTAAAACCCTTTTACTGCTGTTGAGAAAAATCTCTCTGACAGAGGATTTAGCTTCTGCTAATCCTTAAGGGACTTGTTTTGACAGAGTCTTTATAGAAGATTTTCTCAGTAACTTCTGATTTGTTATAAAAGAGCAATTACTGATTTGTCCTCAAGCACCTTTTTGATGCATGTTCATTAATGAAGTTCATGTATGTACAGGAATGAGGAAGAAAAGCCAGTCAGAATTGTTTACTGTGAAAAAGTGGGAAGATTTGGATTTTTCTGGATCTCCAGTTCTCTTTCTAGCCCACAGGGTACTTAAGAGCCTGCATTTCATTTAGTGTGTTATGTGGCCTGCTCAGCAGTTTGTGGAAATGGATCCTGCTTTGCTTTCTTTTTACAGTGGACTATGTATTTTTGTTGCCCTTTCTAAGCATGAAGACATTTCCTTATGTTCAGAGTAACGCCGACTATTAGATTTCAATCCATTTTCCAGTAATTTTCACAGGTAACCAGAAAGTCCTGGTTTTACAGTGGTATGCTAGTTAAGGGGAATAAACCAGCTTTCTTGAAATGCCTTTGTGTTGCTTGTTCCTTTTTTATGAAGAACTCAAATATCCAACTGTACGTCCCTTTTCAAAATCAAAGACAGTACTGAGAAGAACAGCTTAGCTCTGTCAGTTTTCCCAGTTCTTATAGGCTCTGTGACTGCACATGTGTTCAGCTTACAGAATAATCTAGGAAGATAGGGCTGCATTACTAATACTGTCTGGGTCTAATAAAAAGGTGTCATGCTGTTTAGCTAAAAAGATCTTGGATCACATTCACATGATTTCCCATCGTTCTCCTGCCAAACTGTCTCGTCCATGATCTAGAGGAACTGTCTATGTAGTTGACACTGTAGTTAATTCATCTGTTGGCTTTGCTTCAGAAAACAAGTATGGCTGTTAACCAGTGTTAATATTAAGAGAGTAAATGTTTTTCTTCTAATCTGAATAAAAACAAAAATTATAGAGCATACTGGAGTGATACGAAAACTATGTTTCAAAGGCAAGTCTGGCCTCTAAACCTCTTTAATTTATTCCAACTATTTGTTTTTAAATATTTTCCTTAATTCTAATGAACGTACTTAGTCTAAATCAACACAGTTTGTGCTCACTGCACAGACTATCCAAACCATTTCAGTGGCAAATCACACTACCTTCTATCAAACACAACAATGTAACGTTTGTATCCTGGATCATAGTGTAATTTTTGTTGTAATAGTAGAGACATGCTGAAGAAGTGCATACCTCTCTCTAGTTAAGTTCCTCTAAAATTTAAGAAAAAAATACCTAGTTTGGGGGCAATTCAGAATGACTGCCATTAAATAACCCAAATCTCACTCACAACTTGGATTTGTCAGTGACCCAACAGATGATCACTGTAACAAATATCGTCCTGTTTGAATTTCAGGTCTGGAGAGCAAATAGTTCTGGGTTTTTTGGCAAAGAATGTGGGTTAATTTTGCAACAAAATATGGTAATTTATTTATAATGAAGGATAATTTCAGTGATAAAGACTTCCTGATGTAGCAATCTAAGGCCAAAGAACCAATAAAGGAACTATTCTGCCCTTTGTTACCATTATTTTTATACTGCCCTGACTTTCTGCTTTTGGAGAAATAGTAGTTTCTGTTACTTAGGGTAACAAACCTTACAAGAAGCAGCTTGCAGAGCTCATTCTGATAAAGTTGTCTAGAAATCTCTTGAGGAAATCAGCTTCTGGTAAAATACCAGGTATTTCTCACTTCTGGCAGTTCTGGAAACACTCCGAAAAAAGCTGTTCCCGAACTAGTATGGGAAATTACTGTGGTGGAGCTGGAACACAGATCTGCAAATACCTACTTTTGAGTAAAAAGTGAAAAAGTAACTATGAAGAAAAACTGGTATTTTAGAATCTTCAGGAAGGATTCTCTAATTCTTATGAGGAAGTTAATAATGTCAGGGGGAGGGGGAGAAGTAGCCTCTATTTTTCTTTCCAGATGTACTTGCTTTTAAAATGAAGAAAGCTCCTTTCACGCAAAGGCCTACTGAAGTGCCCAGGAGTGGATTTAGTGGAACAGAGCTAGAACGTGGTACATGCATACTGCACACTAACTTCATACAGAGACAGGTGGTAAGAGTTTGCTCTGTTAGCTGTGCTTTCTATATCTACCATTTTTAAAAAAGCAACTGCTGAATGGAGAAGATGAGAAGAAATACATAGCCTGTCCCTACTTGGATGAAGTCCATCATTTTAGGAATAAAGCAGGGCCCCAGTTCGACAAGGTATGGACTATGCTGTCTGTCAGCTCCACTTGACAAGAATTAGGATGAAATGTAAGAAAAGCTGCAGATGTGTTACCAGCTGTTTCTGTAAAATAAGCTGTGGTGTGAATAACGTAGGAGACTGCAACTTAGCCATGGTAACTTCCAGTGATACTAATTAATCTTGAACCCGTTTGTTTTAATTTTACCCAAAAGTCACATATGGTTGTCTAATATCTTAAGAAAGAGGTGAAGAGAATGAAGCCTACCTTTGTCTAGTTATATTGGTAAAATGTGAAATCATATTTTTAAATAAGGGAAAAATTGTGGAAATTTATGAGGAAAAAAAGTCTGATGTGTTAATGGCCTCTGCAAACAGAGCTATGTAGAGAATGCTAGTGAGCTGGTTGCAGCATCAGAGCTGGAATATATCAGTTCCTTATGTGGTCAAGATGGACTAACAGGGAATGCTGTAAATGCATGTAATTGAGAGCTGTAACTGATGATCATGAGCATTGGCTCTACTACTCACAGAATCCTTGCAAAGAAACAATGGAGTATGTTTTTGCTCTATGTTGCTCCAAATTGTGACTCTCAGTAGTCTTGGAGTCTAACTTAGTCTGACTGCTTGATTCCTGTACTCCTGATTCTACCCCTCAAACTCCTTTTGCTACACTAACCCAGGACATTGGGATATACAGCAAATCTATGCTAGTTTTAGTTTATGATGGGTGCTTTATTGCTTTTACAATAACCAAAAATCTACCCCAAATACTGCAAGTTCAGAGCCCTTGATACTGTGTATAGTTCTTTCATTATAAATTTGCAGTACAGTGGTTCTGAAAGTCAGTCTGTCCGATTTCCCTCTCTGGGTACTAATTGCCACCTCTGTGCCGTTATTACAGATTTTTTTCAATAATAAAAACCAAATCAGAACAGACATTTATTACTGCACAGAGGCATTTCTTGAGTGGTTTAACAGTTGCTTCATATTCCAGCCACCCATGATGAACAGCCACAGATATTTTGCTTTCATACTGGCTTTCATGCTTAGCCAAAGTTTGCAAGAACCTAGCTTTCAGACTTTTCAATTGTATTTTTTAAATTAATTTTCCTTCTGTGTATGAGACAAACATTCTTCGTAGATGGTGCCCAATGCTTAGTGAGACCATAAGAGTCTAACTGTAAATTATTTTGCTGTATAGTTCTGTCCTGAGAATGAAACCGGGCTTCTGGACTCCACAGGTTGGTCTGCATTACCTGTTTGCCCTTCTGAGAGTAAAGGAAGTGATCCTTAGGGGTTGAGGGAGATGTGTATAGCCTTACCTTACCTTTTCCTGGCCATGAGAGTCAGCTCCCATGGGTTTACAGCTGTCTGCTCCCTACCTCTCCCAGTGCTGGGCTTCTCTAGTGCCTGATTATGGTCAGACATTTGATCCTGAACTGGATGAGAAAAAGACCTTTTGGTCTGTGGTTTCTTGGACTTTAATGATGTTAATTTTACTTCAATGCACAAAGCTTATTTTCAGTGTCCTTTCTTTTTTCTTAGTGCCTTTGCTTTTGGTGTTTGTGGTGTTCACCAGGCTATTAACAAGTGCGGTTGATGAGGGGCTTGCTCCTTCTTAAGCTTGTTATTCATGAAAGTATGTATCCTGAGAAAGTTGTGATGCTAAGTTAGGTTTGAACTTGCAGGTCTCCCACACTGCAAATAAATGGGTTGTCACCAAGTCACAGGTGCTCACAGCATGATGGTGAAAAGGGAATGCAAGTCTTGAGAATTCTGATGACTTTTCTAGTACTATAATTGATTCAAAGCAGACTTTTGGTCAGTTACCTCATGAATATTCTTCATTAGCAGATCCGAGTTTCACTGGCTTAATATCTATCAAAGTACTATTTCTTACTGTCATTACTACTATATGCTGATTTTAGTTATATGTGAAGCCTAAAAACGTACTGATACCTTTTAACATTTCCCACAGCGCAATATGTCTATGCTTATCCATGTATTTCTACAGTATCTTTGGTTAGAGGGATCTTTTTTCCATGGGAACAAACAAAAACGCTGACTTGTGTTTGCCACATCAAGTACTCTTGATTAATTGTATTCAGGCAAGGAATAAAGAAGTTCTAAATCTATTCACAAATTTTGAATGTATCCATCACCCTGATATTTATATTAAAAACAAGACTGATGTATTTAATGATGTAAGAAAAAATAATCAGACTCAAAATGAGAAACTAAATAGCAAAAAATGAAGGAGTCGTACTTTTTTACCCCCCATCTGTGCTATAAATAAATAAAAATGCAGGGAATCGATTCCTCAAAGTTAGAGGGTATAAATATCTATAATTTTATAGTATTTTAACCTTAATTAGAGGTTCATTTCATAGAGTCACCTTTAAACACTGTGGAAAAAACTATTTTTTCTGTTTAATAGATTTGATTAAGCCTATTTTCACTGTTATATTGAAGAAAGAGTGTTGGAGGTGGACTTGAGATTTGATTGTCTGTCATAGATGTTACAGTTTCAAGTCTATTGATAGCTAATTCTGTTAGGTTCAGGTCTAATAGTGGAATGTTAAAGGTCTAAAATATTTCTCCCACCCATGATACAAAATCTGTTTTGTTTTTTTTTTCTAAGCGGTACTTAGTATCAAAACTCCAGACGTGTTTGTGAATGTGCAATTGTGAGTAGCAAATGAAGATGAGATTCTGCAAATGTTCTGTACAATGGGTAAATGCATGTTTGAAAACCTCAATGCGAGAGCAAATTTATTCTGGGTTTTCATTGACATACGCCTAAGATCTGCTGAAAGACTGATCTTTCAGTGAGGTCATGCTACATGTTTTGTGAACACCCGGATCAAATGACTGTCTATGTAAAAAGAAATGTCCAAGTTCAAATTCTTTACTCATATCAACATGTATGTGGCCACATACGAAAGCTGTTTACGTGACTGGCAGTGAAGAACTGACTGGAGGGGCCATGTATAGTTCTGATTTCAAGTAATTTGCACCCTTTTTACTTTTGATCCCTTTCTGCCTCTTGCTTCAGTTGGCTCCCACTTGTCTGCTCTGTTGAGAATGCTTAGTGGCACAGTTCAGTTCACAGAGGTCTTCCCTGTGTGTGGCTCTTTTCAGATTGCCTGAATTTCTCCCTGTCATGCTATCGTCTATTTAATCTACCGGTCTACTCTATCTTTCGTCTTCTCAGCTACAGCTTTTCAGTGACTACTTTAAATCTAAAACCTTTTGGTGTTCTCTTAGGTGAGTAACAGTGTTGTTATAAATTTACTACAGTACAACCCTACAGTGTAATGGTATTATATACAGGATATGTATTACATATACATATTATATACAGGATAACTATTAAAAAGCACAACAAAATGCTTTTCTATATCATAATTTTAATCTAAACCTAAGAGCAGTTTGGGAAATTACCAAAGAAGCAATGGCCTAAGCACAAAGCTTTATGCAGGTGGTTGACACACACTGCAACTTCTGTTACAAACAGGATAACTTTGTGTTTATCAAGTGGGTATTTGTAAGCAGCAGGAAGCTGTGAAGACTGCTGAACCCAAAGACTTTAAACTGTCAAAGTTTTGATTAGCTTAAGAAGAAAGCTGGAGTTTTGGTACAATAGAATTCTTCAAAATACTGAAATTCTCTACTGAAGAGAATTCAGTAGGTTCTCTCTGAAGAATTCCTTTGGGAAGTGAAGCTTGGTGTTTCTACAGCTAGTTTTCTATTCCCTGTATTGGCCATGTAAAAATGGTAAGATCCTATTACCAAAATGTTAATTATTTCTGAGCCGTCTCTTAAAACTTTTCAGGGGACATTGCGAAATTTCTTCATTTTTTAACGTAATGTACAGAGTATTGGACTCATTTACACACATCCTGTTTGGTCTTAGTTTGTACTACCTACAGTTGTCTCGGCGAAGATCACTGCCACTGATGAATGACTGAGAGAAGAGATCCTTGAAGGCAGGTTTTTTTTTTTAGTTTCTCCTGTGGAGCTTTGGATTAGTCAAACTTCATTTAAAAAAATCCTAATGTTCCAGCAAATAATTCCCTCTCACCATACAGCTGAGAAACCTAAAGTTTGTGTCTGTAGATTCTGCTTTAAGAAATTTTTCTTGTCTCTTAAATAGTTGGGCCAATGGCAGGTGATCACATGTGTTTTTATTAAAGAGCAAGGGACAGAACAGTATTTAGGGCACTGCAAAAATAATGCACTCCTCTATTAATTTCATAGCTTCCCACACCCCTCAGAATGAAAGGCAATCTATTAATCTAGTGTTGATGATAGTGCACTTGAAGGACCATGATGTGGAACACAGAAGATAAGCCTAAGAATCAAGTGAGACCAGTTTTGTGGGTTGAAAGGATTAATGTGTAAGTTGGGATGTTTTTTAAATAGTATGCAAAAGTAATGTTCAGAGGAAGAATTGAACTCTCCTGAATATAGAAAAGACCCCCAAATCTTTTCTTATTAACAATATAAAAGGTTGTATCTTGGACGCTATATTCCCTGACAGATGACAAGGTGTAAGATGGGTTCTCACTATGCTAGCAGTAGATCATTTTGGTTTGGTTTGGTTTTTCTTTGTTGTGTTGACGTAGTTGATAGTAGTTAGGGACACCTGTACACATGGTCATGTACTTTTCTGAAAAAGTCTGCAAGGAAGATAGGTTGTATAATGAACTTATGGCTACCTACAGTATTTTTTGTGGGAAAAACTACTTCTTCTTTCCCGTACAGTACTTGGTAACATAAAACTGACATCCTAAACGTGACTTGCCCACAAAATTTGAGGTACATATTTCACATCAAGTATGAAGTGAAATACTGAGACTGTTATTAGTTCATGCATTGCTCATGTGGAACAGAGACGTTTCTCTGATTAACTTGCTTCAGTATCAAATTATTGTGACCTCACATTAGGAAATTATTTCTCATACTGGAAAAGATGCTCTTGCCCAGAAATGAGAGCTATTGGAGATCATTAGAGAAAATGCAGGTATTTGGGATGATGTAGAGTTTTAGTTTCAAAACTTGCTTAGACATATGCATTAAACAACTCACTGTAACGGGGGAAGACTTATGTTCTTCTTGGTGCTTGATACAAAAGAAGTTCCCAGTGAGGGATAGATGAAGCAAAATGTGAAGGTTCCTTTTGAATGGCTGTTTTAGTTCATATCATGTTATTCAATATTGAGACTGCTGGCTGGATGTTACTTTATACATCAGTTCATGCATCAAAATATATAAGAATTAGACAGAATTGTGAATAAATCTTTCAAAGGATTCCTTCAAACAGTCCTCTGTTTTCAAAACCGAGCAGAGCAATTTCATTCTTAGTCTTATTGTTCCTTCCTTTGCCCTACTTATTCAGAAATTCCCTTACCCTGACTAGAGCAAAGCAAGATAAAAAAAATTACTTTTGTTGTCTTTACGATGATTGTCTATCAAGTCATAATGATAAACTTTTGAAATGCCTGCTTTCATATAATAACTCCCTTCTATATGTATCTATATGCTTCTGTAAACTCATTGTTAGAGGCTCAGGTGTTCATTCTTCAGATGGAACCACTGTAGGATACCAGTGTATCAAGAAAGCATCTTTTTTTATTCATTTAAGAATAAATATTTGATTGTCTTTATGTTTTGAGAGGGCCTCAAATATCCAGTCATCAGATATAAAATGAGTAAGTGTTAATGTCTTGTGAATTAAAAGAATAAAAGGAGAAATATGATTTAGCTAATTATTCTGTGCCATTCATAGCTTCTATTGGAAATGACAAAATCTATCCTTAATCTCTAATGGAACAGATGATTAGTTTGTTTTGTAGATGTAAGGTTACATGGGATCAAGGCAGAAGCACTGGAGACAAACTGTAATGTTACATTTGTTTAGAGATCATTTCTCACTTTATGAGCAATTACTTTCCAGTTCATTGAGTCAGTCCATAAACTATTAATTACACAGGACATAGAAAGGCTGATAACATTGGACAGAGGTTGTAATTGGGCCCTGTTGGGGAAGTAATGGGAGTTAAGGGGAAAGTTTTCAATGACAGAAAACACTGTAGGTTTGTATCTCACACAACACTCACTTTCTTGTTCTGCCTAAGAATGGTATCTAGGTGAAAAAGAGGTGAAGGACTTGAAAAATGTCTTTGTGAGGTATAGTTGATGAATGATATTGTGCATAGTTTGGATGGCTGTGCTCTCTTAAAGAAAGTAGTGTTCATAAAGCATTTAATATATCATGTAGATCCAGCCTTCAAGTACTATGGACTTTGTATTGCGAAGTGAATAATAGCTACAGCTTGCTAGGGCAGCAGTTCAATGCAGGTCATGTATTTAGAGCACATTGCACTTGAGAGCTGAACTCAAAAGCTTAGCAGCAGACTTCCTGAAATCTGCTTGAGTGGCCTTGAACAATATTGAATCAAAACTCAGAGCTCTTAGTTTCAAAAAACTTTTTTACCCTACAAGAGCTCTATGCTTCTGAAAATATAATGGAGCCAAAATCATTAAGATATTTATTGAATTGTCAGACATCCCAAATTGTTCCATCCCTACAAGTTTACTGCTCTTGGGAGCATCATTAGAAGGATAGTCAGTATTCCAACAGCTAAGGTATTGTATCTGATGTTTTCTGGTAAAGTCATTCAAAACATACAGCTGCACAGGAATAGTTACTTCTATCGGTAAATTATTATAAATTCTACCCATGGACCATTGGAGGTCTGGAACTGCCCTGTAGTTCTTTATCCATTTGTTTTATTTTTTGAAGTATCAGTTTATGGCAGTGTCCCAGTCATTCTAGCTTTGCTTTGGTTAATATAACTTGAATTGCAGGAAATTACTGCTTCTACAGAGTTAATTTTACAGGAAATGTCTAGTCTTGTATTTTTTTTTTATAGTTTCAAGATTGAAATGAGTGTCTACATGCTTATCATTTCCCTTGTCTAATCACATAATTACCTTGGTCTATTTTTGAAAGTGGCCAAGTGTAGTGGGAGAAAAGAAAATTTCAGAGTGCATATTGCTAGTTCTGAGGACAGTGCTACTGTTTTGATTTTAAAGACTAAAATACATAGTGTTTGCTTATGGATCTGTATGACTGCACTTAATTTTTAGAATGTAAAATTATTTGGCAGCAATAAAGTTTGGTTAGTAAAGCTGCTAAATTAAAAGAGAAGTTAACAGAAATGTTGTGTTCCTGATCAATGTCCTGGTCACATAGCTGTGCCTGCCTTTTTGTGACAGTAGCCCTGAAAATTAGGAACAAAAACCAAGAAAACCCAAACAAAACATAATAATATTCAAGCTTTCTTTGTCAGTATCATATAATTTATGTACTTTAAATAGTAACAACAAATACATTACCTTGATAATTAATTTGGTGTTCTCTGTCTTAGTGTTTTAGTATACTTTATCATTTCTAAGGGCTGAAGGCTGCATCTGAGTAGATTTTCTAAGAAAAGGTAATTTCATGGTAGCTCAGAATAAAAATGTGTTTCTCCCCACACAAATAAAAACCACTTTTCTCAAGGATAAAAATAATTCAATTACTTGAAAAGTTATGAACGAAAACAAGGAGTAAGTCAATGTTTGCTGAACATTTGAAATGTACTTCCAGAATGAGTCTGGGAAATGTTCTTAAGTAATTAGCCGAAGTAACAAGTTTGGACAAACAAGTGACAACGTATTGCAAGTGGGGTCTAATTTTATTATTGTTGCACAGGAATATGATTTACAGCATGGATAAATTCTGATGTCCTTCTTCTGCAAATTCTATGTCGTAATGGGCACCACACTTGACATAGTATAAATATGCAAAATATCTGTTCATGAAAGGGACATGTGTGCCATGACTGGTGGAAAGGGTTCATGGTTCGAAATGAGTATGATGTTATATGATGCTCCAGGTGGAATGTTTTCTGGCTTGTTGAAATGTCTTTGTTTATGTATCTGTAGTCCTTTCATCCAAGGAATACAGTATGACCAAATTTCAGCCGAAGATCTTTAAAAATACATTGGTTAGCTATGCCTTACGATATCTTTTTAACTTCATATGTGTACATTAGAGAAATGCCACACAGTGCAGCATTATGAGGTGGAGCCTGGTAACTGAAATTTGCATGTATGCATTTGGACTTTTCAGACAAAGACTATTCCTGTTTTAATAAATATTTTTTGTTTCAGTTTAAATCATGCTACGAGCACTGCTGATCTGAACGCATTCTTTCCAAACCTGCATGTTTCTAGAGTGCGTCTGCATAAGTCATCTTTGAAATAATTAAATAGCAGCAATGCCATTGGGGATGCTTTGCTTGAATAATCCAGGTAGTAATAACTGGGCTTGAGAGGAAGAAAGATTATGCGTGAGGCTTCTATAGTAGATAATTTCTTTATGTACATATGGTGCAATAAATTGAACAGCCCAAAAGCAAGGAAATTCTGTGGAAACTTGTTCTATTTTTTTCTTTTCCCTAACAGTTGACTGTAATTACTGTTGTTAGCGAGTTACCTGCTCAGAATCAAACCAAATGAGAGTTTGCTAGTATTGTCATTTGTAGAGCAAAGTTCTGATCCTGCGGTTGTTTGTGTCTAGACAGACTGCCTTAATCCTTCTGAGCCCCACAGTCTTCTGCCTGAGATAAACTGCAGTGTGCAGGCTTGGTGCTTTTAAAATGTGCTATTCCAAAAGGCTGAATTTCATGAAATAGTAATAAAACTTGGCCTACTTAAATTAAAGGCATATCTCCTTTTTTCTTTAAGCAAACACCTGCTTTCAGGAGGATGTATGATGAATATAAAATTGTTACAAAGCTCAAATACGACTTTAGCCTTTCTTTTATTTTTGTCATCTTACCTGCTATGGCTGAGGGAATACTGGTTGTTGTACTGGTGACCCAATAGTCAGCAGGTTTAATACAGTTACAGAACGTAGGTTTGTCGTATAGATGGTAACAAGTACAAGTTCTGTCTTAAAATTAGCTGACTTTGTTAAAACAGGAGCTTTATAGGCCATTGATAGAGAACACTGAGTACTACTCATTAAGTAAAACTTAACTTGGGAGGGTTATTTCATTTGGAAAATTAGTCACAGCAGCACATGCAGCATACTGTTATACTGTTTAGCTCCTGAGAATGACAATGTAAAGTAGATGCCAAAGGACATCTCATTATTGTGAAGCAGTGGGCTGCTGATTCTGGGGTGGCTGGCTTTTTCACTGCAAGCAGTAAGGAGATGAGCCATCAGGAGTCTTACTCAGTTGTAACGTGAAGTGATTAAATATTCCCTGCTGGTTGTTAGTTTCCTGGCTAAATAAGTATGCTGGGCTCATTTCTTATTTCTTCTCAACTAGCCGTACATCCGTTTCCACCTTCCTGAAACCTTTTACAGGTCCAGGGACAAATAAATCACTTTTAGTATATTCCCAGGACAGTCTAAACTAAAAAAAGGATATCAACATGAAGGACAATTGCAGTGTTGAGCTGTCATCCAGTCCCCACAGGTACAGTGAAAAATTACAGCCAATAAAATAACATTTTTCAAAATGTGACACTACTCTTAAATTTATCTTCTGCAATAAATGGGTTCTAGAGAGAATTTCTGTCCACTTGAGTACAAACTATTCTTCAAGCAATCAATAATAGATTATAGATGAATTGTATTATTAATTTGTAATAAAGTAAATGTTTTGCTTCAACAGTCACTTTCAGGAGCTCAGACGGTAATTTTCTCTGCTTTGTTACCAACTTAAAGGTTTTTCTCATAAGAAAAAAAAGAAAAAAGTTTAAGATTGAGCTAAAGCTGTCCAAAGCCATGAAGTCTGATGTTAAAACAGAAATAGAAGTCTTGATTCAGCCTGTTATGCTTTAGTGAATGGTCATTGTATGCAAATCTCCCATTGTCTGAATATTCCTTAGAGAGGACCACAGCACTGAAAAAACTTACTGTGGCTGTGAGTGCCAGCCTAATAATTAAGAGAGAAGTTCATCTTTATCCCAATTTTCTAGATCTTGAGCATGATATTAACACAGATTTAGTATGAATTTTCTGTGGTGTTGCTTAAAACTGGTTCAAAACAAATGCAAGCAAAGTGTATATCTGCAGTTCCTCGAATTTGAACATGACTGTTATTTATACGCTATTTATGCATGTGTATCCCCTGACAATGAGAACCAAGAGCATCATTAAATTAAAGGGATTTGTATTCCCACACGGAGAGGTGAAAAGACTGTTCTCTGAGGATCTACTGTATAAATATGTTGACAGCAACTGGGGACATTTTTTTGTTCTACTATATATTATGTTTTTCTTAATGGACTCCAACAGACAGACTGTCAATCATTTATATCTTTGTATTTTAGATATAGTTGCAATCTTGTGCGTGAATCAGCTGCTAAAGACTTTCTTGAAGAGGTTTTTGGAAAGAAACTGATGACTCCTGTGATAGTGGTACAGCCCTTCATGTCGAGGATATTCCACCATTGTTTACTGTGGGTGTTATTAACAGAGCCGGTCACTGCAGCTCTGAATATATTACTTTACCAGTCTTACTGATACACAAATGCCCTATTCTTACTACCAGAAATGGACAGAAATCGGCACAGAGAAGAAAATTCTGAATTCTTACTGTGCAGCTTAAGGTCTTCACGCGTTAGTAACATGAAGAGTAGCTTGCTCTATATCTAGTATAATATGTCTGAGTTAAGAGGAAACATATTGGTGCCACTGGTGTGCTACTGGGTTCATAAGTAAACTGCTGTACTTTGGGTATGACAGTTATAAGTACTAAATATATGCTGATGGTAACGCTTTACAGCTAATCTCTCCTTCACTGGTGAGAGGCAATAACAACCAAAACGAAGTGTAGAAGGAGAGCAAAGCCTGAAAGAATGAGATGTGACGTTGAGCTGAGCACTGGAACATACTGCAGTGTTCAGCAAAATGGGAATGTACTTTGGAATGGTTAATGTCTACAGACTAAGCAGTTTGAGCTCCTGTTCCTGAGAAAAAAGCATTTACAGCATTTTAGAAGCATACAAGTATTTTCAGTTGTTTTAAGGATTCTAGAGACATCTTCTGTCTCTTCTCCCTGCTCCCATCTTTCAGTTCTTTTTTCTGGGTTTTTTCTGCTCAGCAGAAAATGCAATGATTGGGGTATTTTTTTATTTTTATAGCCATTTTTGTTATTTTAGCCATATAAACTAGTTATGCTGCTGTTATTAAGGAAATGTGACATGTCACTAAATGACAGTTTTGGGATTTTTCCTTATGTGGTACTGCAAGATATTCACCCACTTGTAAAGATGAATAATATCAGGGAGTCTTAGGATAATAGACTTCTATTGTGATTGAAGGTAAAAACTGGTTTCATAGGACCCTAACACAGCGTCTGTGTTCGGTTCAGCTGTCTCTAGTCCCTGACAAGTTGAGCCATTAATCCAAAATTCACTGAGTTTGGAGCTCTGAGATAGGATGCGCTTCAAGCCATTGAGGACTCTTGTGGTCTGTTTCTTGGGAGTTTGGCTCAATGCTGTGAGGAGATAATGTGTGTACACCCAGGAATGTGCCAGAGAGGTCTCGGAAATACATGTGTTTTGCAACATCTTTGGATTAAGGGCAGTTTAAGAATTTGTGCTACCAGTATTGCCAGAGCCAGGTGTTTATTTAGTGCAGGTTTTATTTAGTTCTTTAAGTAGTTACAAAGAACTGCGGTAAAAGCAAATCAGTGCAGAAGATGATGACTTTTTGCAGGACCCTTATGTCAAGGCCCTTTGAATTTCTCACTGGTTTGTGTGGAGCGTGATTTCTTCACACAATGTCACTTACATAGGCAAACACAGGAGTTCACACTTTAATAAATCTCAGACAATTTTGAAGGCAAACAACACTGAAGCAAGTCATCACAATGTGGTGAAAAATAGAACTGTAAGAACTGTGGAAAATAAAGGTTTTGTTTGTTTCTGTTGGTAGAAAGAAGTGAAAAAGATATCCCAATGGTTAGTTATTGCCAGGACCTCGTTGTATGTTACAGTATATTGTTTCAAATCTGCCCTCATATGCACAAGAATGATTCCTTTTGAAATTACTTTACCATCAACTTATTTCTAAGTGGTATCCATCCTAGTTCTGCTTTTAAGTGCAAGTTAGTTTTACTGTAAATGTTACCACATTTCAGCCTATTGTACCGCACAAAATTGTTAGTTGGACTGGGTCGCTTGTTTTCTGTTTCCCGAGCTGTATTCAGAGGGCAATGTCTGTTTTCTATTTGGCTGAACTGCTGTATATTTTCACGCTGAAATGATGCCACTGTTTCTGTTAGAAATAAATAGCGATAGTATAAAGCAAATACAATACTACACATGTCAATACTGAGACCTAGTAAAGTGCTTGTCAGAACTGAAAGTCATGCTTATTTCCTTGTCTCTGAAAATACTGTAGCAGAATGTTGACCAACATGTGATACAGATGCAAGCTGATGCAGGAACACAATTCTAGTAAAGGTCCAAGGTTTTACCCTGGCACCCATTTTGCTGAATAGACATGATTTCACTTTAACATTAAGTTACCATGTGTGCAGGATTTAGAAGGAATGCTAGTCTTTTGTTCACACCTGCGGTGGATTAAGGTTGCAGTATGGGCAAAGTATCCTCTCAGCATTTTTAGTGTATAAACCAGCTACAGACATAAACTGATCCGAAGTTATGTGGCCTTCAGCAAATGCTTTATAGGTATACACCTCAGTTGGAAGAAAAACCAGATTTGCTTTAGTCTTTTGTATTAAAAATCTCTTAAACACCTTTGCAAGAGGTTGTAAGCACACTCAAAGACACTTACTACAGGTAAGCTGATGTGCAAGGATATGTTTGTGTGCCAGAACCTTCAGTTCCCAAAGTGCAAATTACTTAAATACCATCAATAAGTTTATTGGTGTAGAGATCTTCATCCATTCCCCTCGACGGGTAAAAGACAGGACAGAAATGAAAGCTAGTTGAGGATTCTGTAGTTAAATGCATCTGGATGAAAGCCAAATCATGCTGTGCATTTCTTGTAATGCTATAAACAATCTCAACATAACGTTATCACCACTTGTTTCAGGCAGTGTTATTTTGTGTGTGGTGAAAATATTCCAGAGGACTCTCATTAAGGAATAAGAGGCATGTTGAGTTTACAAGGCAAGCATACTAAGTGGATAAACTGGGAGGGAACCCACGTTGTTGAATAGAATAGATTGCTTAGAAGATTTGGAAGTTCTTTCATGAAGATTGTTTCTGTTGAGTGACTGAGTGGAAGTGTGTTGGGATGTGTGGTTGAAGGCTCTTTGAAATGGCTTAAAGTTATGCTGCAGCCAGTCTTCAGAAGAGAAGAGCATGCCAACGGAACTCTAATACTTGATTTCAATTGTAGCACCTTTTTTTTTTTTGAAAAAGCTAGGCACTGGTTTAACAAAGGACCTTCTCAATAATGGGTTTCCTTGTTACTGTATTGGAAATACACAGTGAGGGAAAGCAAAAGAAATACCGCCAAGGACTAGTGACTGTTTTTGTACCTGTACCCAGAGTACAAATCATTCAACTCTAGTGAGGAGAAGCGCTATCAATTTCTGCAAGCTGGGAAACAAGACAACCTGACTTACAGTATATTAGTTCAAGTGGGCTGCTGTGGCGAGCTTAAACATAGTTCAGGCACTTTAACGATGTGAGGAACCACAGTGACTGGTGATTTTTTTTTTTCCTACCTCTGATTGTTTACAAAATTAAACCAAGTAGTTAAGTAATTAGGTAATGAAGACACACACTTGTCCCTTTATTAAATCATAAATATCATAGTAAATTTCTTTATATAAGTCGATTGATACTGTCAACTTGAGTATGAAAATGCTTTTAGCTTGATAGTTGATGTTTTCCCCAACCACTCTTTCTATCACGTATCAGCTTGGAAAAACAGAAAAGCATACTGCCTGTGTACCTAATGCATTTGGTAACCTGTTACTGTTTCCCGATACGGTAACTTAATGGAAGATCATGGAAAGACTCATTAAAATAATTTTGAGTGAACTTTGAGAATTGATACATTCTACTTTATACATTTCTCTTGGTAAGATGTTCATACATGACACAGATTTATCCAAAATGTATAGCTATGCATATATTTTAGTGCACAGATTATTGGAGTTGAATATTTTGAATAGCTGCAAAAATTGTAAAAACTCATTTTTTTTAATTCATATATTCTGTTGGGGGGAAAAAAGGGTGAAAAATTAAAATAAGCCATTTGGTTTTATTTTCCTATGAGATTGTTGTGAAATTTGCTGGTAATAGTCTGCATGTAAGGTAAGTTTTCTGAATTTGCATTTGCAGCCGTTTTGTGATACAAATATATATGCATGTGTTAAATACAGTTACTGTGCCTGTGCAATAACCATTGGCTTTGGGGAGCCACTCTTTATCTCCTCAGACAACATGAAAGGAGAAAGAGGAGTTCATAAAGCATTGTTGTTTCCCTTTGATTCAACTTGCTCCAGGGAGCAGAGAGGAATGTGAAAAACAGGTGTCTCACAGATTTCACTAGACATTCTCATTATATTCTTTTGGCTCAACAGATGAGTTCCAGATATCCATAAAGCCTAACTCTGTTCGGCTGTGATCTAGCTCAGAAAGACCATTGCACTGAATAAGACAATATTCTATGCAGAATCAGTCTGAATGCAGTAGTATATGTTGTTTAGAAATACTGGTTTTCTTGCATTGGAAGGGTTAAATATTCCAGTCCTGAGTAGCTTTTTATTTAATAGTTTGTTATGTGTAATCTACTCTTAATGAGGCAAGAAAAATAGCTGTAATCTATTAAGGAAACTATTCTGATAGTAGTTTGACTTTTTTAAGCTGCACTTTGTAGAAGTAAAGTCTGGTGCAGGTTTTTCATGCATGACATAAAGGTAATGGGAGTAGTGGAGGAGAAGATGGGCTCCTTTGGAAAAAAATAGAGGGTTTCTCTGGGAATTGCTTTCTACATGGACCTTAGAGTTCCTTAAATCCTTAAATAGAGTTTTCCTTCAATCTTTTTATTATACCATAGAGTAAACTGAATCTATATGAAGCATAGAATCCACATACACCATAGGGAGAAAGAGGTGACTGGAAATAAATTAGTAGCAGAAAGGTCAGTTCATTGCCAGCCCATCAGTAAAATGGGTGCTTTGAGTTCTGGTTTGGGTTGAAAAAATGTATTTTGTTCCTTGGATACGAGACCAAAATTTGTATCTCCAGTCCAAACTGAGTAATATATAGTACAATTGTTCTTGTGTTTATTGTGTTTTTACTACAAGTATGGAATGCATAAGGATCTCTCAAGAATGTTGTTTCAGCAAAGGTACAATCGTTATCTTGGCCAACCAGTATGTAAAAATGAATCATGTACACAACCCCTGTGGATATCGTAAGTCACAGAGCACGGAGCCTACTTCAAGCAGTTCTGTTCCAATAAAATAGTGTGGTCCCTTGAGGGCTGCAGTTTGGAGCACAGTAAACTGCTTATTGTCAGCGTGCTGCTGAGGAGGGATCTGTTTTACACTTCCAGTCAGACCTGATGCAACAGTTGTTCCCCATTTCTTTATGCATGCCCGTTACTGAAGGGGATATAAGCACACTTAAAAGCTATAAGGAACTGTCGCACTTATCAAAATTCTACCATGTCCAATTACTATGTAAAACACCAGTATCTAGCAATATGCTACTGAATAACATGCTACCACATGCAATGGAAAAAAACAACAAATCAGTGCTGTCAGAATCCTGTATGTCTATCTTCAGTATTCAGTTTTGTCCATCTTTGTCAAAATATAATATATTTTTAATTTGGTTATTCAAAAGAGTTCATCGGACTGTACTTCTGGTTAGTCTGATGTTTCACTTCAAAAGTAACTGGTCCCCACGTCACTAATTTTGGGTTATGCATTTAATGATTAAACATTTATTTAATAGTATTGTTATATGTTCCATGAATTACTTTTGGGAGAAAGTGTTTGTGGGTGTGAGAAGTATGTGGGCGCTTCCCTGTGTGAGGTCAAGATTGCTACTGAGATTACTTACATCTATTGCATATGGATGTCGTGCATGCAAAGCTGAAATGTGGGGGTGTGTGACAGTTAAAAATCTGTCTGCTTTCGGAGGCTGATAGCTGCACTCAGCAAAAACCACTGGTTTGTGGTTCTCTGGGCAGTGTGGAAATTGCATCTGAGCGTAGTTTTCCATGGGTTTATTTCTTTATTTGGGACTTAGATTAACTCCAAAATTTTAACGTACCTTAAGGCAGCCATAGTTTTGTCCATGCAATACGCAAAGCTTTGCATGATTTCTGTAAATCAGCTCAAAATCATTAAAAGCTCGACTCCAGTTCAGGTTGGTGAATATCTGTGACTTCAGCTTTATGATGATGCATACAAACAAGAAAAGTAGTATAGTTACAGATGCCGTAGAGTATCACTAAATTCCAGTTTTGAGTTAATTTAAATTAATTGCCATTCTATACTTGTAACACAACTTTATCCTGTACATAGTGTGCTTTATTCTCATTAGGGCTTTATAGAATGGGGAGCTTTGAAGCTTACCATAGATAAAGATCCAGAGTCCAACAGATTGGTTCACACTGAAAACACATATTCATCTGAAACTGAAATACTGCAGAGGCAACTGCAGATCATAGCACACTGCCACCAAGATGCCAGCTCAACACTAACAGTCAAGAAAATGAATGGTTAGTGGCCTTATATGTCTTACCAGATTCCCTTTTCTTCTGCTAGTTACTTCAAACGTGATTATAATTTTATTTTTATTCATTATTACTGAGCACCTGGTGTAAATTTTGCAGGGAAATTGTTGTAGCTGGTTGTAACTCATCCAATTAGACTTGTAGTCTTTTGTAGAGTGTGGAAATGTCTCATTTTATATTGTGTGACTTTGCTTTAAGGAAACCAAACAAACTGCAAGTGAAAAGGTTGGCGTTTTGCCATATCTTAAGATTATTGATTTTACATTGAATGTGCCTAGACTACTTTAGGCGTCAGAGCTGCAGTAAGTTCTGAGCGTGGCTGAAAGCACCTGACCTTTAGAGCTGAAGCTAATGGCCAAGGTTGTGGTACAGTGACCTTTTGGTCTAAAGTGGGTCACAGTTGTTCATTCCGGGTGATATGATTTGGGCTTTTTACTCTTTGCCATGTTTGTTGTTTTTGGGTTTGAGGTTCTTTTGAATGGCACGAGTATATTTTGGGAATCACTTTCACTCCCAACTTCAGTTACTGTGTTAGTAATGTGAAAATGTCCGAGAGCATTAATGTTATAAATGAGCTTGCTGCCAAGATGGTTGCAGACCTTTATATCTGCCTTTGTCGCAGATATATGGAAATAAATACTTGGCTTAATCATCAGCAGTTACTATAACAAATGAGCTCCAGCTGTTGTGCGACTCTTACACTTTTTCTTAGATGTAAGCTCAAATGAAGGGCGGATTGATTTTATTATCAGATATGTTGTCTATTCAGATTATCATTTGCTTTTGCCTTTTTGAGGTTTTAGCCTTCTCTACTGTTTTCCGGATTTTGTTGTACTTTGAATTTTTAAACCCACAGATTATCCAGTACTCATCAACCCTTGTTACTTTGCTGCAACTCCCTGTTCTACCCTCCCCCCTGCCCCAAGGAAAAAAAGAAAAAATCTAGACCGTTTTTGCTTTGGTGGTTAGTTTCAGGTTTATAGATTAGTTTCAGGCTTACAGATAAATATATGTAGTAAGAAAAATAATGAATAGGAGGTTGCTGATTTTTAAAAATGCTTTTTCATGCTTTGTGGAATAAATAATGACCAGATCTGTAAGAAAGCCAGAGTTGATATGACATAGAATAGCAAATCTGACTGGGTGTAGTATGGCTGGAGGAAGGGAGTTCATTCTTCTCTGAGGCATTTGATGCAAACCTTTGTAAGACATGACACCAAGACTTAGGTTATCCTGTCATTTTACAGTAGAATAGATAACCTAATATTTTCAAATTAAATTAATTTTTTGAGAATTGCTCGTAAAAACATAGCTAAACAAACATGTAGTATCTCTGTCTTTCTGCTGAAAGGTCAAATCCTGTCTCATGTGGTAAGAGTCATGTTTGTGCTACTAGATCATCACATGCTGTCCTGTGTCCCTGCTTCTCTTTTACCTTGCTAACTACTGATTTTTAATGACAGCTTTTTCCTTGATGTTCATACCATTTTATTGTGTCACAAGAGAATTTGAAAACTTTCCTAAAAAGAACTTTTGAAATTCTGGCAAACACTGACTTAGCATTTTTTCCTACAGTTCAGTGTTTCTTCCAGTCTATCAATTTCTTCGGCCAAATGGCAGAATGATCCGAGTAGCTGATTCTAGCGTTCATGTAGCAGATTGTGATTCTGCAACTAGCTTTTTGAAGGCTTGTGGTGCTTGAGGAGGAGTAAGAGAAAGAAATACCTCTTCTAATACATCTATATTATAACCTGCGAATCTCTGTCATGACAGAAATGAGGCTGATGCGAGAGCTGTAAAAGTATGGAGCAGGCAGTGGAGGGGATTCATCTCATGGACCTTTAGATGCCAGCATTGAAAACATTTACATTTGAACTACTTATATAGCTTTTCTTTGTAGTCAGCAGAAACAAGTAGGCACTTCTAGACCATAATTCATTTCTTCCACTGGTAGACATTTCAAATAAGTCAGTATATCATATTCTAGAAGCCCCCATGTTACTGGAGCTAGATCAGATTGAGCCTTGAAGACTGGTAAATGAAAGCATTCTAAATTTCAAACCTTAGTTTGTTTGTCTGTATTTACTTCTTCAAAAGAGTTTTGCAAAATGCCAGAACTGTGTTCTGTAGCAAAACTGGAAGCTCCCTTACAGTTTTGGTACAGGCACACTATAAATGCCTATGGCGAAGAGAGATTACTGATCTGTGTTATGGATTGTTTGCTGGCATAGCTTTGCCACCAAACCCATCTGGGATAAACCCATTTACACAACAACAAAGTGCTTTTGATGATGCAGCTTCTGTCAGTTCCCTGAATACGGTAAGCTGCAGAAGCGAAAACGCTCATGGTGGTATAACTGCCTCTGTGCTACAGTTTTTGCTAGTATAGTGCCATTGCAAAATAAAAAGTAAAAAATCACACCTCTAACCAGCAGTGCTATATAGGCAAAAGTTTCTCAAGTAGGCCTGGACTCGTTTGGGAATAGGTGTAATAGAAATCTCGCAGTATTAGTCATTCTTCAGCTCTTTAAACCTAAATTGAATAACGTGAAAGTAACTGAATGTATTTCCCCTACTCACGGTCTAAATCTAGCTGGAACAGCTTATGATAATTTTACATCATACACACAGATAGCTTTGGTCAAATCCTTTTCCTCATTTCCAAACTAATCTACACCACATCTAGCTATGATTTCTTCAGCCCTCTTGCAAGCCTCTTTCAGTTTAAATAGGTCTGTCTTTTCCTGCTATCCTTAAAAGGAAATCAGAGGGTTGTACATGGACTATATAACCCCAGAACATTTGCTTGTACTGGTACATGCTATCCACAGAGCGCTAATGACCCTTCCAATATTGCTTTGATATTGCACAGTTCAGGTTAGTTGTGGACGGCAGTTTTTATGATAGAGCCCTATAACAATTATATCTATAGGAGTTTTGTTTTGTGGTTGTGGGAAGAGAACTATTGGAAGGGATGAATGTTTCAAAACCATCATAATTGATTAATATGTTTTTCTCCCTTTATCTGTTCTGTTATCATTGCAAACTGATTCACAGAAGAGCCCAACTCAGACAGAGATACTGACAAAGAAAAGACCCCATCTAGATTTTCTGAAGTGCTTAGCAGCCAGGAGGTGGCTGCAAGACACAATCTTGGTTATATTTTCAACGATACATGAGTAGATCACATTAAAGTGCTTGCTTCCAAAAATTTGGCCTTTTACTTGAAGCTGAGAATCATGACATTTAAAGCCATTTCAGTCTGAAAGCAAATACTGATCTAAAATGATACTTCTGATATTGACAAAATGTTACTTAACTATTTAACAAAAAATGTCTACTGGTTTGTTTCAGCTGAGTTGTCACTGCCCATACATGACTATAGTAAAAATGGTGTTCTGCTCTTTTCTGAGCCTGCTTGGTTTCTGCAACTACACTTAAATGCTGTCTGGTCAGCTTTGCAGCCACAAACAGTTCAATAAAATATTAACTTTATGGTGTGTACAGTATACTTCATGAGAGACAATCATGCTTTCTCTAAAAGTTGTCAGTCATAGCTGTATGGGAATTTCAACTGCAGCAGAAACAGGATTTAAACAATCTTATTTTAAGATGTCAAATGAATAAAATGTAAGTGTGGCGAAGTTTAAAATGAGTTTTTCAGGGTGCTTGCTTTTACCACCTTGTGACATGATGCAGATGCAGGCTCATTGATCTTACCAGTGTTGCAGAGTCCTGCAATCAGTTGTACAGTCCTGCAGAAGAGCATTAAACTCTTAAGTGTTGTTTTATTTGTGTTGGAAGACACTCTTGGGGTGCAGGGCAAAGAACCCTTCTTTTTTCCCCCACTACTTGTCAGATATCTGATGCCAGTATCATTGTGCTAGAAATCTGGTAGAAGCAGCTAATCTTTCACAAAAATGTTTCTCAAAAAAAATGTTTATCTGACCATATTGTTATCCGTTTCATTATGACATTTGGTTTGTGGTTTTAGGGTCTCATACCAAAAAGCAACCAAAGGAGCTTTGCATTTCTTTCCTGTGTTCAAATTCAGTAGCTGCAAAATCAACACTTAGAAATTTCGTCAAAGGCCAAAAAAAGAAAAAAAAAAAAGAAAGAAAAACAGCAATAGAGAAATTAGAAGTTAACATTCCTCGCGATTAACTTACACAATAAACATTTTAAACTCAAGTATTCCTTTGGTGTTATCAAAGGAATGCCTATCCTTTCGTTTAGTAATCTGACTAGCTAGAGTTGGAAGTACCTTGTGCTTGTGCCTGTTTATGTGTATTTTGGCATTTCAGTGGAAGCGTAGAAAAGTGTAAACCTAAACCCCTCACTTCGTCTTCAGTGCAGTTTACATAATGCAGATGACGCTGATATTCTAATCACCGTTGCTTAGGATACAATGGAGATTAAATGGTGACAATGTGCAAAAGTTCAGAAAATTCAGAAAGCTTGTGTAGGCATCAGAAATGCTACTGTTTTTTCCCGGATCCCAATAATCCTCATAGTTATGTGTAATTGTTACACTAACAGTTTGAAGAAGCATTCTGATATTCTTATCAGACTGACCCTGCTTAAAAGACATTGAAGCTGCGTTACTGAAGGTAAGCGCAAAGTTGGTTCGTTCATTTTCAGAATACTCTTAGGTCTGGTGATAATCCTTACAATACCACCAGGAGGTTTTGTGAGGTAATGATTTAACATTTGAAGAAAACAAAACAGTCTCAATTAGCAATTTGTTTCCACACACACACAAAGTCAGTAGAAAAAGCAAGATTTAAGCCCTCCAGCTTTCCAAACACATTGCACCTTTGCTCCCCCCTACCCCCAAACTATTCAGTCTTACAGAAAGAAATTCACCTGCATTCTTCCTCAAGCAGTAAAGAAAGTCAACAGTAGTTGGATTGTTTACTGTGCCTTAAAAATCTCCTCAGAACATATAATGTTTCACAAAAGTGGTTTACTTCTGGGTTATAATTTTGCTTCCATCTAATGTATTCTGCTTTTATTATTTATATATCAAGACCAAGCTTGTAGTGTGGTAAGCACTGTAGACGTACAAAAAAGGGAGCTCCTGTTTTATAGAAATCACTATTAAATATGCTAGGCAGCTTGGAAAAGACAGTAACTTTGTCCCAATCTGAGGGAAGGGAAGTAGCAGGAAAAAGCCCTTGTATTCATATGCTGACTAGTACTTACTGGATGGTGATACTTCTGTGATGATTGTATTGATGTTCATATATTTTACCCATTGAATCATACCTGAAAAATAGCTATCCCATCCGTATTCCCTAAATTATAGCCTGTTTTAATGTTGATAAAATGTGTATTGAATGACAGCTGAATTACACTGAAAGTAATTTGGCTTATGGTTTTTCCAGTATTTCTTGATGGTAGCAAACAAATCAGGAAGCAGGCAGATATCTGAAAATGAATGAGTGGGCTATCCTATTTTAATTTTGAAAGTTTTTATTTGTTTTTTAAATTTATTTGTAAAGCTGAATGAAGTCTTCTTGTCAATTCTTATTTTACCAGAACATGTTTTTCACTCTGTTTGTCACAGTGAAAAATGAAAGTTAACATTTCTTTTCAAAGATGACAGTATTACAAAGGCTGTGATTGGGATCTGTTGACTAAGGATGAATTAGAGGATCTAGACCATAAATTCAGGGCTCACACCAGCCTGGCTGGAAATGTTTTTAACTGTGAGGATGACAAGCAACAGATCTGAGTTAAGGTAGAACTCAAATGCTGAAAGGTCACATTGTATGGACGTAGTCTCAAGTATCCATTTCTATTAGCCTTTGGTCCCATGGAAAGTTTTTGATGACTCTGTTGTATAATCTTCAAAAACTTTTTAAGAGCAACAGGAAAGGCTAAAACACCGATGTGTTTAAAAAAATTAGGATTCCTAATGTGTTTGGGGTTTTGAAGCTTTAGATTTACATTTTCAGATATTTTTATGTAATGAGGTAAGAATATGAAACTTACTATATGCTAAGATAGCATAAAAATTTCATTAGCAGTCATAAACCATATCTGTTTTTCCCAACTGAAACTAACAATGCCAACCTTCTCCCTCATATCTTGGCAGCAAATATCTAAAGGTAGTATGGGAATTGATGAGTTTTTCCTCCGTGTCTCCCTGCCAGAGAGGAAACATAAATGCTTTTCACCTGTCTCCTGGTGTTCTTTAAACTGCCAGCAGCTCTTAAAGTCTATTCTGCATTTAAGGCAGAAGCAAAGCCATAAAAGCTGCTGGCTATTTTTCATTATGCATATCACATATATGTGAGTGGATAGGTTTTGTTTCTTTCTCTCTCTTCATAGTTTTGGCTTGTGATCCCAGACTGCTTTTCAAACACAAAAACACCAACAGTAGGTTTTTAGGTTTGTTTTAGTACTATAGTACAGCACTAGGAAGCAAACTCAAATACCTGTGTAGGGTGGAGAAATGAGTAAACTCCGTCAAAGCTTGAAATGGGCTTTGTAGTGCCATAGAGACACATAAATTAGCAATTTTTTCCTTCACTATCTGCAAAGACTAAGATCAGTAATGAATCACTTTACATTTGGTAAGCTTCTTTCCTCCCCTATTATTTTTGGGTATTAATCCTTCTTTGGTTTTCTTTGAATTTTTGGCACTCTTGCAAGTTCTGGTTGGGTGGGTTCAGGGTGTTTTGGGAGGGGGGAGTTTGGGTTGGATGATACCATAAAGATATTTCTCTTTGGACTTAGAAAATGTAACAAGATAAATGTAAACTTAAAACCAGCACCTCTCCCTCCCCCTTTTAAGAATTGTTTTTAATTATACTTACTACACAGATTGGATAATTTTCTGAAGTAGGCAATCTTGCATTCTACAGTTTCTTCTTAGATGATGGATTACATGTTTTCTTTTATGTTTGTTCACTGGCTGGCACTATGGATACAAATACTAATCAGTTGAAAACAATTTAAAAATGGAACAATGTCACACATTTAAGAAAGTGTCTGAAAGTGAGGAAAGACAACCTGCTTTTAATTCAGTACAGTAAAGTACATTCTAAAATGTCTGTCTTGATGCTGAACAGTAGCCCACTCTGAAGAGGGAGTCTGTCATGGTTAACCCTGCCAGAACTGTGGGCTGCTGACAAGGAGAACATGTTGCAGTGGCAACTCTGCCATCGAGCAAGAATGAAATATGCTCACTTTCTGTCCTCATGGTTGGCTTTATGCCTGTGTCTTGGACAGCTTTTCTAAATCTGTGGAGAACTCTTGTTGCTTACTCAGAATTTCTGATGAAAATTTGTGACTAGTTCCACTGGGATAAGTAGATTGTGGAAGCAAACAAGCATTTCTTTGACCTGTTTGTTCATTAAGCTATCGAGAAGTCCCTAAAATTCTGAAGCAATCTAGTGTTGTATCGACTATGAGATCCAGCCCTAGGCAATTCGCTTCCAGCCACACTATTTCCATATACTATCCAGCACATACTGAGAATGAGGGAAGCTACTTGCACTTTCTTTCTGTCCCCCTTGTTCTTAAGCATTTTGGCTCTAAATCTACTTAGTAACCTACTAGTTAAATAGTAACTGCAGGATTCAGCTCTGTGTGTTTGAAAGCCTGGGCTTCATTCTCAAGGTATTAATATAAATTGAAAGCTCTTCCATAAACTCAAAGATACGTTCCAGACTTTTCAGATTATGAAAGATTCCTGAATTTGACCTACATGGTTTTTTTTAGTAACTGTTTCTTTCGCTAGGCTTCTTAGAAGTATTCTGTAATTGTAATGCAGTTTAACACCTAGAAGAGTTACTCTTCTAGTGGGATAATTGATCGAACTTGATTTGTTGTCACAATTGAAATTCCTAATTCAATATATTCAGAATCAAATGTGCTTTGCTTTTGTGGCTATACTTACTTTAGCTAGCTGAGATTTATTAGCTGGCATCTGGAGATGCAGAAAGGCCACTGCAGTTGTAGCCTCTGCACAGCTTTGTTGTTGTTTTTGTAGCTCATTTGTGTTTTTATATTATAAATTGAGGATTGTGAGATGGCTTTTGAGGTCAATTAAGCAATAAGTGCCATTCCATCTTCAGCTCTTAAAACTGAGTGCATGACTAGTTCCTTGAATTCAGTGGGGCTGTTTATAATTGTTTTGCATAAATGCTTTAATGATTGAGGCCAGGTAGCCCAGATCTTGTAGTAATGAACCCCTAGGCTTTGGGTTCTCTAGCCTGGGCTTAGTTCTGTTTGCATTCACACTGGCATGACTCCAGTGAAAAAAGCAGAATAGTGTAGGAATCAAACAAACCTCTCCCCTCCCCCGCAGCTTTCATCTCAACTACGTCTAATCTGTACTATTAATAAGAAGTCAGTATTATTCTTTTTATTATGGATGAATGACTCAGTTGTACTAAATCACTGTGGGCTGAAAAATCCACATCCAACATCCAATTAAATATTTTGGGTCTGATTCTGATTGTACTACATGATGTGAATCTGACTCCATGGAGATGCATTAACTTACTCTGGTTTTATGAGGCCAGAGACTGTGGCCCATTGTTTGAGAGAGTGGAATGACGGTTACAGAGAGCCTGTACTTCCAGATTCATGGGTGTTGGTACTTGCTAAGCTACTGGCATGTTGTCTGGTATTGGGGAGTCACTTAATCGCTTTTCCATTATAAAGCAAGGATGATGATATAGTAAAACCTGAGAGAATTGCAGGTTGTAATGAATTAATCTGTAATGAATGCTGTTTGATCTGTGGATCAAAAGCATCGTAAGGGTTAAATGACTTACATTCAAGTGAAGAGTAATGCCTATGCTTGCAGTATAATGTGAAGAAAAGATGATACTGTTTTTTAAAAAGTTATCATCTCCGAGCCAGGAAAGTATCAGCCAGTTTTCAATAAATTACGCCCTTCTCAATGGGCAGCAGGGGTAAGGGAAAGAGAAAAATCCTACTCCGTGTTAACTCTCCCTTTGGCGTTTATGTCAAATGAGGTTTAGTATCAAGAGTTGTTAAAAATAGAAGCCAATTTTTTTCCTGTCAATATAATGCAACAAAAAAACCTGTTTTGGAATGTGTAGCTGGTTCAGGGTTTAGAAAACCTGTGTGCTGATCGTGTCCAGGTCAGAATTGTAGAGTTAACGAACCAGAGCCCTCACCAATCTGGGTTGTAATTTGTACCGCTATAGCTGGGAGTTTGCGCTACTTAGCCTCTCCTAATACAAGTCTAGGGAGAATTCCTTTCCTAGCTTTCCTCTTGGGACGGGGGGGAGGAATTAAACAAATCTCCAGGTAATCCAGATGTCACAATCAGTATTCTGCTGTTATTTCTACTTGTCAGGCACTATTTGAGTTGCACAATTTGGAATGTTAAGCGTCTGCTTTGTAAGTGTTTCTGCATCAGGATCATTACAGATTTGTTTATGGAGGTAAATTCTGCCTCTTCAGAATTTCATGTGAATTGAGGGGCAGACAGGAGTTTATACTTCCTGTAAGAATTATAGGAACACCTTTAAGTAAGCAATACAAAGTAATAAGAAAATAAAGGGATAAATACAGTATTTAGGCAATTCCAGGAAAAAAACTACTCATTTGCTAAATTATATTTAGTGGACAGAAGTCTTAAAAAGGCATCAGAATCACTATTTGTTATTTTTCTACAAAATAATCAAATAGGATTGGTGCCACTATATTTCCTCACTGATTATCTGTATTTCAATAATCCAGCTATGATAATATCTGATCTAAAAATAAAAATAGTTGTAACAATGTCTTCATTAGATTGTATTTACTGAGATCCATTTTTTACAGGTATGATTTTAAGAGTTTTGGAGTTTTTTTTAAATTGTAGTGATATGTGTAAATTTCAAGTTTAATGTATTATGCATTATATGGAAGTAGAGTAACCAGTTACTTTTTTAGTATGTACAGTTAGATGAGCTTTGCTTTGATCTTGCTTTGGTGTACATGGGAGACATAGACCAGTTACTTTTTGACACTCTAGTGTTGTGTGCAAAGGAATGCGTGAAGAAACATGCACCAAAGTTTGCAGGAAGAGCCTTCTCCTTCTAGACATAACACCAGATTTGGACAGTGTCTTGACATCTGACTGTCATGTCTTTAAATACAGAAAAAGAATGGGTTTGTCCCTCTCTGAAGCTCTCCAGCTCTTTTAGTGTGGATGGATAGTTCTGACCCTGTTAATCTGCAAGTAACGTGCAAAATTCTGTGTGTCATCTGGATGCAGAATGGATTTCTTTTTATGAGTTCATTACCTGGTTGCCAAAGCGATTCAGGTTCAAGGCCCAGCCCTGCTTCAATGCAATGAGGGTTTAGAACTGTGTGTTTTAGCAGTTGGGGGAACCCTGGACCAACAGGCAACTGGCTGTTCTGTGTTAGAGCCCTCTCAGGCTGCCTCAGTGCAGCTCTTCCACTTTGTGTAAATAACTAATCACTGGACTAGGGCCCTTTATATGCCAGTCTTGAATCCTGTGCCTTGAGCATTCAGTCGCTTTTCCAAATGGGCATGTTTCAGTTTGTGTGTTTAATCAGTCACCATTTCATAGAAATTGCAGTACTTGTCTTATATGCCTTTCTGAAAATCTTGTCCCCTGTACGTTAGTAGGCTGGGATAGTATTGTTCTGCTTATGCTGAAGTCCCTTTAGTGCTTTTCTTAATCAGAGAGACCAAGCTCTGTGGTACTAAGTGCAGTATGGTCTATTTGTAGAGAGATACTTATGTGTGGTTTTGTACAAATTGCTGGGTGCCAGAGTTCCTCATTCCAATTTCAGTAGAGACACGATAAGCAGGAAGCTGTATATAATATGAGAAAATTAGAAGTTCATCAGATAGTTTACCATAAATGCAAGCTGCAGGAAGACTGTAATATGTCAATGCATTTTGTCAAACTGCGGGAAACCAAAATATGGTGATTTGAGGTTACATGCAAGCTTTTCTGTATAATCCATGGAAGTGCGTGCTTTTACAGTGCTGAAGAGAACCTGACATATTTTTCATCTTCCATGTTAACATATCACTGGTATAAACTATTGCAGAGGCAGGATTCTGGTGGTGTTTACTTGTGTTAACAGAACTCCCCCTCCTTTGGTTGTTAGGTGCGGTTTCCCGAATGCTTGTTCCAATTCTCAGCCAAATTAATCTGGCTTCTATAAAAATGGCTTAACGCTCATTGCATGTGCTTGGATCTTAACAGCTTCTTCAGCTCATCAGTCTCTCGCCAAATGCCATGGAAAGGGACGGTACAGACAGCTAAGAGAAGGAATAGAGTCAAGAAAACAGGGAGACTTTATTTTATTCTTATCTCAGTGTGCATGCAAAGTCAGTTTCTATGTGAACTGTGGTAAAGAGTGTAATCAGCAGTGAAAGAAAACAGTTGCTTTGACTGTAGCTTTAAATTCGATGTTAAATAAAGTCAAGTCACTTAAGTTTCAGTGTTGAATAAATTATTATTTATCAGATTGTTATTACTTTGGAAGGCTAAATGTAAGATTCTGTAATTCCATTGATTCCTAAAGCTCACCATCCTTTGAGGTGTTCAGAATTAAATTAAAAATGAAGTGTCTCCCCAGCTGGGGCATCTGTACCCAGCAGAGAGTACAAACTGACAAGGAGGCCTTATAGAATGGTATAGAACCACAGAAGACAAAGTCAGTGACTTAAGAAAATACCTCTGTGCCAGGACATTCTGTAAATTTCTCCAGAGAAATCCTACAACCCTTCAAGAAAGTTGACCTCATTTGCATGTGGTGATTAGATTGCTGTCAGGCTTCTTCCGACTTCCTATAAAGAAGAGAAAAGTAGTTTTCCGAACAAGTCTCAGGAACTTCTTCATGTCAGAATATGTTCCTTATAAATAACTTCATAACTGAAGAGTAAGATTTTTGTGTACTGTGTCTAAGTCTCTAGGGGAAACACGTCCAGAATACGTTTTGTCATAAGGAGGAATGCTCTCCATCTATATTCCAGTTTAATGAAAGGATCATCAATATCCAAAGTAAATTCCTGAAGTATTTATTAGTTAACTAAACCTCTGATATTGTCACAGCTGGGAAACTACTTCTTTAAAGGACTGTAAGTGAAAGCATAACTTAGGGGCATGTTTCACAGAGATACAAAACTGTATGACAACTATGCAACTATACAACATACAACTAGATGCTGGAGAATCTTTAAAAAGTGGGGGGAAAGAAAGAAAGAAAAAAATCTTATGCCCCCAAGTAAGGGGAAATCCTAGAGGTAGAAAAATGAAGTGTGAAACCACTAATATATTTAGGTACAAGATAACGATCTACACAGCAGAATTTAGCTATTGTGAAGACTGCAGTGTTCACTGTCCTTTAATAGGCGTCATGAGTGTCTTGAATCAGGGTTAGGAGAGTGTGTACATGAAAATATTTATTACATACACAAGCCCAAAGAGAAAAAGGACAGGCTGTACTCAAAACAATACTGTCTCAACTGCAGCAGCCTTTCTTCTGGATACTTTTATTTATAATGTTAGGGTCTCTATCACAGCAATGACAATAAGTAATGATCTTATGAGACTCATGACTATAGCAGTGGAAGTCAGATCAGTGCCCTAACCACAGTCCAGCATCTAGGAGGAAATGGGAAGTTAAACAGCTCTCACCCTGCTTGCATTTCTGCATGCTATCTAGAAATACGTAACAGATGACAACTCGTCTCCAGATTAAACCATGGAACCATAAGTAGAATACAGGAGGAATGGATGTAAAGAGGGGGAAGACTGTATAACTATTATGTAACTCCAATGTCTAATCCGTTTTCTTACTTTCAGACTGTTTGCATATTGGGTTTAACACAAGCATGCAGCTGGTATTGTAGTTATTACATATTGCCTAAGTAATTCCAGTGAATGCTTCATACAGCTATAGAAATGGGCATATTGACAAATAATTTTTCATTTAAATACTATATCTGCTTTCAAAAATAATATTGAAATGTGCCCTTTTTAATATTAGCAAGGTAGGTTTAGTCAATATAGACTTAGGTGCATTTTTTTCTTCATTGGATTTTATTTTATACATTTGCATTTTCTAAAATGCAGCATTGAGACACTATGATAAATACAAGAGCTCTCATAGTGTAAGTTAAATGCAATAGCAGGAAAGGGAATATTAAATATGAGAGGTAAAATTAGCTGAATTCACGTTTCCTGCTTTATATTGAAAGATAACCAAAATTCTTGGCCACTAGGTTTAATATGTTGAGCTTTTTTATATAGAAATACAGAAGAAATTGATTTTATTAAATTTTAGTGATACATTTCTCTTAAACATTAAACTTTAAAAATTGACTTGTTTGGTTTGTCAAGAAATAGGGCTACATAGAATAATGGTGAATTTCTGATATTCTCACTTGCCATGGTAGTATCACTCTGAAGCTACTGGGCAGTAAGAGCATTGCTTGGCTTGTAGCTCAGGTTGATGTATTGCAGATAAAGCTTTATCACTAATTAGTCAGTTGGCATTTTCCATTAGAGAAGCAGTGATCTCAGTTACTTCTGACTTTACTGAAATCAGTACAAACAGAGAGGGATTCTTCCCTTTTTTCCTTGCTTTATTTTTTTAAATTTCAGTCAAAACTCTTCAGCTCTTCGCGCAGATGTAACTTCAGATCTAAGCATAGAAGAATGATTTTGCCCTGTTCAGAAATTCTAGTCATCATTTCTTTGAAAACCGAGTACTAAGGTCTACAAAATTGGTACAGTGATTGACCTTTTGCCATCACTGTAAAAATGTAACTAAATTGTTTGTAAAACTGCATGGGGTTTAGACAATTTATTTTTCACATTTCTTAATTTTTCATTACTTGAAATTGCCACTTGAAAATATCCTGTTAACATGGAAAGTCTTGTGTGTTTGTTTCTGGTCACTTGCATTATTTTGGTTAGGGAAGATGAAGTTATAAAAACATATAATGAGTTAGGCACTATTTTCAACTTGATGATGATGGGTGTTTCCTTTTCTTAAGTGCCTTAAAAATAAAGAGTGAGCAGAAAATTTAGACTTCTGACGGCTTTGACTTTTCTAAGAAAAAGGGAAGTATTCCAAGCAGTATTTCACTGACCAAAATGTATATTAAAGAGGCACTGGCTGTACCCCAGGCTCTTTAGAGATGAGCCATAAAGCTCATAGTGGAAATACTTGTGCAAATGAAGGTAAATGAATTATGCTGCTTTCCACTCTCAGTATTAGAAGGTGCTATGGTTTATTTTGGCCTTCTACCATAAGAAGGTGGAAATCATATGGAATATAGAATTATTTTGTCTTCTACTTCCTAAGTCGCTTACTCTTCTACTTTAGTATTACACAGTTTTTGGTTGGGTTTTTGGGGGGTGGGGGGTGTTTGTTTTTAACAGGGGAGGGTCTGCATTTACTTTTATAAGCTGGAATACTGGATGTTGGATTGGGCTAACAAATAGCTGGTCATTTACAATTGAAGATCCTGTTGCTTACTTTGGGAGTGAGGTATCTTTGAGTTGTTGTCAGTGTAACTCTGAGCAGTGAAGTAATTCATGTGGTGGCGGGTGTTCCCTTGGCTATTGCAGATAGAGTTTAACTATATTAGGATAAATCAGTAGGTCTGAATCTCGTGAGCTGGACGGCCTCACTTGCATGTTAGGCTGTAGATTATGTTGAAGTAACATAATTTGAATGAAATTGCAATTTGAGCCATGTCTTCATTTTCACAGCCAGGCAAGAAGTATTTTCTGCCAAAACCATTTACTTGACTGCAAGTAGTCTCCTCCTGCTCCCACCTGTCCCCAAAATACATACACAGACAAAAACTCACAGAGAAGCTCAAATGGCGGGGGGAGAAGGGGATTGCTGGTCAGTTTTACTACTTTTTGCAGTTAGAGATTAGTTTAAACATCATGTTTTCCTGAAGCGTTGGAAGATTTGACTCTTCAGTCCCATCTCAGTTTTACCAATCTGAAAACAGCAGTGAGGAAAGTGCAAGGCATCCTGTGGCTAGTCATTGCTAAGAACAAATGGAGCCAGGGGTGTTCCAGAGCTGCAGAACACATTCCTAATGACTCAGACCAGCTTTTAAGAGGGTCATACCCTATGTTGTCCCTTTTCAGTTCGAGGTAGAACTGTCTATGCCATGCATTCAGTCATGCATACTGTACATTCAGAGCTGCAGTCTCAGTTCGCTGTCAGTTGGAAAGAAGTATCAAATCACAAAAAAAAGAAACTTAACTGAAGTGAGTCAGGCTATAGTGCTATATAGCTTCCTTTGCACCCCTAGAGATTCAGGGGGCAGAGGTTGAATTTCTGTCTTTGCATAGTTTTGTTGGTATGCAGAAAGTTATTTTGAAGCATCAAGTCAGGGATACCTTTAAAACATTAGGTATCGATTGGAGCAAAAAAGTGATAAATTTCCAGTAATGCACATCACTGCATTCAGAACTAAATTGTATTGGTCTCCTCTGGAATGGACGAAGAAAGAGAGAATGATTAAATGATGTAATTGTAAAGACAAATTTTTTTCTTTGCTGCTACTAAAACAATGACAACGAATTGCCTTGGTTTTCTACTAACCTCAGTGATAAACCTTCCATTACACAAAATAAAACCAACATTGTTCAGGGCAGCAGGCAATGCAATACCAGGCATTTTATAAAGGTAGCACGCAATAGCTCCAAGAGGTATGGACTGTTCTGTTCTTTTGTAACTTTAAAGCTGAGTTACACCACTGGAAGTCTTTACCTGTTTTCACTCCTTATGCCCTCTCATATGGCAAGTGTCTGCAGTAGTAAACAAGGAAGGACATCCTGAAAGATTTTCTGTCTCTTTCTTTTTTATCAACAGAAGTGTTTGTTGTAGTTGGGGTTTTTTTGGTTTCTTTTTTTATTAGCTGCCAGTGAATGGTTCTTTAAATTTTAATGGCTGGGAGAAGAAGCTGACATGTTGCAAGAAGCTCTCGTATTCCCCTGCGGGTATTGATTTGTATGTGCCTGTTGATCACCTGTTCGTTTCAAATGCTGTACCTCGTAGAGAAAAGTTGGCAAGGACTTTAGGAATCTTACCTATTTGTAACACATGCAGTGGGCTCACTTGCATGAAGGAGCAATTTTAGATTCTTTTTATAAGATTTCTATGAATGGTTATCATCATTCCAGTCAGCCCAAGTATTAAAGTAAACTATAAGAAACAAACACAAGACCTTTAAACAGGTTGAGAATAAGGACGTTTAAGGTCAGTCTGTTTCACATCTTTATGCCATTAGTCTTTAGAGACATCTGTAATTCAGACAGTCCTAATATCCTTTGTGTTTTTCAGTTTTACATTTTGGCATCATATTCAGAGCAATTTTCCAGAACATTTCAAGAGAGGAAAATAAGATGTTTGGAAACAGTACTACAGTTTTGTTGAACTCCAGGGTCCCATTTGCTTTGAGAACTATTTAAGCAGCTAAAATTGTTTCCTCTTTTAATGGCCTAATTCAGTTTTAGAACAAGCCAATGAGACTTTTTTCTTCTTGCAATTTGTGT
The DNA here is from genome assembly GCF_000699145.1 of Aptenodytes forsteri. Lineage (NCBI taxonomy): Eukaryota > Metazoa > Chordata > Aves > Sphenisciformes > Spheniscidae > Aptenodytes > Aptenodytes forsteri. The sequence goes on along the minus strand of NW_008794743.1, from coordinate 427,223 downwards.
AACATTCAGAACTTCAACACCCATCGGTTAACAAGAAGCCTCTGACTTCTGTTGTTCATTATGTATGTAGCAGAGTATGTCAACAGAAGATTGTTAGAAATTAAAAAGCAAATCTTCTGGTTTTCTTTCGTTAACTTCACATAGCCTTAAATGAGACCATTTCTATACTCAGAACTTAAGAAATTTCAGAAGTTGAGATGTATGTAACGTGGAAGGTTTTTTTTCTAAAGCAGTGGTCACCTTCTACTATATAATGAAAATTTATTCCTTCTATTTATCTAAGCTACTGAATCTAGCTAATATATTGCTTCAATTCTGGGTTTTTTTGTCATTTATTCCACTATGTTTTTGTCAAAGAATTTGAATTTATTGTTGAAATGCAAAAAGTAAAAGGAGCTGCATTGCTAAAGGACTAGCCTGTTTTCCAGCAACATTGCGAAGGCAGTTCATTCATTAGATTGCACTCCTAAAGGCCTAGCAAGCAGTGAGTTTTTCACACAAAAGCTTTTCAACATGAATTTAACGAATTAAAACTTTCACTGAAAGTTTCATGTGATTTTTTTTTTTCATACCCTGAACAATTATGAGTGTACCTGCAGTTCAAGCAGGTTGAGTTTGCACTATGTGCTTTTATACAGACCCTACTGTGTCCTGACACTCAGTCTCATGAATTCTTCCCTCTGTCTCTTTGAACACTGTGTGTATCACGGGCAGGCTTGTTGGTCTAGTCAGCAATGGGATGGAGCCTCACTGTAAAAAGAGAATGACAAAAGATCCCATCCTAAATGTACCTTGAGCTGCAGCTCCGTCCTGACCCCATTCATAGCTCTCAAAGCTGAGCAAAAGTTTTAGCTTAGTTTCCTGATCCTCTGTCCTACTTGCAGGAGAGCACAAGGAATCTCTCCCCAGCTCTAAATGTGCATTTGTTGAGCTATACCATTAACCTGACCCCAGCTGTCATCATACCTCTCTAGGCTACGCAGGATAACAGAAGAATTCCAGCTTCAAAGGCCTTCAATTCACTAACCCTTGCATCTACAAAAAAGTGTGTGTGCTAATATTCAAAGGCTAATATTCTTCCTAGAGACGCTAAAAGCTCACTGATAGTTACAGTGGCTACAGTCTTTGGAAAGACTTGCAATGCTTGCTGGAGAGTCCAAGGTATCCAGGCTACAGAGTCCAACCCATCAGGCAGATCATCGCATTGATCTTGTTTTCTGGCAACTGTGTTCTCATATGAGGTTACATATATTAATGCATCTGACACATTTTGAAGAGTTTTCAGTATACCACACAGAAGGGTCAATTTACTTGTTGGCACAGGCAGCTCCAGCTCAACTAATTTATAGATAACATAAACTACTTTAATTGATAACAGTCATATTTCATAACTATCTAAACATCAAAAGAAACCATGGAGAAAGGAGGTTTTTTTGCCAAACATAAATACGGAGATGTTGTATGCACAGAATGTCAGAGAGAAGAAAAAGAGCCGTGTTTCCTTTATATACTACATGACTATTTCTTTATCTAAAAAGGCTGACTTCTAGTCGTGAAGAGTTAACATTCATGAGGAATGTGTGGAAACCTTACATAACTCGTTCAGTCTCATCTCATGGGTGTTTCTCTGTACACTCTGCCAGAACTAATTTCACGGTTTTAAACCAACTCATGGTACAAAAAGAATACGTAATGAGTTGCCGTGAGATATGATTGTTTCCCATTTGAGAGATAGAGAGACCTGTAGCTCTCCAGGACTTATTAAGAATCAATTCTCAATTAAGCATGGGATGTATAGCCTAACAAAGGCTATGTGGTTCCTCTTGAATACATCAGGGTTTGGCTGTAGAAAGCGTACCTATTGCAAGAATTTGAGATACTCTTCCCCCTCCTTTTCCCCAGCATCTTTTCCTCTGCTAGTTTATAAATTCAAAGAGACCATAAGGTTGTGTGGACAAAACCACTGACCTGGCATGGTCTGTCTTATCCTGCATTCTGAGTCCCTGTCATATCTTAGAGTTTGAAAACAGACAAAGCTTTCTGGTGCTGTCAAAAAAGTCATCTTTGAGAAAGGAAGCAGCATCCAAACTGTCAAGGCCAATACTTGCTCCCTCTCAGCCAGTGACGTTTCACTCCTGAAGCCTGCATAGCAATAAACTACTTATTTGAGTTATCAAAAGACATAGTTTACACAAAATGCTGGCAAAAGCAGAGTCCAGTTGGATGAAATGGGGTGGTGAAAAGGAATCTGTTCATTTTAAGATGAAATATTTATGGATAGATGTTACGTTCCCCCATTCTGGAAAAGGCAGAAAATAATACACAAAAACAATGTTATACAAAATGGGGGAATGCTCTAGAAAATGTGCCTAGGGTGCAAGCCAACAGGTCATGGCACATCTAGTCTTAGTTTGAAAAACGGCTTTTTGGCTAGTGAAACCAAAAAAACATATGAAAAGAAGTTTGATTAGTTTGCTGTTGCAGAGACAGTGCAATGTAGACCATAACACAACTCTTCCCATGTCTGCATTGCAGGCTGATTTGAAGCAGAGTTAAAGTTCAGTTTGATAGCCCTGGGACGGCTTCCTATCACTTTTTGAGGCCGGAAGTCAAAGGGGAATTAACTGGCTAATATTTGCCCAGATCTTTCCAAGCCATAAAGCGAGATTTATTTCAAAGTATCAGAGCCACTTCACTTCAAATGAGTTAGTGCAGCCTTAGATGCTAAGAGAAATTTATGAGGATCTTTGGACCTCCAAAATACTTCAGTAAAGCAGCTGGGATTACTAGTAAAATTTCACTGCTGTAAAAACGTGATTTAAAACAGAAATGTGAATGGATTGAGAGGGATCTCCTCCAACATAGTACATGGTGTTACTGTACAGCTGTGAGACCTATCGTTTCAGTCAGCAGTCTTGAATGGAAAATTCAGTATGATGACACACTGTTTTCTGCATCTTCGTGTGCTAGAAAGATAGAAACAAGGCAAAAATTCCTTGATATTCCTTGATATCCCCTTACCTGCCCTGCTGTTCTCTCAGGAGAGTTGTTACGGATATCCCTTTTGTGGCTTGAAAAGAGAGGGAGGATTGGTGGGATGGTGCACGAATGCATCGTTTCTGTACTGCCAGGTACCCATCTTAGGCACAGGATGAGGCTTAAGTTGCAAGGAAGGGCTATACTGTTCTGTCTGCTGGGCAGAAGTGGTGACATGACAGATGACATGGTGGCAGGATGCATGAAATAATTTAGATTAACCTTTCAAATTTTCTGTAACAGCAGTGCTGGAAGTCCTGCAAGTTCTTGGAAGAACTCCAAGAACAAATTTCCATGCTTCTTATCCCAAATGCACTAGTGATGAAGGAAATTTTACTTCAGTAAAAATCATTTGTGTCCCAATAGGAAATAGTACCTTTTTATAGAAAAATTGTTGTTTTCATCTGCAAAACCTGTCATTTTTAATGTGGAGAAGAACCAGAAGATGTGAGGCACAAACACACGTTGATTCTCTTTTTAGAAAACCAGTGAGAATAGGGATGCAAATTAGTTCACTGTACAGATCTAATTAATCAGCCTCTCCTCTCTTTTCTTTATTCCAGTTACCTTGAATTAGAAGTCATGTTATCCTTTGGGCTCCGACTGACTTAATGTTTTAGAAAACTGCCTGCTGCTAATCTGACAAGGAAGTCAGAAAGGGTCAATACTCTTTGTATTGTAGTTACTCTGAAATGATGACTGATTTTAGTTAGAATGGTATTCTGGGTTATTTTGCTTCTCATATTTCAAAGCACAGCTGAAAATAAAGTGAGTGTGCCCTGAGACACTAGCTGTAACATATGTTGAAGGAATGTTCTATAAACCAAGCAGTTCCCCAGCATTATCTGAACATAGAATCTAGATTTGATTATGATTTTTGACCCATCCAAGATTCAGAGATGTCTGAGCCTGAGGTTTTTTTGATGGTCTATTTTGCAGGGAAAGGAGGAGAAGGAAAGATTGTGGTAGAGTAAGCAGAAAATTATTCAGCAGTTCCCTGTTATGTTCATTAAGAAGGCAGAGTTAGGCACTGAACTGTAATTTCAGTCAAATCTTCATTTCATTTATGTCAGTATTTTGTAAATAATTAATATGACATTTTAAGTTGACTTGTTTCCCAAAATAGCTGGAATACAATAATAAGCTGCACTGCAGTCAAGAGAAATAGCTATAATACCATGTCCTGTTTTGAAATGATTTTTCACTTACCAGTCAAGCTGAATATTAGTGCTTCTAGGTAGGAGGTTATTAACTATATTTGCTCTTTGAAGAGAAAAGAGCTTCTCATAAAGGTGACTTTGACAGCAAAGAAAGATTTCACAGTGGTAGCCAATTTCCTCAGGGAACGATTCCATGATTGCCCAGTCCAGTGTAGATTTACTCTTCTACCCACTTGGAGGTAGAGGCAGGGAAGCACAGGAGGCCGTTGAGATGGGAACAGGGAAATTTCAAATGTCAGAGAGACACTTAACTGTATCAATGCCAACAGCAGTTTTTCAGGATAGAGCAACCAGAAAACCATGCAGCTGAATGGGGCCTAAATCCTAGCTCTTCAGCAAATCACTCAAGAAAGGTCTTGAAGTTTTACAAAATCTTTTTCAGGATTTTGCCTTCAGGAAAGGAACACTGAACATTAGCTATTCAGTCGTCTTTTAGGACCTATGAGTTTTCTTCCTTGCCTGCTTACACAGGCACTGCTTGTGCTGATGACCTCATGTACTTACTTTTGTGAGCAGAAACCTTAGTACAGTAGAGTCACTGCTTAATGTTTAGAATGGCTGAAGAACTGGGGAAAAAAGCGTTAAAAGATCACTCGTACACTCAATGGCACTAGCTCCAAGATTTGAGAGATTACATTAACCTACAGGCAGAAGTAGAAAAGCACTAGTTTATTAATTTTGCTCATTTGCTAAATCTCTGTGAGATTTTTGCAATGCAGCCCAGTTGGACTTGCCAATTTTTTTTGCTGTAACTTCAAACCGAAGGCTAGATAAAGCCCAAAGGAAGATGTATACTGTAGCACTTAAATGGTGTGCAATTCATAATTAGCTTCAGTGAAGATTTGACTTTGGCCAGTTGAGCGGAAGGCAGGATCTTTTTATTTTTGGAGCTAAGATCTTCGCCTGACTACTGTGGTGCAACATTCTGGAAAAGCTGGGAATGATTGATCTACATGGCCAGCTTTTATGTGTTCAGATTAACACAGATGAACACTTATTATTCTGGGTACTGTGGGGTCACGGATGCTTTTAAATAGCACTGAAGGGTCACCACTAGACTCTGAATAAAATCCCAGGCTCCCAGAATTTTTCTTCTGTATTTTTATTCGTGTATTAGAATTCCAGGGTCTTTCATACATCCTACCTTCAAATTTAACTTACAGCCATAGTCCACAAAGAGGACTGCTCAGCTAAATTTAGCCCAGTGAAGAGAGCAGGAAAATCTTTTTAAGACGTCTTCTCTAATGCAGTCGTCATGTCCCATCCCATCCTCGCCCCTTTTTCCTTTTCTTTCTAAGTCATGAGAAATGTTACTATCACCTCTAACCTTTCTTGGCCAATCAAAGAATAAGTTTTAATTTTAATACTCCTCTCAAGCTATAACATTTAAGGAAATACTGGTTACAAAGTGTGTATTTTTTTTTTTCTAGTGCTGACAGGGGAAAGTAATTTCTCATTCTCTTTTTCTTTTCCTCTTTTTCACTTTGGGATGCCAGTCTTGCAAATCAGTATTTCATTTTGAAGGAGCCATGTTTGATGCCAGTTCTACTTATTTGCTTTGCAGTCACTGCAGTAATGCTTTGTAGCTCTGTCAGTATGTAAATTAAACCAAGCATAGATAGCTTTGTGTTGCTTAATGTTCAGCTGATAAAAATTAATGTGGTGTGAAATGAGCATTTTATCTGACTGCAGATACAGTGCTGGAGTTAATTAGACTGGCAGAACAAAATGTTATTAAACATACAGGCCCCTGATCATCAAGAGCTGGGTGAACCTCAAAAATGTGGGTTTGGGTGGGCAGTGTAATGTAAATTGACTGAGGCAGGCTCAAAGCAAACATACTGAGAACGGTGCGCTACTTCAGCAATAAGACATGACAGACTGAGCAGTAGTGCTGATGAATGCATGCCTTGGGTGCACAGTGTAAAGTACAAGGCAAGCCAAATGCTTCCAGCATGCTTGAGAAGTGCATTAATCAGCATTAACACATGATCTACAGTGTCTTATTGTCATTAAACATTGCCACTTCTTAAGTTTAGAATTTGGTGACAGTTAAATGATCAGTAAGCCAAATCAAATAAAGCGGCAAAACATTTAATTCAGCATAAGTTATTTCAGTAAAAGTATTTTCATACATTTAGTTAGTTCTCTTGGCAGATTGCCTTGCAGCACTGGTGTAGTACGTTGCTGTTTTCTGTAATTAAAATGAAAAAGCACTAACAATGATATCTTTTATTCTATAAACTAGATGTATTCCATAAATATTGGCTCATGTCTTCTGTTGTCTGAATATGGACCCTATTTTCATATTCCCTATTCTCTGTTTATGCAGCTGGATAAATTTATGAAGAGAACCAGATACATTAGAATATTGATCTGAAAAGCTATGTTGGATACAACTAAACATGCCTCTTTACTTTTGATGCTGTGGATAGGTGAGTTTGAGACTAGTATCCAACTTCCCCAGTATTACTGCCTAGGCAAGATGCAATGAGACTAATGGTTTTAGCCACTGAAACCCACAAGATTTTATGTTTTTTGGAGCGTAATATTTGTTAACGTATCATTGAAGACTTCAGGCTGTGGTGTTTATGTTCAGAGATGGGAAGCTGTAAGTCATGTTTAAACATAGAAGCCAACACCCAGAATTTCAGGTGTCTCTGTGGATGCTTAGGCAATCAAGTTTAAAGGACTCTGTAGAGGCAGAACAGAAGATCACCTGAGAGAAATGTATGTTGAAAAGTTTTCCAAAAGGGCCAGCTGGCATTGGGGGCTGAGATATGCAGAGGACGTTGCTGGGCAGTGAGCTCAGAGCATGTTTTTCTGCCTCCTTGTATCACGTGAGCCCTACAATACTGCTGAACAAGCTCAGTTTTACTTTCTAGCAACCTCCCTTTTAAATAACCTCTCTTGGTAAGCCTAGAAGTCTAACATATTTTTACCTAGGACTTTGTCCTCGCAATACTCTGATAAATAGTATTTCCATAAATCTGACATTTATCTGTAATCCAGGTGATCTATGTTGTGCACTTTGTTTATCTTTTACTGCCTTTTACTTTGCTTTTGACAGTAGTACATAGGTTTATGCTCCAGTACTCAGCTTTAAAAGAACAGGCCTTTTCTTTTCCAGTTATTAGTTCATTTGTCTTATGCTGCTCTGATGTCCAAATATTCCTCCAAGTTGGTGGTACTGTTTACCTCTCAGCCCTGTCATATTGCAAATCACTTTCCTGGGGCTTGTAAACTCATTACAGTATAGTGGAATGCCACGTTGTTGTTGTGGTTATCTGCAGCAGGTAAGACGGGTGAACTCTCCTTGTGAGTGTTTTTAGGAAGAGCCCCTCATGCTTTTGCATTACACAATACTAGTCATTGACAGTCCTACTATACTGCTTCTGAGTATTTCTGAACAGTGCAGGCAGGAGAGACAAAATATTAGGAGCAGACAGCAGGACCTCAGTGGCTGTTCGCAAAACTATTAAAAAGGAGCAGAGGGTGGTCAGTACTTACATGGATGCACAAATTGATACCTGCTATTAACTCCGTAATTTGCTTGACAGTAACTGGAACTTCCAGGCAGAATTGAAGGATTTAAGCTTTTTGGCTCAGTCTCAAAGGATTTGTGAAGGTGACCAAGGAATCCTCTGAATGTTACTACAGAAACCTCCCAATAGAAGAACTCGGGATGCTTCTTTTATTATACATGCCCGTTACATCTAGGTGTGTTTGTGAGAGAGAGAAGATAAGGCTGTCTCAGTATTGGCATGCACTGCTTTGGCTTCTTTATGCCTTAGTGATTTTCAAGTAAAATCCAAATCTCCACTCCATTTACTTATTCATTTATTTAAAGTATTTACCACTTGAAAGAAACACTGAAAATTCCCTTCCTATTTTCAACAGTTGAAATACTCAGGAAGCTGAAAGATTGGTTTCAAAACCCACGCCACTGCCCTTTCCCCTTCAAATGTCATAATTTAGTATTGCACATCTATTAGATCCTTTAGAGATATACACATTGCTGTTAGCTTCTTACATGCGTGCAGCTGAAGACAAACAGTTTTCTACTGGTTCAGAATTTCAGGTATGCTCTCTAAAATTTCTCTGTGCTCTCAGATATACAGAAGTATAACAAGAGCAGTATTAATTTACTGTCCTAACCATGAATTAAGTAATTTGCAGAATTGGCAACATCTGCATGCTAATCTGGAGTTATCTATATGCCGGATCCTATCAAGTTGCTCCATTCCATTTTTCACTGTATTGAGAGGTACTCAGTTCTTTGTGGAGTTGCATTTTACTTAGTACTGTTTTCTTTATGATTCATTCTGTCCTGTACAGGGTCTTCAGTGCATCTAGGAAGGCATCCAGTTGTTCAGAACTGTTTTTGTCATCTAGCCTAAGAGATCAAACCTATATCCTTAAAGCTACTGTGTGACTTCTTTTGTTTCCAATGTTTCCTTACCAGGAGATAAAAATTAGCCCCCTTCCTCTATAGTAATATGTATTTGCTGCCTTTTTACTACTGTAATGTCCCAGGGCCAATTATCAGGTATACTGGGTTTTTTGCATATTTATTCCTTTTGATACAGCTGTCCAGACTTTTAACTGGCACGAGTTATGAGTTACTAGGGCCTCAGTTAGTTTGGAATTTTGAAAAGATATCAAAAAATACAGAAGCTCATCTTTTTTTGGACTGGAATTCTCTATTGAGAACAGTCTCTTACAGATTTTCCAGACTTCTTTTTATCTAGAATTAGACAAAACAAAAAACAAAACAGATAAACAAAAGCAAAAATAACCAACCAGCCAACCAACACCACCACCCCCACCCCCAAAAGAAGGTAACTTCCCATTATCTTCACAGTACCTGTTTCTGGTTTTTGGTCAAAAGAGATGCGAGGTAAAATGAGTTACCTCTTCTACTTCAGCTTTAAAGGTCAGATTTAATGATGGGCTGAGGTTAAAATTTGAGGGTTTTTTACTTAAAATTATTGAGATAGCTGCAAATCCCACAAATCACTGTAGGAGCTCAGATGACTGTTAAATAAAATCATGATATCTAAGGCTTTGACCACCACCTAAGTGGCAGGGAAAAATCTCTCTAATTAAAGTAGTTGCCAGATTTTTCTTCATTTATTCACCTAACAGTATCCATACCTTTGCTGAATTAAAAAGATGGAATATTTTGTCCTGATATGAAATTGTATTTATTTTTGTAGCTTCCAAAACAATAGAAATGAGTGTAGTGGACCAGGCTGTCATCAGTGTTTTGCAAAGCTATTTACAAAGCTCCTATCTCCAGAAAAATATTTTCATTTTTAGACTTCTTCATCCTTTTGATTCAGTAGAAGAATCTCAAATCTTGCCCTTATTTTGCGAGTCTGAATAAGGCCCAACAGAAGTAATTTGGGTACAAGAAACAGATTGTGAGATGCTGGATTTTTGAGGTACGGATTTTCCTTCCCCTTGTCCACCCCTTTTCTTAGTTACTTAAATAGCAACCCAGATTAGTAGTGACACAATTTTGTTACACTGCAAACTATCTGTGGTATGAAATAAATTACTTATCTTAAATACAGCATTTAGGCAGCGCTACCAAAATCCCTACCACCTGAGACAATTTTGGGAAGAGACAGTGAGGATTAATTTAATTCTCATTTTTGTTATTTTTGAACTGTTTTGGTGTCAAGGATTCATAGGGCCAGATCTCAAACTGGAATAAATTAATAGGATTCTGCTTGCAGCAGTTGACTTATACTGACTTTGTCCTGTAACAGAATTTGAGTGTGTGTCTGGACAAAGTAGTGTTTGGTGGGGTCATCTGAGAGATGTTTGGTCATCTGTTATGTGTTGCTGTCCTTCTTGAAGTGATTGGTGTACTGTAGCAAAAAACTACCATCATGCTAGAAGTAAAGCTATCATTTAATTTCATTTATTCAGTCATGTGACTTTTCCTCTTTACTATTCAAGGCTTCCATCAGTGATATAGATGTCAGTGACTTGGTCTTGCAACAATCCTTTAATTCATACACGCCTGCTCATTAAGTTTAGTTGAGGAATGCAGATAATAGTCCTCAGTATCATTTGTCTTTAGACTACAGCCTAAAGTGTATATGCAAGTGGCTGAGATGAATTCACTTTACTGCTTTTCCTAATTGTGTGGATTCAAACTGTGCAATGTTCTACCCTGGGGAAAAAAAAAACAAACTTCTACAAAATCTGCAGTCCATTAGAAGATTATAAAGTCTGTTTTTGTAATATTCGGAACCATAACACCTTTGAAATGTGGGCTCCTGCTTCTTTTTGCCTTTGTACACTCGCCTCCCAGCTCTGGGGAGGCATTCAGCTCAGCGGGTTATATAACTGTGACTTGACACCACAGCCAAGTTACCACTAGCTCTGGAGTTCAGCTTACTGAACTGTAGCAAAGTGTGAATTCTCCTTAGTACAATTGGCAGTGGTGCTAACTGCATGAAGAAGCACACTTGGAGGATAAACGGATGACTTAGTGTTACAGAGCAGCTGTATTTAATGCACTAAGCTGTCGGTTACTGACTTCATGCCGTTTGAGTATTGGTAAACGTGCTGAGCAGAGTATAGAACCTGATCAGTAAAATTAATAGTTCTGTTTTGCCAAACTGCATTTAGGCTTTGCCACATTAACTTGGAGTTACTGTACTCAGTATTCATCTCATGGAAGCTGCAGTCTCTTCCAACAGTGAAATAGTCAACAGCATGTGGCCACACAGTGATTGGATTGCAGACTGAGTTTTTGTTTTACTTGTTCTTCTAAAGCCTTAAACCTTAAACTCCAAAGTTGTTTAGTTCAACCTCATTCAACTGAATTGCTCTAAATGGAAGTGATTTGTACAGGCAGGATTGTGGCACGCATATGTGCATGGGTAAATCTGAAGTAAATGTTAATAATGGTATATTTTAATAGATATTTGGTGAGTAGTTAGTATTTGCTAATATTTGAAAAGCTTATTTTGAAACTAAGGGCCGTGGCTGGTATAAGAAAGGATTATGCCAATTTTCATAGGTATCCCTAGAAAAGACCCTTAATTTCACTGTACCTTGCTTTGCCTATCTGGAATGTTCCGACTTATTTTTCTGTATCATATTTGTACTAAAATACATATGTGAAAACTGTCTTTTTAGAAATATAGTTAACCTAAATGGTAGGCCTCATCAACTTTATCGAGCCAGTCTAAATAGAAAACACTTCAGTAAAAACTGCTTGAAAGAAAAAATGAGCAGGTATGGGAAAGGTAAGTAGGTCTGTGTTTCAATAGCTCAGTGTTCCTTTAACTGTCAGTCATAACCCAGAGGGTCACAGGACATTCAGAAGAGACCATGAAGTTTGTACTAGCCAGGGTTCAGCTAACTACATTTCATTTCCAGCAGTGGCTCAGCTCCTCCACTATTGACATAGGCACCCAATAAACATAGCCTGCATAGCTTGCTCTCACTCCTTGCTCGTGCAGAAAGTGTCAGTCACCATGAGCAGCCAGAATTATCTCGATGGTCCACATGGAAATGCTGACAGCAAGTCATTTCAGGTGGGCACAGACCAATGGGCCCAGAAAGGGCCATGTTTACAAAAAAGTCAAAGTACCACATAAGTCTGTGTCTGAAAGTTCTCCAACCCATTGCCATGGAGAGGGCACTTCCTGCATTTTGTAGGATTGAAATATCTCCAGAAGTCATACAGTACTAAATACAGTAAGTGGGGAGAGCAAAACTAAAGGCTTTGCTTATTGTAATGCAGCTCCCCTCCACCTCTGTCATATATTCATTGAAATTAGAGATGGGGTAACTGACAGCACTTGACAGCAGTGCAAAACCAAATATGTATGTGAGTTTACATCTCAGTATTAGCGTGAGTAATCATTTGTGTATCTAAGAACTGCATGCAAAAATTCTGGTACTAGATTAGCATTTTTTTTGTGTAGTTTTCTTTACCATTTTCTGTAAAAATACACTAAATGAAATCCAGAAAAATTGTTGCTGACATCTATCACAAATATTCCTTACACGTTCATTACCTAATACTTTTTAATAGTTGTTTAGTTCACATGCACAAAATTATTGTCCTACATACAGAACAGTGCAAAATCAGACCAGATCAGATCAGTTTTGTAGTGAAAGATGTCTTAGGGAATTTGTGTGAGGGTTCTAACTTGAGCCACTTATGAAGTCTTCCTGCAAAATTATTTCCTATCAGGAAATCCCAGTTTGCTAAAGCTAAAGCTTTTTGTGTAATCCGATGTACCACTTTGTGCAGAGGCAATTTCCAGTCAAGACTTTAGAGCCAGACCCCTGACTCGCTAGCTACTGCTACTAAGCAAGATTCAGAACATAACTGGAACTTCAGTCTTTCATATCCCCAATGAGTAGATATGGGCTAGGTATGTCCTAGCGTCTCTTTAGTTGGAGCTGGTTTACTTAGCAGAAATAATTAATGATTCAAAACATTGGGAAACATATACCCTAATTCTGCCTTAACAGGTAGCGAGTGATCTGATGGGGCCCTAATATTGCAAGTTGCAAAGTATACTTTTTTCCTTTTAATTTCACCTGGGGATAAGGCTTCTTAGAACACCAAGGAGGCACCAGAAGTTGTAGGATAAGATACAGATTCTGAAAATATGGGTTCAATTAGGATAAGCCCCCGAGTATTTGGATGCTGATCTGAGATTGGATCTGCAAGCTGAAACTATAAAACTTAAAAAGCACGAGCTTTATCATCAGATTTCCAGTACCACTTTCTTTGATTCACACTAAGATGTTGTAAACAAGCTGTAGTATGGCCGCCTTCTGTTCTCCAGCTTGAAGCCTAGTCAAATTCCAGAAATGCAAAGACAGGCAGCATGAGGGGTCCAGTTTCAATAATATGGCTGTGGTTTTTTTTTTTTGGTTAGTTGTCACCCTCAGCTGAAGATACAGCTTAGAGTTTATGCAGAAAGAATTCAACCTATTTTTCATTAATGCAAACTTGTAGTCATCTCTCTATTTTTCAGAGGATTGCCAGCTGTGAGAACACAGGACTTTTAGCAGTCCCAAAACAGGATCTATATGTTTATAAGTAGACTGGCTTTGTATATATCTCAAAACCGTGGTATTCTGCAGTGCTAACTTAGGAGTGAGGAGATTTCTTTAAAGATGACAACAAACAGGAAAAACACTCCTTGCTTGGTTTGCTCAAGTGAAATAAAGGATTTACCTGAGGCTTGGCACGTTTAAACTGTGCAGCAGAGTTTGGTGCAGAGATCTATCAACTAGCCCTGACTGATCTAACTCTAGAACCAGAAGCTACGTATTCTCATCAGCATGACCCCAAAAACCAGCTAACTGGGCAACCTCAGAAACAGATTATCAGTCTGGCTGCAACTATTTCTTTTGTGACTGAGCTAGTGTTTCTGCAGACTTCTGTGCTATCATTTTTTTTTTTTTTTTTTTTTTTTTTTTCATGAGGGGTCCAGTTTCAATAATATGGCTGTGGTTTTTTTTTTTTGGTTAGTTGTCACCCTCAGCTGAAGATACAGCTTAGAGTTTATGCAGAAAGAATTCAACCTATTTTTCATTAATGCAAACTTGTAGTCATCTCTCTATTTTTCAGAGGATTGCCAGCTGTGAGAACACAGGACTTTTAGCAGTCCCAAAACAGGATCTATATGTTTATAAGTAGACTGGCTTTGTATATATCTCAAAACCGTGGTATTCTGCAGTGCTAACTTAGGAGTGAGGAGATTTCTTTAAAGATGACAACAAACAGGAAAAACACTCCTTGCTTGGTTTGCTCAAGTGAAATAAAGGATTTACCTGAGGCTTGGCACGTTTAAACTGTGCAGCAGAGTTTGGTGCAGAGATCTATCAACTAGCCCTGACTGATCTAACTCTAGAACCAGAAGCTACGTATTCTCATCAGCATGACCCCAAAAACCAGCTAACTGGGCAACCTCAGAAACAGATTATCAGTCTGGCTGCAACTATTTCTTTTGTGACTGAGCTAGTGTTTCTGCAGACTTCTGTGCTATCAAAATGTTCAGGCAAGAGGACGCTGTGAAGGTTTTTTCTGCACCATGCTCCAACTGAGTCCGTTCTTCTATCTCTTATCAAAGCAATAGATAGGCTGATCTCAGATGGTATTGAGGATTTAATGAGTTTAATAGGTAGAATAAGCTTGTTAAGATGATGTACTTTGAGTGGCTCCACCTTCTTTAGGAAATCTGTGCCATCATTTCAAGGGTAGCTGAGATTCTGTTTTGTCCATTTTGGAAGAAATTTTTTATCGCTTTCCTCCACATGAATTGCCCGCTTCAGTCCTCTGAACAGCTTGTAGTTTATCAGCCAGAAAGTTTCATAATTTGCCAGCCTGAGGTTTTTTTTTTCAAATGTCCATTCTGTGGTCCTTTTTATTGCCACCGTTTGTGGTAAACAGCAAAATCTACCATTTGTTTCTCACAAGGGCTAAAGACAAGCATGAAGCTGTGGCTCATGGGCTGTTTTCTAGACAAGAAATGGGTCTTGACATTTTTGAAGTTTATATACCCTATCAGGTGAGCTTTTGATCCCCTTTTCTCACTTTGAAGCACGACATTTATAATGAATTAAGCTAAAGTATACTATGCTACTGGATGACATGACTGATGTGGTTGGCGTGACAGGTAATCACTCCACTGAAATGTTGAAGATGGCTTTTAAATTAATGAAACTGACATGGTATGAAGGTTGTAGCCTGCGTATTCTGTGGAACTGTCTGGTATCCTACGTTCTTCCAGCTTCTTTTGCCTCCCTGTAACTCTAGGGGTAGCAAAATTTGGAAATTACGTATCTTGTGAATTCTGTAGGGCACAGTTCCATGTCAGAAGCATTAGAGTATACTTTTAGTCTTTTTTTTTTTGTCTTTTTTTTTTTAGTTCCCATCTCTGCTAGTTAATTCTGATATCAGTTCTAGAAAGACAAAGAGATGGAGCAACTTTTCTTTGTGTTTGGGAAAGTGTAGCTTTTCTGACTGCATTTTGAAAAGGCTTTCCTGGAAGAAAAAACAAACAAACCAACCCTCCCCAAAACAAAAGCAAAACCACGGAAACTTTGAGACATGCCTAAGTTAACAAGCCGGTATTAGTCAAGCTGTAAAATAGATTAAAAAAAAAATGCTTGAGAAATCTGAATTGATCTCTGGGTTACATTTGTTCCCACAAAATGCACTCCTTGATAATTGTTTCATACTGAAGGAACTCCTGTGATATCCATCAATATAGCTTTGCGGTGCAGTATGCATGTTTGCATTAGGCACCCCTTGCTGGAGGCTATACTTGAGCTCTGTGTCAATAGAGTCTCCACAACAGAAGCTTGTATTGACTCTTGGATTAAATTTAAGTCACTTTCTATTTCTGAGCTCAAATTCAAGAATGTGTAAGAGTGACGTGACACTCCAGGTGTGCTTTTCTTAGGTTGGGTTAAACTGTTCCTGTTTTAATACTTCTAAAGCCATTTTAATAGAATGTAGGTATTGCCAGGTAGAGATTTGTGGTGTATTTTGTGCACATGAGATTGCAGTTTGAGTACTGCTCCTCCAAACTATTTTAAAAGACTACACAGAGAGATGAGTCTCTGGAATTTGTACCCTGCTTGTTTTCCCTTTATTTCTAGGGAAGTGTCTGTCTGCTCAGCAAAGGGAAGTAGTGTTTACAAAAGGATTGTTAACCTTTGCCAGCTTGAGTAGCAATGGACAAACAGTTGTTGAGTTTGTTTTATACAGATTTTACTGCACGGGGGTTTTGGATTTTGGTGATCGCTACTTGTTTTCCAGAGTGGATTAAAAACACTGCTCTATATAATGCTTATTGTATATTGCAAGTTTTAGCCTCTAGCTGAAACTAAGAGCATTTATTAAATAAATATGTCCAAACTTGCAATAAGTTTCATGTGGCGGCTGAAGCTTATTGACATTAGTGGACTCAGAAAATGAGTCCACCTGCATGAGGTCAAATGAGCTCCAAATGTAATTTATTGGGTTTTTTTTTTTTAATTTATTAAAACTCTGTGTTCTAGCTAAGCTTTCTCTTTTTTTTTAGTCAAACTGAGCCAATTTATCTTTAATTCAGGTAAAACAAGACATAACTTTTAAAATCCACATTCCAATGCAAAAGAATCGAACTCAGCAAAGGCACAAGAATTAGTTATAAAATTAAATTTCATTTTTCATGTCTGTGTTGCCGCAGCGAATAAGGTTTGAAAGGGTAGGGAGTAGTGCTCAATTCACTGAAGTGTGACAATTCTTCCATGTCAGTGATTTCAAGCCTAAAGGGGATGACATCCTGTAAGCACATTCATCCATTCGTGTTTATTAAATTAAAGCCTACGTGAATTTGCAACAACAGACTGTTCATTAACAGGAAAGGAGACTATTGCTTTTCTCTTGGGACTGTTTTGGCTTTGATCCATTGATCCATTCTTGCATTGACATAAATATTAGGGTTTTGTTTGTTTTGTTTTCTTCCTATGAAAGATGAGACGATAAACAGCAGAAAATTATTTTGTGCTGGTCATGTTCATATCTACCATATACCATAACTAGCAAAACTATTTATACAGTATAATAAAATATATAGCACACAATGCACAACCCTGAGGGGAAAAAAGAATCCTGATTTTTTTTCTCAGATGCCTCCGCTAGAATCGTGCAATAGTTTGCTTGATATACAGGTGTTGGGGGGAAGGGAAAAAGAAGTAAACACTAATAAGGCAACGTTATGTGATGTATTGTTTAACACGTTTCAACAGCACCCAAAGATTCACAGGCAAAAGCAGTGTCTTTATCGTGCAGCATCCTGAACAGAGACATGAAAACAGCAGCTGTACCTCAAAGGGTGTACTATGATGCTAAACGTCAGACAAAGGGAGAGAGTAAATCTAAGTTGCAGTTTTTCAAAAGCTCCCCAGTTCCCTTCTCCCTCTTTTAACAGTAATGCATATTTCAAATAATTGGGAAATACCTGTGTTATCAAGTCATTATCTGTCTCTGTACAGCAGGGCAGAGGATTACAGGAAAAGGGTTACAGTCTTTCTGACCAGTTGATGAAGTTCCTGAGAAAGGGTAGAAAGAAGCAAGCGTTCAGATGTTTTTGCAAGAAGCTACGAACAGTTATGCAGAATAGGATAATAGGCATAGGGGTCCCAAAGCCTGGATACTTCAGTTCAGTAGAGAATACGATATAGATGAAAGATGAGGGTATAATTTGGGGGATACAGAAATGATTGCTGTAGTTCTTCAGGGTGAAAAAATTGTCTGAGTGTAGCAGAAATAGGAGAGAGAGCAAAGATTGGTTTCGGAATATAAATTTTGTAATGAGAATAAAACAATGAATCCAAAGAAGAGAGAGGAATGAAATGATGGAGCAATCATGCACAAGGGGGGGGGGTTTAGGGCATTGGAAGTATCACCTGGAACTGGCTCATGCTGAAGAGCAGGTGTGGTATTCTGCATGGGACGGTCAGATAGAAATCAGTATTTTGCTAAGGTAAAAAATGGATACAACATGGATACAAAATGGTAATGGGCTGATTATTGAAATTGAAGCTGCAGAGAATGAGTGTGTGGGCTTATATGACGGTATAGCCAGCAATGAGTCAGAGAAGAAGGCAGAGCCAACAGAAAACAAAAGCCACATGAAAAGGAGGGTGCGTCAAGCTATAGAAAGCATAGTTTGGTCAAGTTAATGGGGCTTCCTGGCTGTGGTTAGTATTAGAGGACCTCCTGGGTAGTTTAATGTAAATTGAAAAAAACACCAGAAGCCTGTCAACATCAGTAAACATTTCTGTTAACACTGAAACTAGCATATCTAAAATGGGTCATAAAAAAAATTTTTAAAGACCAAGATAATTAGGCATTAGATTGTCTTTCATACTATTTTTCTCAAGTTTTCTGGATTCCCCCCGCTTCCCCCTGTTACGTAAGGAGGAGTCACAAACAGTGCTCACTGTATGCCAGGATTCAACCTCAGATGTACTCGAGGTCTGGATTGCTCTCTGGAGGTGCCTGTATCTCTTCATTGGTTATAGAGGCAGCTAAGATTGACTGATGCAGGTTTGAAATGGCTGACACCCTGTAGGGGTGGGGTGCCTGTGTCTCTCCTGTGAGCTATGCAGGGAGCTAAGGTAATGTTTTGATGCGAGTACCTTGCTTAGGTGCCTGATGTTTGGGGGAGACTGCATGTAAAAATCTGGGCCACGTCTCTTCTATTATATGAGTGAAAGTCAATGTATTCTGGCAGTACTGTGTTTGTGCAGCTTTTTTTGCTTTTGACTATCAGGCTAAAGCCCGGTTAGGTCAGCAGGCTCTGCAGTGAGCAAGAGGACAGCACAGAGTCCGTCCAGAGATCTGCAAGCTGTTGACTGAGATGGAAGTTCATATGCTGAGACCTGGGAATTTCCAGGTGAGGAAATGATTTGTAGCAGGTTTTTCAGCCTAAATAAAAAAGGTAGCAAAAGCCTTGAACATAGCTCTTGATGATGAGCCGATGGTGAAGCTTGCCTTTTTGCCTCTTAAGAAAATTATACAACTTAACCTATTACAAAGAAATTCTGGGAGTTAATAAAAGGGAGCACCTTCAATATGCAAAGGCTGTGCCCAAAACAGGAAGCTAATGGCAATCACAAGAACAAGTGGCTGGTCTCAGATTTGAAATTCTAAGGCCTTGAACTTCACCTGTCAGCTATCAGCCTTTTTCCCAACCAGCCTTGCTGAGTTACTTGTCCTGAGTTTTGTAACATGTTTGCACTAGGTGCAGAACAGCTGAATCGCTCTAAGGAGACCGGTAGCACTTGTCATTTAGTGACCTCCCTTTCACAATGCTAGGCTTGAAAAGTCAGGGAGCCTAGACATCCTAACTTTATTCTTCTTTACTATTCATGTAACCTCCTTGCTGGTTTAAAAAGAGGGGAGGGGGGGAAAAAAAAGGAGAGAGAAAAAGACTTTTCCTTTGAGGTGGTGATGATGTGCATCCCACGGTTATCTCGCTCTTCTGAGGTAAGCTTGGCTTTTCAGTACCATTATTAGTTAATTGTTTTTAAAGTGATATGTCTTTGGACATAGGCTATATGGCTGTGTGTTAAACCCTATAGTTATTCAGTTTTTTGGCTCCTCTGTAATTGTGTTTCTTTTTTCTTAATTATAAATGTTAATGCCAGTTTACATGATGCTTATTTACAAGCTATAGTAAGAATACCTTTCTTCATGGCTGTTTTTCTAACGCATTGGATTTGCATGATTGGCAATGACTTTATTTTTGCAATCTATACATCAAATAAAATAAGCATGATGATTTTGCAATCATTTTTATTACTAATTCACAAAGCAGTGTTGAAAGTAAAGTATAAAAATTAGGCTTTCTTAATAACTTCCTTAGACTTTCGTAATAAATGGAGAGTTTAGGTTATGAGAGCTAAGGAAGTTAGTATTTCACTGTCCTTACTGGCTTTCTTCAAAGTGTTGAAGAGGTTGGTTCAGCTGTTGAAGGGCCTTTTTATAAAATGGGATTGTGGTTCACATTCCAGACCTCCCCTGAAGCTTCAGAAAGGCTTGGATATGGGATTTTAGGTTTAAGTGTATTCATAAAGCATAGTTTTTCATGAAAAGAGGAGAACTATGTGGGTTAAAGACAGAAGTGTGGATACCTCAGGTATTTAAGGACACACGACAAGGAACTCTAGTATAAATGAGTCAGTTTAGGTATCAGTGATCTCTGAGAAAAGGAAAGCAGATTTTTTTTACAGGTCAGAAAAGCTTTTGGGGACCCTCTCAACCTCATGCCCTACAGTAGCTTTTGATGTGGGTCAGGTATGAATGTTTATTCTCTGGGAAAGAACTGACATACTAAAATGGGGAAAGGAGGAAAGAGAATGTGCAACAAAAATACCATTTCAATTTATCGTGTTTTTCCCTTCCTTTCCAAGATGGGCTGAGGCTTTGCAGTTACCATTTAAAAACAATAACTCGCAACCTAGAAAAAATAAAGTTCATTCTAAATGTGTTTGTGTTGATGTTAGCTGACTGTTTTTATCCCAGTGCCTGTAATAAGGTACACTTCTACCCAGTCAAACCATGAAAACAAAATTGATGCTATGTCAGCATCTTGGCTGCAAATAACACTCAAAACAGATTATAGGACATGCTAGGAATACAAAATAAGGTTAGAAATAATGCTTCAGCTGTGAGTTCTTCAGGCTGTGGAAATAATAGAGCATAATTTAGTAGAAGAGGAACTAGGGAGTCAGCATACACAGGAAAAAAATGAAAGGAGCAAGAAAAATGAAGGGAAATGGAAATAGATGTAGGGGAAGTTTGGCAAGTCCTGTCAGTGGTAAATTATTACGCTGACTGTATGGAAGGACGAGAAAGGGATTTAAAGAAGAGCTAGAAGTTGTTCTCAAATAAAGAGGGCAGTGACTGACCTTTGTGAGAGCTGCACTGGAAGTCCTGAAGAAGATACGAAAATATACATAGAATCTGAGTATATTTGTTAGCAACTTACAAGTGAGACCAGAACAGTGCAGAGAAGTGCTACAAACTATTTACAAACTGTCCCTCCCTTTTGTGCGTGCTTTGACAGAAGAGAGGCCTGCAGTCCCTCATGAAATCACATATTCTTTTTCAGCAAAGGTCTGTTGTCAGTCTTGAGTTATCTTTACCTATAAAAATACTTAGTAATGCTAAAAAATTAACTTTGAATGCTTATTTCATTAAATTGTGCTTGGGTTTTTTTAAATTTTATTTGATATATTAAAGATACTTTCTTCAATGTGACCCTCCTCAGTACTGTGGAGGCTGTATGGTGAACTAGCACAGCACTATATATACTGTAGAAGTGCTGACTTCCCAGCTGTCACGGACCTCATTTCTACATATTAGGTGAGATTTGAGCCCATTGTTTCAGACAACCTTTTGTTTCAGAAAGGTTCTGTGAAAGTATGCAGCACAGCGTAGGAACTGGGGACTACTCATCATTCACAATGAAGCACAGTTTAGGTTGACTGTGGCTATTCTCTCTGCATTCCTCTGCCCAGTGTACAAGTGTCGTCTTTTGTGAACTGAAAGCAGCAAGCTCAATGACGTGGATGAACACATATTTGATTTTATGCCACTTGTTGAAATGCCATAATGAAGAATGAAGCTGAAAACATGAAGTGGAACAGAATAATGGCAACTCCAACTACTGCTGTGAAAAACTGTTACTGGAAGTCTGGGTGCTTAGTGTCTTTCTTCACCATCATATCTGAGCTTTTCTACTATATATTTCACCACGACCAAAACAACTATCCCAGCATCTTTCCTGTTTAAAGCAGTGTGGGGATAGGAATTTTTAACAACAAATTATCGCTTATTAAAGCAAACATAAGTTGAACTACATTTTCAAGAAGCTTTAAAGATGAGGCACTGTATCCAAAGCCGTACCCTCTCTTCATTACAGGTTTCCTATCTGAGGAGCACTTAGCACTTCTGTTCTAGTCCTGCCAATAGTGAAATAGAGAAGACAACAAATCGAGAGAGAGATGTAAACTCAGCCTTCAAACAATGCAGTCTCTCAGCAACCATCATGTTAAGTTTAGAATACCTAAAATCAGTAAGAAGCCTGGTGGGAGCACTGACATTTCTGAATAGGGTTCAGTCTGTGAGTCTTGCAATCTATTAAACAACGTGTTGCAATAGTCAAGGCTAGATATCGCAAAGTGAGGGATTAATGTACACGCATCCACACAGGAATCTTTGATACTTTCAAATGCTCCTCGTCATCTGAAAACCAGTTAGCAGGCATCGCCTACATGTTTCACAGCAGTCTACCTATCTGGGCATTTCAGGATGACAGTAGGAAGCCTTTTGAAATGATAGTGAGGCATCTTAGTGTAGCTTGCATTCAGAGTTCTAATATCTATGGTTTGGGGTTTGTTTATGTGGGCATATATATATACGTACATACATCTACAGACACTGAGCTGATCAAGCCAAAGCTAGTTAATTTAGGATCAAATTTTGAACTTTAATGTCACAAGTAAATAATATGACCAAAATCTCTGTAGTAGTTTGTATAATAATAGTATATATAAAGTATAATAATAATACTCTCTAGCAGTAACTGCATAATAGAAAGAGGAATTGATACATTCATAGGTAGTAACGACGACAAAACTACAACAACATTTTTACAATGCAAAAAATTCTGATTGCGTAACTGCTGTCCAGCTTTTTCTTTTTTTTTCCTTTCAAAGGAAGTTTGATTAATTTTCTGGATGCAGATATTTCTGGGGTAGAAAAAAAATATAAACTTGGATTGCCTACCTAGCATCTATCAGTAGCATGAGAAATAGTGATCTAATTCTGTTTGATTTTTATCTTTAGTGTTTAGTACAGAGTAAGAAATAGAGAATGCATGAGCCTAAGGTAAACGCTAACCAAAATATCATTGCAAAATAGTTGGGCTTATAAACTTAGTCTTGCAGTTGTTCAAATGAGGGGTAAAGCGAAAGGTAAAGTACGTGTAATTTCATCCTCGTTCTATTCTTGCCCATTAAGAAGCGTACACCCCTTTTGCTGCAGCAGTGGCACAGAAAGTTTAAAGCATGCCTGCCCAAATTAAGTTAATTATTATTCTTTTGTACTCTTTCCTGAGCATTAAATTTATTCGAATATGAAGGAATAAGAAAATGCCTATTAAAATCAGTAAGGTTTTCTTTATATGTAAGGCAAATGTGTGTTGTTCCTTGAATGAGGTTTGACATTGATCCAAATCCATCCATGTAATGATTAACTGACAATTCCACTGCACAACTTAATTGGCATATAGCTGGAAAATCTTTAAATGCATGCGGCAAGAGAAATCTTTCTTGATGTCCTTTCTTGATGGCTTTGATCCTATGGTAGAGGAGACCCTGTCGGTATCTTTGCACGTAACCTACTGATATCATGAATACAATACAAGCTGTCTTCTTGTGGTTCTGGTAGTTCACTGTATTACCGCTACTCCATTAGTAAAATATAAAATTGTAAGCATAAAATGTAAACTGTTAAAGTGAGGTATAAGAATATAAAATGTAAAATATCTGGTTTAAAGAGCGTCAAATAGAAAAATGGGACGTATAATAGAAATAGGAACAGGAAAAGGAGAAAGTGTAACAAACAGCGATGCTGGCAAATACAATGCGATTAGAAGTCAAGAGGTGGTTCATTTCAGAGAATGAGTGACTGCGGAGCTATGTTGAGTGAATGACTCTCCCTGTATGCAGTATAAGTAAATGAATTAATAATCAAGGGAAAGTCTTTTAAAAATATGTTTCAGATGATAGCTTTAAGTGAGTTTGATCTCTTTTAGCCACTGAAGTCTGGTCTCTAATTAGGTTTCTATTCTTACAGTGATGGATATGAAGTACTTTCCGAATCTATTTGACCTTCTCAGCCTGGGGAGCAAAGTTATTTCCATACTCCTTAATTTCACAGGAGTTTTGCATTTGTTGCCACAGAGAACTCTCACAAACAGGGAAGAAAGTTTAAATGGTTGAGAGACCTGCTTAACTCTGTGCACTAGGCGCGGGCTTTATTACCGCTTGTTTGCCTGTGGAGGAGTTCTCCACCCTGTACATCTGTTTCAGTATGCATGTTATCATTTTGAATTGGGCTTGGTGGTTACTCACAGGGAGCCTCTGCACTTGCATCTATCTTCTGCATTTTTTAATTTCTTTTGGAAATACTCTATTCTCTCACCTTATTAATGTTAAAACAAAAAAAGAAGGGGATTTTATTGCTAAAGGCAGCAGAATAGTGAACTTCTTGGTAGAGTACTGTGTCTTCCCCTGCGAGTGAAAGCTTAAATTAGTTCTGAGGTGCTTTCACTCAGTGGAAGCGTAATGAGAGACACTAGCCACCTCTTCATTAATAACATGCCAGTCACATTGGGAGCGGCGTACAAAGCCTGCTGGGAGAGCAGTACTACCATCAGAAGCAGGTAGGAAGCAAAAAATAGGCTTAAGAGAAAGGAAACACAGGTGGAGATCAGGGCTCTAATGTTGCAGGGTGTAAAGTCATTTCTGTCTGATGAGCAAGCGTGACTCAGCCTGGCTGGAAGAATGAAGTCAGTGCTAACTTACAAGTTGCCACTGCTGTAACGTTAGAACAACAGTACTGCTACTGCTCAAGAAGAATTGGCAACAGTTTAGGACACAGAGTAATTTTTCTAAATGCCTGTTTACTTTTATTACCTGTTCACTGTTTATTAAGTGTTTTATTTCTTTAACAAAACTGGGATGGTTCTGAATTCTGCAGCCCAGTTCGAGAGGTTTATGCGTGATACTGCTGTATTTGTCAAACATGAGGTGCTGGAAGAACCTGAGCATGATCTCTGGTTTTATGAGATTCCAGTGTGTTTCTGCTTCCTTACTATCCTGACTTTATTCTTACATTGAACTCTTAAGGGTTAAGTTTTACATAGCAGGGAAGTAAGAGCACAGATAGTTGGTTCCTGCACTTTCTTCTTTCCACCTCTCCAAACCAGACAAGCGGCAGAGTGAAAATCTCATAGCCACAACTGTAATATTAATATTTAGGCTTGTATGTTAAACTCCAAGGAGTTGTGGACATGGCTAAGGTAACTTTGACATTCTGCTGAACTGCAGCGAAAAAACAGAGGAGGACAAAGTGCTCCTGCTGGTACAGGAGCAGGAATAGACTTCATATTCTGTTGGTCCTCCTGAAATATCTGCTGGCATCAGCTGGCAGGAGGTCTCATGGCTACTTAAACAAAGGTCTCACTCCTTTGCATGGGAAGCTAGCTCTAGTTTTCTGTCTGATTTTTCTAGTTTTCTAGTTTGTGGGTTTATCTGTTTCCAAAGAAAAATGACTGCATTAGATCTTTGAAGGAAAGAGTAAGCTGGATCAGTTTACAGATGCAGACTGTGCCATAGAAGATTACCTTTCACTTTTGTTTCCCCACGACTCCACAGATATCTCTGAATCTGTGTCATCAATCTTCAAACTCTGTGATCAGTCCTAAAATTTTTGGATTTCTAGGTTAGTTGTCCAGTGTTACATAGGTTGAAAAAATTGGGTAAATTCAGGAGAGAACTGTTTTTCAGATTCTGTGGTCCAGAAACTCAGATAAAACTCTGGTTCTACTCAAAATCGATGCATCAAAATGGCTGCTATCGCCTCTGTGGATGTGGATTATTTGTTACAGGGTTTTTTTTTTCTAAACCATTGTTTGGCTCTCTGAAGGTTTAAATACTTAAAATATAAGAAGCAGAGGCCACAACTTAATAAAATGAGGCATGGCTGTGTCCTTCAAGAATCAGGTAGTGACAATTCTAATCAGCAAAACAGCATCTTGAATGTAATTTTCTGAACTCATTAGACCATGTCTAGCAGAGAGAGAAGAAATAGCCATGGTTTATAACACTTTAACGTTTTCTTTTTTGGAGACATAATCTTGGGTCAGCTCCTACAGAAATTGCAGAGACTAAGGAATGAAGTAGGTTTATTATTATAAACAGCAGAAGCATCAGATAAAATTACATTCATTAGATTCATTTGGCTCCTGCTGTCTGAGGAAATAAATACATGGTTCTTGCACTGGCAAGTACATGTACACATTAAAGCATCCGTGTTGCTTGTCTGCTCAGGCAAACCCCGATGTAAGTCAATAGGGATTTGTCTTGGGTGGCTTCAGTGTATGGGAGCAAATCCCATGAATGGGCAAGTTGCTGAGCAGCTAGTTTATAATGTAATTCTGCTTTATTTCTATTAAAAATATTCCTAACATCACAAGTCTAATAAAATAATACCCTCTTTTTGGATGTTTTTATTGTGCACAATCTTTAGCCCTGCTGTAGTAAAAAGAAGTTTGAGTAGTATGAAGATTCAGGCATGTAAATAGTTGGTTTATAAAAGCTCTGTCTCTTTCAGTCAGGTGTCCAAATTATGCCAATCTCATGTTACTTTTGGTGCTGTCTGTGATACTTGATAAAATGCTTTCAAATGGTGGAAGTACTGGTATATATTTTATGATTTCTGCATTAGCTTCTAATGACTTAAGAACACATTAGAGATATAAATTGCGTATTACAGCACAGTGCCCTCAGCTGTCACCTTAAAGTACTATCATCCATCTTAAACGCATAGGAGTCTGAGGCTGGAGTTTCTCCTATGCAGAAATTCAAAATGAGTAAAGCTAGAACTCAGCATTGTCTTCTGCTTATAGATCAGAAAGAGTAAATATACAGCGTTGCAGTGGTTACTACTAAGGAGTTGAACACTAAATACAGGCTGGAGTGTCTGTAAAGAGTTCAAGTCTTGAATGCAAGACTAACGAAAATATAAGTACCTTG
>NW_008794743.1:349751-400140 GCF_000699145.1 Aptenodytes forsteri | reverse complement strand
AAAAAAAAAAAAAAGGTGGAGGCATGGTCTCTGCTTCCCTTTGTGGTATGAAACAATAGGAAGGTTTAAAGTTTGTGACAGAAGTGGTAGTGCTCTGGATTGGCAGATCTTTGTCTATTTTAAAAATTGTCTTTACAGCTACTAGAATTAACTCTTCAGTCTATGATAAAGCGATATAGATAGCCATCCAAAAACGGCCTTTCTGCCTGATTTCTTGCTTTTTATCTTCAGCAGCTGTTTGTCATAGATTTCATGGCTATTTTCATAGATTAGACTGTCTATTCTGGCTTTACATACAAAGAAATGAGTTATGAAAGCTTCTTATGACTTGATTGCATCAGTATCAGCCAGCTGTAGCCAATATTGTGAACCCCAAGTTTTAAAAATCATGAATATTTGGCCCAGGAGAGTTTTTGGATTGAGAGCTCTGGCAGATTAACTGCAGCAGTTTAACCAGAATCGTTCAAGATATTATCATTTCCTGCTATCCACTCTCCAGACAAAAGTCACAAACCGGAATTGGTGTTGTCTGATCCACTGCTGCTCTTTTCAGCCCAGCCTAACAAAGAAGATAGAGTCTAGTTTTCAGTTTATAGTACTGTACTAAGCTGAGAAGTACGGCAGTTTGGGAACTGGTTTATGAGTGGATTAGGTATCCCTGCCTAAATTTCCATGATCTTCACAGGAAGAATGGGACAGTAGCGTGCAGATACAGATGTCCTGTTTGCATCCACCCCTGAGTCTGTCAGAGCCTTGAAAAAAACAGGGTTTTGATTTAGGATTTCAAGGCAATTATTAAGTTTAGTCTGTAAATTTAAATGATATTTAATGCTGCTGAGAGTGTTCATGACATATCCATGGGAGTAGCAACTGCTACAGGTTTGGGGGGGAAGGGGTGCTCCCTTTTGTGGTATTGTGTTAATTGCTAGAGGGAGCATCAGGCTTGACATTAGAGTAGACTTGGGGCAAGGGCTTTTGCTGGTAGCATTGATAGTAGTAGTGTGAGGAGCAAAAGACTGCAGTGCAATGTCGTCTTGATTTTGAAAAATTAAAAGTGTTTCATCAGCATACGGGAGAAATCTGGTGCACCGTTGAAGGTGAAGTTGGAGGAATTCATAAGTTCTGCAGACAAAATTGTTCTGTATCAAGAAACGTAATAATTTTGTAGAGGATTCTTCAGCCTGACTAGTAGCTTTTGGTACTTTGATTATAGGGTGCCCAAGCAGGGGCAGAGGGTAAATTTATAGAATTTTAAGTGTCTGTCTTTCTGAATTATTAATCATTTGGCACTGGTTAGATATGCAACAGTATAGACATGAAAAAATAACATGTTCTGTTAAGAAAGCGTTGGTGACAGATCAGTCTAGGTAGCATCTTGGCTGTGATTCAGATGTGAATACTTCATTGACAGCGTTGAAGACTTCATTGACTTAGACAATTTATGAATACTGCAATCCCTCCTCCACTCCCCCTCCGTAAAAGACCATTTCATTTTATATGGAGAAAATGTGTAAGAGGAGTGTCTTTAGGGCAGTGTTGAAGGTAAGATAGAAAAATACTAAGCAGTCAGAATGGAGGAAACCTAAAGTATATATCTTCTTTTTTTTTTTTCTTTTCCACATTATGCTTTGTGCTGTTGTCAGTTTTTTCATGTATCTTGCATATAGAGAGCAGCGTAGAGTAGTATGTGCGGTGTTGAGGGAGTCGACATTAGGATATCCAAAGTTTCTCATGTTTAATGTTTTCTCCTTAATGTATGCAATATAGATATCTGAGCAGACTGAACATCTAATAAAGGTGACCACAGGTTAGACTTCTGTAATCCAGTAACATGATGGGCAAGTTTCATGATTATATGGTTAAAGGAACAAAGTAATGTGTTTCTTATTATGTGTAAATCAGATTAATACTAACAAGTTGTCTTAGTTACGTAGAAATTACAGACATGGGGAAAAGCACAACAAATTACAGTATGTCTGTGCATTCATACTTGCATTTCATCAAAGCATTATAATGTTGATAGAGAAGAAAAACAAACAGGAAGGAGCAGGAAAAGTAGGTTTAGATTATACTTCCAGCATGACTACCTTATGTTGTGTTTACGACACTTCAGGAAAGAACTGCGTAGCACTTGCCTTTGTGTGATCTTCATCATTTTTCACCATGATCACTGATAAAACTTTTATATGGAGAGTTTCTGTCATTTCATATGCTCTAGAAACAAGAAAAAGCCTGTCTTTTTACCTTGGTGAAGAAAGACACTAAATGCATCAACATATTGTGACAGTGCACGCTTGATCAAATATAGTAAGTAGGTGCCATACCAGACAACTTCCAGCCATGCAGAATTATTTTGAGAGCTGAATGTATGTGTGACCGTACCCATATTGGAGGAGGCTGAATTTAGTGACATTGGAAATCTACACGTTTAACATTGTACATCTAATACAAAGCTAATATAAATCCAATATAAAATATACGATGGAGCTGTTAATAGAGCACAAGGAAGAAATTAAGTAACTAATGGTGTTAGGCCTACATTTACTTGTCATGATAAAATTTGAATGTTTAAGAGTTTAGATACCTTTTTAAAATACTGCCTTTTTCAAAGTGCAGAAAGCGTCATTGTCTCAGTACAGCCTGCAACAGTGGCATGCAAATGCACACCACTCCTAGTTACTGTGCTTACCTCAGCTTATGAAGCTGGCAAAGCACAAAGGATGCTGCTATGGCATGTCAAGGTGTAAAACTGAAGCTGTTGTTAAACCAGAAGAAGTTATGTTAATTTACCTCCATTAAAATATTTGGGATGGAAAGTAGGTGTCTGCATTGGAAGGATGAAAAGACAGATAGCAAAAGGAGTCATTTGGATATTTCTGAGAAGTTGGACCCAGGCCCAAATTTTATTTATCCAGCCAGCTTTAAGGAGTAGCTGTTGAAGAAGCATCTGTTTTTCCAAAGGAAAGGCAAATATTTTGTGGGTGCCTTGTACATAAAGGGCTAGCAGCAATCACAAACCAGCTGTGCCAGCTGTGCAGTATGGTAAAACCTGGTTAATGGTTGTTTTCCTGTGCCAAACCATCAATATAAATCTGCTAGTTACAGACACTGTCTTTGTACACCTATCAGAAGACTGTCTTGAGTGCTAAAAAATTATGTGGATATAACCCTATAACATGATTCCCATCTCAGCATCCCAGTAGTAGGAAATTGTTGTACAGGAAGCGAGAGGGGAACCATCCAGAGTTATTGAATGCCAGAGAACTGAGATGTATAATGTCATGCCTCTTGGACCGTACATACGTGGGTTTATTCAGTGCCCCCACCTTGGTTTAAGGTAGCAGGAACTTACTACTTTTATTACTGTTGGCATTAAGGCATCCTTTAATGAAAAGTAAAACTCCAAATAAGTCTGTGCTCCACATTTTTTGAAAAGTATTCCCAAAATGCCTGTTTCTACTGAAAGACTGTGTGCAATGTGGTTTTACCTGCCGTCCTCTGTCAGCTTTCAGATGGCGACAGGCATTTAGGAAGCTGATTCACCTTGATGGCTCTTTTTATGGAACATGCTATAAACAGCTTGCTTTGTTTGCAATCTCTCTCACTCTCGTTTACAAGGTCAGGACTGATGTTTTGGTTGTTTTCCCAGCAGTGTTCTACTGACCCATTTTGCCTTAATCCCCTGATGTCACTGAAATAAACTGGGGAGGGGGAGATTTCAGAACTCGAAACAATTTCTTCTGCTGTTGTGCTCTGCTGCAAATTAATTTGATGCTATTATGTAAGAGTAATCATCTACTCTAATCACATCACAAAATTGGGAACAGACAGAAATAACAGAAGGGAACATTCTGGATAGCAAAGAGGAGTCAGCGGAATAGGCTGTTGGTCAGGACCTGAGCTGGAACACTTCTGAGATTCAGTGTTACCAATACTCACTTATGCCAGTTGTCTCTTCTCACACTGTTGAAGACGTTGTAGCTCTCTAAGAGTTGGAGCCTTTTGCTCACTACAGTCTACTAATAATATGATTTTTATGTTTCTGTTTTGGGCGGAAAGGTGCAAAGTGCTGGATTTTCTAGTGGAAGTTGGTAGAAAAAACCCCAGCATTGCTTGATCTTATTCTTCGTATATTTATCTGCATTTGCATGACTTGAATATGAGATCTCTCAGTAACATTCTGTATCCCAGTGGTCGTCCTTCTCAGAGAGTAAACAAATTCATAAATGTGAGTAAATAGGCATATGGGCCTATACGCCTCTCTCTAAAGTGTCTCTTTGATTAATGTCACTATCAGGAGCTTGCTGGCAGATGTTTCATTAAATCTTTTCTGAGTGCAGTTAGCTCCTTCATCTGAAATGTAACCTCCACATCTTTCATTCAAGTGGAGATCAGAGAAAAGATAGCATTTTTCCTTGCAGTTGAGTTTGACATTGATAGTTTTTCCTTCTGCCGGTGATACTCAGCTGTGTGTAATGTTTCCCTTTTGCAGCCTATAGCAGAACCATCCAGTGTGAATTGCTCAGGCAGCATTTGAGGAACTTTTAGAGGAAGCTTTGTGTGTACAAAGTGCACAGACTTGGAACCCCACTTTGGTGGTTGTCTCTTTTTGGCTTAGATGTAACAAAAGTTCATATTGTGTAAATGCAATGCAATCTGCGTTCCAGCTTGGCCTCAAAATGAGTGAATGCAGATGTTCTCTGCAGCGTGCTTTGACCGCCTTAGCATAATTTCCTCTGGAAAAGTAAAGGGAAGAGGGGGAATTACAAAACACAACAATATGTTTGAAGGCCTGATAGAACCTAGTCTGAGCTGTGAGGCCTTTGCTTTTATTCCTGATATTAATTAGTACTGTAGCATCACATAAACTACCCCACTGACTTATTTGGGTTTTTGATCCTCATATGCAATCATCCCCATCACCCCCAGCCCGCTGAAAAAGAAGCCCCTGAAAACCCATTGAGTTTCTCAGATGTTTAAGAGCAGAATCTGGCTCTGGGACTGACCTCTTCGTTAGAGCTGACTGAACACCATTTACCTTGCGAAGTCATTGTGGCAGAGTCTAAACAACATTTTGGAGTCACTTGACCTTATATTCCACTTTCTGCTTCGTGTGATTTTTTTTTTATTTTTTTATTAGGATTGGGAGTATGGCAAATAGTGCACAGATAAAAGAAAACACAGGTGCTTAGAGTTACATGAGATTTTATTGGTATTTTTAAGAGCCAAGCTGTGTATTAGACTAGAAAGATTGTCTGTTGCATTAAGCAGTGTAACATGTCATGGGGTGCACAGGTAAAGAGTTATATATGTAATTGTCTAGGATGCTGCCCAGTTTAATGCCCAAAAAATCATTACTGCCTAATAGTGGCCTAGTTTCTTTCAGAAATGAATTGTTGATGGAAAAACAATATCTTTTAGAAGATTTAACCGTGAACTGACCTTGCAGACACCTGCTATTGAATCTGAAAGAAAAGAGTTTTCTGGGAAGAGGCAGAGCATGGCAAGGAGAAGACGACAGATTACCTTATTACCATAGGTACACAAATGATGCAGACTTTCTTTGCATGTGCAAGAACGTGACATTTGAGTAAGATGTTGAAAACAGATGTGCTTGATGGACAAAGGAAAAGCTTCCTTGTGAATCAGTGTCTTGTCAAGTCCAAACAGGATTAGCAAACATTGGCTACCTTGTGCGTAGCCTTCAACATAGGAGCAGGGGAGGCTGAAGGGTTGTAGTGGAGATAACTTGAAAATAGAGCTGTTAGGGAAAATAGATGTATCTGTTCAAAGAATATCAATTTCCGTGCAACAAGATTCTTCATTTACTAGGTTTCCGCTATACAGTGAAGGACATTACCATTTCAAAGGCCCGAGTAAGCTTCTGGCTAGCAGAACCACCGGCATTATTCCATTACAGTCTGTTTGCTGAAATTGAGTCTTCCTGCCGTGGTTTTGACTTTTACTCTGCATAAGTATAAAAGGCTTTATTTCTGGCATGCAGTCTAACAAAGCAATTACTGTTATTTACCTCTGTTCACTCAAAGAGAACCATTTCACAGAGGCTGTGCTGCATTTGACAAAGCCTAACGGTATTGTTACTGCTGCCTTTAATGATTTCTCAGGCTCCGGTTCACATCAAGGAATATAAATGGCTTTTCCAGACAAAACTGTAAGCCTTGGTAGAGTGAGGGTTTTGCATTTTAAATGGATAGTCAAAGTTCTTGCACAAGATCAGTTTTTACTTTACATGCCCCTGAAGCTTTTTTATTAGTCTGCTTTTTGTGTAAGATTATTTTGCTTTTGAATTTATAGTTTATGTGTTGTGGTTTCCACCTCCACTGGGAAGTTAAGCATTTAGCATTATTGAGAGCGTTTTGTGACCCTTGTTTGAAAGCCTGATGGTAATTTGTGAAATAGACCCTACAGAATGGAGTACTTACACGATCTCAAGTGTTCCCCTACCCAAAAAAGCCTGTGGGGACAGTAATTGATGCTCTTTTTTTCCTTTAATTTTTCTTTTTCCATCTTAACCTTTCTTCTCAGACAGAGTTTCACTTTCAGATCTATGTTTTGACTGGATGATCAGTGAATACTCAGGAATAAATTACACCTACCTGCGGAAAAACATAATGTCAGTGCAGTGTAACTGAAGGCAAAAACACTGAAAGCAGGCAGTCATGTGGAGATTATGGGCTTGAAAATAAGACAACTGGTTTCTCTTTACCCAAATATGTGAAAATCTCATACAGTGATCAACAGAACATGCTATAAAGCTTATACGTATACCCATTTGTGGAAATTATTTTGAAATGAGCGCTTTAAAGCAACAAAGGGCATGGGGAGATACACTTGCAGATTATAGTCATTGCAGATACAGTCTCGTGGCTAACTTTTAACAAAATAGCTGATGAGCAGAGGATGACTTGAGATTAGGCAACCAAAGAGACAATACAGACTATGCAAGTGAAGAATTACATCACAGTGGGATTTCTTTTGAATATCTAAGCACATACAATGCCAAGTAGATTAGTACAAGTCCTGCAGGATGATTTGGTATGCAGTCTGTCTGTCAAGTGAAGCCTGTGTGGGAGAAATAGGCCAAACCTTGACTTCCTGTGTTTATGTTGAAGATCAAGGGGCAGAGGTGTTTAACTTCTTCTCTCATTCTGCCTCTTGGGGGGGCTGTGTTACTGGTAGCTTGTGTAAATCTTTCACTGACTGTAAAAGCGTTGAGAAACGGGGAATAACTGGGCTTGTCTCGCAACCATTAGGTAGTGAGAGAGGAACAGTGAAATAGACTGTTGAACTGAAATGCCTTCTTGTATTATTTTGAAAAGCACGGGGCTTTTAAAATTATTTTGGCCAGGAAGTTTTAATTTTTTTTGTCAATTCTTTTTCCAACAAATCCCTGAAACGCTTTTACTTTTTTATATTCTCATCCATATTAGAAATATAATAAAAATAATAAAAGTGATTGAGAAGTTGGTGAAGAGGAATTTACAAGACAATTAACAAGCCTTGGTCCCAGACTTAGCTCTAGTGGGTTTCCTGTTTTCTATGAACATTAAGGGTAAGAGGATATGGAGTGTGTTTTATTAGCAGCTTGAGCAGGCTTGAGCCTCACTCCCAAATTGTTAAATAATCTCCAGGTGAGACAAGTAGCACACCACCCCAAACCAGAATTTGGTTAGATAAATGGTTACACTTGAGGATGTTGGCTGTCCCCTGAATATAGGAGATCACACACCCTCTACATTCACTTTAAAACCGGCTCTGGTGTATATTAAAATGGGCTCGGTCTTTTCCAGTGGTTAAATTTCAGTCATTTTGTAAAAGTCTCTAACCCAGCTGGTGAATATCATTGTTAACTCAATACTGTATTTACTCCCAAAAGAACCAAGGATCCTCAGCCATCAGCTCTATCCTTTAGTGTTCCTTTTTAATTACAAATGTACATGTAACCAGTCAGGGAGCAGGACCAGTCCCTCATGATTAAATAACCAAGTATGTGGCTGTGATGTGTGAGACTGTATCCTGACTGTGTAATGGCAATGGTTTGCTAATTTACTTTTCCTTCTGAAAAGGGCAAATTCTTTTAAATAACAAGTGAATTCATGAAAGTCAAAGCCTATTCATAACTAGGAGAAAGGGAGAATTTGCCACAAAGATTATTCTCTATGAATAGTTCACTCAGGTCTACTTTGCATATTACAGAGTCTATGGCTAAAATTCTTTTTCTTCTATCCAGAGAGATTTCCATGAGTTGCAGTTGTTTATAGCTCACACTGATTGGCTTCTGTAAATGGAGTGGCTGAAGAGCACACCTGATGACATTAATTAGCTCTCTTCTTCAAATCTACCAATGCTACTTAGAAGTCACTGAAGCTGAAGTCAGGTCTGAAAGCATCTCCAAAAGCAAATGAGTCAATTACAGCAGGATCAGAAGAAAATCAGATGAAATTGGAAATGCATGAAAACAGTTTAGTCATCTGCAGGTAGCATGCTGGGGAAAAAAAGGTGTTTATGGGTGGTCAGTTGTTCTCAAGGCAACTGCATCATAGGCTTAGGCTGCCTGTAGCTTGTCTGTTTATGGCCCGTGGAGATACAGCATGTGTGAGTATTTTTATTAGTTATCCAAATGCTCTTATCTTCCTTGAGTATCTTTTAGACAGAGGAACCTAGTTAGAAAGCACAGTGTCAATTACTTATTGCTAATCTCAATTAACTTTCTTTGGAATATTCACCAATTAGTATCTTTCTGTCTTCCTGCCTTTCTCCCTTGCCAATTTTTGAGTAGTTATGTCACGGGATTGCCAGTGAAATGTAAATCTGTGTAGCCCGCTCTGCCTTGCAGTGTCATTTGTATGAGTTCAGAACAGTTTTTCTAAACAGGGAAAAACATTTCTGCTATAGTAACAAAGCCTACATTTTCACAGGCCCACATTTTGAGCGTGCACTACCCAAGACAGTATTTACGAGTTCATGCATAGGGGTGGGGGTCTTCGGAGGAAAGAAGAGAGTCTTCTGTATGGGTTTTTGTCTGTCTTGGTGTAAGCATAGCAGTGTGCTCAGAGAAGAGAGAAGCAGAACAGTCTCAAGAAAATATATAAATCCTCTGAGCTTTGATAGCCTTACTCTTTCCAGCTCAGTGCATCTTATGAGGTTTCTTTGGGTTTTTGTCCCTTGAACAACTTCAGGATAACTTTAGTAAACTGAAATTCTGAAAAAAGTAAGTTTGTTTGCTGGGCAAAAAGTAGGTGAACTGTAGTTCAGTGGTTAAAAAACCCCACAAACTTTAGAAGTTAAATTTGATTGCAAAGCAGCTATATACCAGGGGTAATTCCATTATCAACCTATCAGTAATCCAGGTAACAGGCTTGCTTAACTTTGGTTAGCTAATAACAAAGCAAAGGGAGCTGTGGTGGGCCTGTGCTTAGGTTGCCTAACATTTTAAATTAGATTTTTGCAGGCTTTTTTTTTTTTTTTTCCTTAAAAAAAAACCCCCATTGTTTGTAGAATGCCTTTGGAATTCAACAGGGAGAAAACTCATGTAAAGAAATGTTTCATCTGTATTCTGCTCAGTTTTATTTGAGTTAGAGCGTTACAGTATTTACGAGTTCATGCATAGGGGTGGGGGTCTTCGGAGGAAAGAAGAGAGTCTTCTGTATGGGTTTTTGTCTGTCTTGGTGTAAGCATAGCAGTGTGCTCAGAGAAGAGAGAAGCAGAACAGTCTCAAGAAAATATATAAATCCTCTGAGCTTTGATAGCCTTACTCTTTCCAGCTCAGTGCATCTTATGAGGTTTCTTTGGGTTTTTGTCCCTTGAACAACTTCAGGATAACTTTAGTAAACTGAAATTCTGAAAAAAGTAAGTTTGTTTGCTGGGCAAAAAGTAGGTGAACTGTAGTTCAGTGGTTAAAAAACCCCACAAACTTTAGAAGTTAAATTTGATTGCAAAGCAGCTATATACCAGGGGTAATTCCATTATCAACCTATCAGTAATCCAGGTAACAGGCTTGCTTAACTTTGGTTAGCTAATAACAAAGCAAAGGGAGCTGTGGTGGGCCTGTGCTTAGGTTGCCTAACATTTTAAATTAGATTTTTGCAGGCTTTTTTTTTTTTTTTTCCCTTAGAATAACACCTCCATTGTTTGTAGAATGCCTTTGGAATTCAACAGGGAGAAAACTCATGTAAAGAAATGTTTCATCTGTATTCTGCTCAGTTTTATTTGAGTTAGAGCGTTAAAATCATTGCCTCCCTTTTTTTATTTTGCGCTATGCGGGACGGAGTTGGGAGCCTGCTTATTTAACAAATGAGTTCTAGCTGCCATCAGCACTCAGTACGTGCTGAAGGTTGCAGAAAAACCACCAGGGAGCTGCCACAGTATCTGGAAAGATCAGTATACCATCTCAACAGTGCCTGAAGATGTGACTCCCACCATGCGTAGTTCTTGGGGAAGAAACAGAAAAGGGGTTCCATATGTTCTCTGAAAGAGGAAGAGAAAAACAAAAAGTTAACATACCTACAAATCTCCCACCTCTGATTTCTAGGCTAACATTTTTTATTCTCGAGGTTCCTTCATACCCTTAGCATAAATTTAGCCTATATTTAGCTGACTAGTACTTTAGGCTTATTTCTCAGACAATTCCTGACTGTGAGCCATATCATGAAAATTTCTTTTGCCTTGAACCAGAAGATATATATTGCACACCTTTGGAAGCTGAGGAGGGACAAGATTTGGAAAAGCATGTAAATGTAATGTATGGTCCCTAGGCAGGAGATAACATCATCCTACAAGAACCCTGTTGCTGGGCTCTTGTAGCATCACGGGGCAGCGCAGCAGCAGTAGCCTCGAGAAGCATGAGCTGGTCGGGGGGTGTGTGGCAGGGGCACCCCACACGAACCCCGAAATGTTCTTAAATGTTTAAGAACATTTCCAACAAGGAATACTTTTTTCCACATCAGCCGGCCCATCTCTGTATGGTGGAACTTACTTGTACAGTGGAGTCAGCATAATTCTTTTCTTAAAGGGTAGCCATTTAATTGAGCAAGCAATTATTTGTACATATACACCAAAAATTATCTGATAACTCTTTTCATTTTTGTTTCGTATGCAAATTGGTGTTCTAACATTGTTATTTTCTAGTTATTACCAAATGTATTTATATTTTTCAAATTCTCTAACTGGAATTGATATCTGTTCATTATGATAGAGGTACTGTTTTGGTAGCCATGATTATGATGGAGGTACTTTCATTATGGAATGTACTCTAACTGGAATTGATACCTGTTCATTATGATGGAGATACCTTTTTGGTAGCTGTGGTTAAAAAAATAAATAGAAAAATTCAATAGCAGGTAGTCTCTGTTGGTTGCTATTGCCCTTTCTAGGTATTCTTGTTACATTCATAAAAGCAATAGCTGAAAGCAGGTGAAATAATCTTTATTTGGTTCTGTCAGTCACAGCAAAATATTTCAGTGTCAGGCTTCTGTCAATATAAGAGGGCTCTATTTAGTGACAGAGGCAGAAAATTCCTTGATACTTAGTCTGACTGCAGAGTATGCAGCTGCTTAAGCAGGCACCGCCTTGAGTTATCCAGGGCAAAAGTGTGCTGCAAAGTGATAATGTAACTGCTCAACTTTTAATAAGGAAAACTTTCAACATCATTAGTTGCATGCTGTGAGTGCACAGCTTGGGTGGGCATAACAGGCACGTGCTTGCTCAACATTCAAAGCTGACCTAAAGTTCACTTACAAGATGGCAATTTTTGCCATTTTCTGATGTTTCTAAGTGTTAGCTGTTTACTCTGTTTGCTCTTAATTATTTGTTCAATTATGAAAAGAGGAAGGCATTAGGAATGAGAGGTCATTAATGAGATGATTCTGTGCTTCATTTCACTGCTGTCTGTGTTACTACCTTGTAAGATAAACCAGCAAAAAGAAAAAAACACTGACAAGTGTGGCAATTTCCTATGACAAAATCACTACAGCTGCAGTCGGTATTTCTGAATAAGATAGAGGAGGTGTTACTTTAAATAATAATTACTCTCTCATTTCATACCTCCAATTTCAGCTGCCTGATGGTGCAGGCTGCAGTAGAATCTTAAACTGGTTTCAAGTTTAGTTTTTAGTATTATCTGAGGAGTGCAACCATCAATTCAAATGATTCAGTGGCTATATTAAATATTATCACATTGAAAAATAATAGGAATAGGAGAATATTGAATGCCTCAGGGTGATGTGGCTTTTGTATTATTAAATCTTGATTGAGAATGTGCATTTAGGTTAAGATAGGGTTTCAAAAGGAACAAAAAAGGATTGAGATTTTCAGACAGGCCTACTCACAATTTAGGATGTTCTGTTCTCACTCATTTTCCAGGGAGGTAGTATTTCTCTTTCCCAAATTCTTATGCAGATGTCTTAACTGATAGGGGAAGAAATCCTGACATTATTTGCTCTCTGCAAACTGTTACCATGCCTAGACAAAATTTCTTGATGCAAGACTAAAGTCTGTTATTTAAGAAGTAAAGTTCAGGGTTTGCCTTTTAATCAGCGTTAAATTCTTGCTTTGGAAATAATATTTTCTTCGGTTAATCAGAAGGAAATTAGTGTTAATCACATAGATTGCCTTTTGTTTTTTTCTGTTCTTCTGTTTTCTCCAGAAGAGTAATGTGTTTGTCCAGAGAGTAAATGCTGCTGACCACACAGTATAGTCTCCAGATTTCTGTGAAGCTGATGTTTCCCATACCGTGTAAGCCAAAACCCTCAGGCCCTATCTTTCTGAAGTAAAGTGATTGTTAAAATATTAAAAATCGTGCTTCCTCCCACGCCACATGCTATGGAGGAAGCCTTAGAGACTACCGTCCTTAGATTGGCCGTGACTTGGGAATAATGCCCTCCAAACGTTAATTATCTGAGAATCTAGTGACCATTAAGAACTAATTAGCAAGGTACCTTACCAGATACATGAAGGAAGTATAGAAAATAAGAGGATAAGTTCATATCATGCTACAAAAATTCAGTTAGAAGTAATTTCTGTTGTTATGTATGCTTATTCATACATCTGAAACTAAGGGGGGAGCACGTCTGCTTTTATATCTGCAGAGAGTATGTATGGCTAGAACGAATCCAAAAAGTCAAGGGGAGAAAAATAAGTCATGTCTGTAGATGCCTTCCTTTGAGGGCAGACTTCAGACAGGCTTATTTCTGGATCTTTTTATTCCTCCAGATTGGTTGTAGAGTCCATTTTTTATACATTCTCACTGCCCGATTTTCTTGTGGAATCATTGCATGTGTCAACATCTTGGGTTAGTTTGGGAATGAATTTTGGCTTCGTACATAAAAGACTGGCCTTCATCTAAGGGAAAGCACCTTCTTTTGGGGCTTGCTTATTTTCTGCAGCTTGGCAAAAACTCAGAGTTGTTTGTAAGTCATTAGAAATATCATAGCAATGTGTGCCCAGTTGCCCAAGAATGTAGGTGAGCCCAAGCAGGGGTCTGCTACGGAATGAAGGTATGTTGAGAATTTAGTTTGCTGGCTACAATAATATCCCGCATTTATTAGATGAAATATGAAATACAGATGGAAGTCATCACAAAGATGTATGGCCAGGTTTGACTGCTGAAGTGGGTGCAACACAACGGTTTATATCGGCGATTAATTTCACTCCTAAATAGAAAAGACTTTTGGGGAAAGAAAAAGAGTGTACCACCCAGCACTGTCAGAATAAAAGGAAACCACTGTGCTAATCGGAATGACTGGTGACAAAATAATTCAAATATTTAAACATTTTGTTTTATTTCTTTATAAATGAGAGTTATGTAAAAAGTAGCTACCAAAACCAAAATAGCTGTTCAAAAAAGACTGGCAAGAATTAGCAATCAAATCATTGTACATGTGAAAGTTATTACAGCTAAAATAAAAAAAAAAATTAGATCAGGGTTAATTATAAGATGATGCAGTAGTATAATTAGTATTCTTCCTATGGAGGATTATGGGTCCTTCTAAATGCCCTTTTTGATTGCCTTCTTCCCTTTTTTAATTTCCTCCTTGTCCTTTTTGATTATCTACCCCATGACCCTCAGGGCTCCTAAATGTAATACAATTGAAATAACATTTTTGTTAGAGGTGTTTTTTTTATATAGGCTATTAACCTCTTGCTTACCAAGCGCTAAGAAATTCTTTTCTGTGAGAGCTCCACTAACCACAGAGGGACTCTCTAGTATCCCTGGAGTTTTTATGTAGTGCAGCTTTTTGCCTGTCCTGAAGCAGTCTCTAAGGATCTGTCAGGAACCGATCTGCATGAGAATGATACTTCCTTGGAGTGTATTTTACAGCTTGGAAAGATAAGATCTAGTGGATCTTTGATATTTCCAAGGCTGCTTCAGTGGTCTAACGATGAGCATTAGGGTTTAATATAAAAGACTGTTGTCAATTATCCTCTAATAGGATTTTCAGAATATTATTTTTATCATTATTATTATTATTACCTTTAAGAGCAATAGGCCGAGATTTTTTCCAGAGAGTACATGGGATTCAGTTACTCACTTCTTGGAATCCTTAAGAGGACAGCAGGACCTAACACTTTAGTCCGTTTCGGATCCCATGAGAAACAAGGATTATTTCCTTTTTACTTTTCCTCCAAATGAACTAATAAATTGCATTTTGCTGCTCAACAAGCATACCTATTCTGTATGTTTCTCTTAGGGCTAAAATGTTTTTATAAGTTCACTCTTGGAAGGAACATTGTTCGCACCTGGGCAATCAGATATTGTTAACTTCCCGAGATGCCTTTCAGTTAATATTCTTCCGTGTATAGTATAAAACCAATGTGTGAGGGCACTTCAAAATACAGAGTTCTGGCTGTTAATTAAACTAAGTACATCTTCTTGCTTGATTTCATTTAATGTCCTTTAGTAAAGTCTAGCAAAGAGTCCATTTCAGGCATGAGTTTTAGGCTAGAGCTTCAGTAGTTTGAGATGCTGTTTAAGATACTACCCATTGCCTATTTTTCCAAGCTTGAATAAACTCACATTACATTTCAGGCGTGCAAGAAGAGTGAGGTCTTGTTTTCACTTGGCCAATAACGGGTCATAACCTTTCTGTGCAAACCTGAATGCATAAACAAGGAAAGCACAATGTGCTCTGTTTAAAATTACCCTGTTTGTAACCAATAGACTCCAATATTGATAATTCCTTGTCTGCACTTGGGGTTTACATGAGACTGTTGAATTGGGCAAGTCAAGGTTCCTATCTTCTCAGACAACATCCCTTCCTTTATCTGGTCTGTTGAACAAAAGCATCATGTGCATATCTTTCGCTTCAGTCT
This sequence comes from Aptenodytes forsteri, assembly GCF_000699145.1. NCBI lineage: Eukaryota > Metazoa > Chordata > Aves > Sphenisciformes > Spheniscidae > Aptenodytes > Aptenodytes forsteri. The sequence goes on along the minus strand of NW_008794743.1, from coordinate 384,810 downwards.
CTTTGCATGGCTAAAAAGATAACACTTAATGATATTAAGTTTTCTCTTTAGGATGATTAGCATTTTAATGCTTAATGGAAAGGTCATTGTTTTTCGCTCTGCCAGTAATGCGAGTGACCTGAATTACACTAGTTCTCAATGCATCCCAAATGGGGTATTACAGCTGATGGGAGATTTGTAAACAGATGATATATTTAGACTCTCTTTATAACAAAGACTGCATTAAGACTTTCACTGAAACATTTTGATGCAGCCTTTGTATAAAGGCAGTTTCTGTTGTGTTTCTATGCAGGTGTTTTGCCAAACAGATTCATTTAAGTGGTCACACAGGTGGCATTTCAGTGCAGTGGTGCTAGTATGGTGGCATTAAAACAGATTCGTTAGCATTGGTAGAGAATATAGTGAATCAGAATTTGTAAGAAGAGAGCGTTTTCTACTCTGTGTTAGCTTGTGTCAAATATTGGTCAAAAATTTCCTTACCCATTGTCATTTTAAAAAGTGAGACTCAGAAGGAATTAGATGTGAAAACACAGTTAAGTTACAGTAAATAGGGCCTGACTGCTTTATCATCTTCTGCGGTCCTTGGTTTAACTAAACAAGTATGAATGTTAGCATAGAATTGAGTGTACAGTACATCATGGATACCTGGAGCTGAGCTATATGATTAAAGTGGGAAGTGATTCTTTGTTTTCTGAAATAGGGCTACTGTCATGTTCCATGTTTTTCAGTGATGCTGAGGTCTGTATGTTTTGCATTGTTGGTAGAGAAAAATATTGAGCAGATACTATGAAAGCCTTATGTCATTAGACATAAGGGTGGGGCCAAGGAGAGGAGAAATTAAAATCCAGTTAAAAAGCACCAATTGTTTTATGTGTTCAGAGCGCTAGATGCGAGAATATATCATCACTCCCTGTTTTATCCCAATGTGAAGGAGTTCGTATAAGCTCATCTGAAGAAGAAAACCAGCGACAAACAGCTCTTAAAAATTTTCTGTACAAAAGTAGTATTAGGTGAGGTGTTGGTGTTGAATGGTTCTGAAGAAAGCAATCCTAGCCAAAGATAGAAGAAGTGGCACAGAGTTACTTTTCTGCATGGAAAAAGATATTGATGATGTTTTAGAAAAAGTGTCAGAAGTTAAAATTAATACTTTTTGGAATGAAAGTAGGTGTGTGTTACTGTGTCTTTTGATATTTGATGCATTTTTTGGAGAAAGAAATTGCTTCCTTTTCTTTTAGAACTTTCATGCCAATAGAATATTTGCGTCTCATTGCTCTGAGAATGACAACACGCGTTTGGTCTAAGTCATTGGATGCCACACTTAAAACGTTCTTGGGTGTCTGTACTCATTTTGAAATGTTTCAGAATTAAAAAAACAGTTTTTCAGGCTGTCAAACCTGGAAGCCTAGGTAGGAAGACTGCTGGGAAGTTTTCCAGTGCTGCATCTCAGCAGAGATCTGGGGAGTGCTGAAAATTAGTAGCTTGGCAACGGCACTGGTAGACTATAAAACCTCTCTATTAGCACTTCACAGTTAGAGATAGTTGAACTATGCAGTTCTGGATCAGTGTTTACCTACAGTCCAAGTTTAGTTCCATCGCTAATCTTATCCTCTCCCTGGTTCTGTCTCAGAATGATGTAGTAGGTTTGGTTGGTTTGCATTATGTTTTTGAAACTGAAAGAAGGAAAAGGAACAAACTGTGTGTTGTTCCTGAAATACACTGGCAACTTGCTTTTGAGATGAAACAGCTGTGTGTGCAGAGCTCGCAGCTTGTGTTTCTTGGGACTAGGATGCCCTTGCCTTGCTTTACTGGATTCTGTCCTTGATTCCAAAATAAGTGATTGCCATTTCCATTTTTCCTACTTATAAAAAACACCTACAGCAAAAGAGCAAGAAAAAGGAAATACGGAAACAAAAGCACTACTTAAATTCTGCATTTTTATTAGCACAAAAAGGAAAACAGTGGGTATTCCCATCATTTTAAGACTTTTTCTTCTTTTTATTCTCTGTTAACCAGAACCCTAGGTTTTATTTTCTCACAAGATTGTGAATAGATAGAGGCTGTCTTGGTCTCAAATACAGCTACATGTTATCATGTAAATCTGACAGAATTAAAGGTTAGGTCTAGACTATGCATACACTGTCTTTGTTAGCCAAGGCTGACTGTGGGTTTAAGTTTGTCATGTGGATTACATCCACGATGCCTGGAAAAGGGGTGAGGGTGGGAGGCTGTGTTCCAGCTAGTCATCTTCTGTGGTTGAATTTTTGGGTTTGGCAAGTGAGATAACTGAATCAAGACTTGAACAGGAGTGTTGGTAGTGTGGGTGATTGAGGGGCTAACTTGAAAATATAGGTGTAAGAGACCCACCTGAACTGTCTGCCGAGGCAGTTCTGCAAGCTGATTCTGCCTTTCTGCACTGTGTTCTAAGGCCTGGTATCCTGTGTCGGCTGATGTCTTGCCAGCCTCCGATTCAGTAAGAAATTGGCCTTTTGCCGTTCTTTGAGAAGATGCTCATGAAGAAAATTAAACCATTTTTTAAAGTTTGGGGGTTTGATTTAGTTTTCTGGTTTTGTGTTTTTGGTTTTGGTTTGGTTTGTGGGGTTTTCTGTGTTCATTTGTGGTTTTTTTTCAGTTGAAACATTTAAATCCCCATGTTCTGGATTTGAAAGAGTTGTGAAAATGTGATGGTGATTGGCCTATATTCCTTAAAATCTGTACTTTTAATTTCTTTCCTAATACACTGGTATAACTCAAATGGTTTTTGTGCTTTCTAGTTTGTTGTTAAATAAACAACGTGTAGTGGAGCTTTATGAAGCTTGAGGAGTATTGGGAGGGAACACATACATAGTTGTTTGTCTTGTAAGACGTAGTTCAAAACAAAGATCAGCATTCCACAGGAAAACAGGTCCTTCCCTGTGTCTCATCTTCAGTAATCTGTGCAGAGGGCATGAAGTTAGGGCAGGCTAGGCCCAGAATTTCCTTGTGACCTGTACTCTCACTGCCTATTTTCCAGGGGTTGTGCAGCAGAGGAGCTAAGTTCCAGCTAGGAAGGGAGATGAGGATCAAGGTCTTCAAAGGCCTAAGTCAGCTGCTTGTTGTGCATCTAAAAAGAAGGATTTAATGTATGCCAGGACTGAAAATGAATACCAAGTGTTCCTTTTGGCAGGGACACTGCAGAGTGTGTTCTTTTGAAAAGAAAAGCCTTTCTCAGGGGGGAAGTGGTGTTTCCTGTTGTTGGTACCTGTCTTCATGGTTCAGTCTCAGAATTTGAAAGATAGTTCGATTCCAGCATGCTTCACTTGACCAACACAGGCAGATAATGTTTCTGATACCTGGGTTGTTTGCAGCCTTATCAAAATAAAAAAAAGTCTCAATCACTCCGTCTGTCGGTGTACTTCTCACCTACACTATAGTTAGGACCCAGAAGGTGTTAACTTGACACGAAATGGGAAAAAAATATTGTATAAAAGACAATTTTCCCCAAATTGAAACTCAGAAAAGATAAGGAACGCTGCTTAAAACAGAAACCACAAAAGCTGGGAAATTACAGATTACGGTTATTAGTCATTCTTTACTGGCAAGAGGAGGCAATAAAAACCCCCACATGTTCAAATATGGTGTGGCAAATAAAGTGAGTTTTCTTAATAGAGGAGGCAGTAGTGCTGGGATCTGTTCATCTCGAAAATGTTGTATACAATGAGCAGACAGCAGTGGACTGCCATTTTGAGAAGGTTTTGGCATGCACAAAATTCTTTTATTCCTTTGATAATAACTTGTTATTATAACTGTAGAGTCGATGATCTTCTCTAAATTTGCTCTGGCTACACCCTGGGTATGAGAAGTAGTCTGTCTTTGTGGCTTTCAAATACTCCAGACCTTAATTACGATAACACTGTTACCTGTAAGAAAAAGTTGGACAAACCTTGAGGTCTGCCCAATTTAACAGAAGATGTGACATCTTAGCAAGAAGATTTGCTTATACCGTGGATATAATGAGGAAGAGTATCCCCCTGAATGAGGTTAAGTTACTGTACTGTTTAAACAATTTTAAAAAATTATTAAAAACCTTGATAAGCAGAATTATCTCTGTTCAGTGTACGGAAGCATTCCAGACAGAAAGAAAGGTGGGAGGCTGCTAAATGAATCTCTTAACAAGCTGATTTTTTGGATTTTTTTTTTGTGCACAAAAGAAAATGAAAGCCATATTTAAAAATTTAAAGCCTTGATATGTTCCAGTTCTGTGGAGCAGCAGAAGGAAGAAGCTTTTTACAGTGCTATAATTCCCTATTCAGCAGCTCTTTAAATTAAGATGTTTATGACAGCTGTTAGTACTTAATGGAATGCACATAGACTTGGTCATTAATTATAGCTTTTTTTCAGTTATTATTTGTATTCAGTGGGTCAGGTGGTTGTGATCCTGCTGTTGTCAGTGCAGTAAATGCACTTTAACTTCAAAAAAAAAAAAAGTAGTAACCTTTCCCCCTGCCTGTTTATCTTTCCAGTGGCTGAGAATTTTGTAAGAGAAATATTCAACAACAGTGAGTTATGGAGCTTTTTTTGTAACGCAGGCATTTAGCGGCTTCAAGTTGGCAGTGATCCCATCCACCTTAATCCTCTTCACAGTTTGCAAGCAGTGAGCCGAGAGCAAGAGTGCACTAGGACTTAATAGACTCTAGTGTTTGAACTATGGCATTTGCGTTTAGCTTCCAGAACTGGTCTTAAGTGCCTAGTAAAACCCTACAGCTTTGGTTTCATTAATTAGAGACTCCCTTCCACTGATTTGTGGAAAACATTGGCCAACATGTTCTTTCAGCTCAGTAAATATTTATACAACTCATGTATGATTTTTAGTAATGAATACTGCTCATTTTCAGTGCGTTCAAAAGAGGCTCTTTCCACATATTAACAAACTCCTTGTCTGACCCCTGCTGAGCATGGCAATTCAGGTTAGGAAAAGGTAAATTTAAATTTTGTCGGTTTTTGAAGGTTTTTTTCTGAACTCTGCTTTGCCATATCATCATTTTTAATCATATTTGCCAGGAGTTTGAGTGGAAAATGGAAAAAACCCAGTGGATAACAATTACTAATTTAAACCAACTGGCCAATACTGTCGTTGAGTATCTGTCAGATAACTGAATGTTGTGGTCTGATGATATTAGTTAGGAACCTATCAGGATATATTTATATGAGCTTTCTGGGATGTATTAGTACCTTTCAAACTTAATCCTATTTATCCTCCCCCACAGAATCCCTGTGAGGCAATATTATCCCTGTAACACAGATGGGGAACAGAGATTGAATGCCTGGCTCAAGGACACATTCAAAATCCTTGCCTTAGATGTATTGACAAAATTGCCCATCTGTATGGGAAAATACATATCCAGCTATTCACACGTACACATTTAGCTGCATATGCAAATATCTATTTTCTGTGCGCACAAATGAAAGTGGGCACCGAAGCATTGAATTCCTTTATGGAAACATCACAGGAGCTGCTTGGAGAACTTCTCCAGTGTTTTTAATCAGTTGTTAGTGGATTCTAACTTTCAAAATTCCCCCAAATTACTTTTTTTTTCTTCCTTCAGTTGTCTTTCCTGTGTCCTTTTCTTATCTTTTCATTCAAGTACTACTCTTGGTTGTGTTTATGCAGTGCTACTGATGTTACAAAGTAATGTGTTATTTTTTGGTGAAGTGTCTTAGGCAGTAGTTTTCCTAGGTTTCTCATTCTTTAATGTATGCAGTTCGGAGAAATAAGAAAACAAAAATATGTTAGCTGTTTAAGGATTGATGGAACACTGCGTGCATATCTTCCTGGGGATACCTGGGTTAGCATAAATACTTGGATCACAAGAGAATGCTAAACTAACTCTGTCCAGTTTTCTGCGTTGTGGTGAGATAGAGCTGTAGTAATGTCTCTTAAAAAGTCATTTCTAAGGTAACAAACTCTCATGTTTAAGACTGTAGAACACAAGAGCCGCTTGGAGACATCCCATCATTTTTTAGTGCATACAATAACCTTGATATAACTCTAATGAGCATGAGTAACTAATTTCTTTTTAGTGAAGCTAATCCTACAGTTTTTTGTTCAGTTTATTACGTGGATTAACTAGCAGAGACATTTACCCGGAAGTGCTTGTTCCAGGCAGGCTGTATTATCTCAAAATAAGCATGATAAACCATGCTGTCTGGCTTAAGGCACATGCCGAATTACATAGTTCTTGCCCAGCAGGTCAAGGTATGGTATTCTGTCCCATACTGGTCATGTTGAAGTTAATGGGAGTTTTGTTTGCATGTGGAGTGTGTGGTGGCCCCACAGAACCTTGGAATGCCTCAGCTGTGAAGTCCTCTTTGAAAGCAGTTGAAAAAAAAACCTCACCTATTTCATTAGTTGGTGCCAAATCTGATAGCAGACAAGTTTAAAAGAGGGAAGAATGCTAGACTGGTTGTAGTAAGCATGCACAGTAGTGGCAACTTAAATTTTCTCAGAAACAAATACAGAATGGAAAGTGAATTGTTATCAGTTAGTTGACGTGCAGAAGCAGCATTCACACTTTCTATCGGCATGGAGCTGTATTCCCCAAATGTCAGGTTATAGGAACTCTAGGCACCTTAATTAGATGCCTACAGTTAAAGTAAGTTGCAGTTCCTTTCTTTATGTGCCAAGGCAGTGCTGTAGCAGCTTTGGATTAGTTGATGTGGATGAGCATGGCTGATTTCCATGCTGTGGAGATCAGATCCAGTCTGGGAATTGGCAGTACTCAGCTACCCCAGCTGATGACCCAACTGAGAACTGCTAGGGGATCCTCCTGCTGTGTAAGGATCTGGCTGTGGTTTGGCAGTCCTTCCCTTGATCTCCAGCTAAGGATCATGTTTCAGCCAATCTGACTTCTGTGTTTTAGTTGCTAAATGTTCTGTGTTCTGCAAAGGATCGTAGGTCCACCTGTAAGGATGATAATCTCTAATTTCAGATTTTTAAAACTGAAATATTTTTCTTCTTAAATGACATTCTTTCTATATTTTGTCTTTTTAGGAATAATTCTGTGGGTATCACTGCTGTCTAGGGACAATTATATAGATGTGCGGTGTACAAATACAGTAATAAATTCAATGCAAAAAGTATAATCTTATACAAAAAGTTTACAAATACTATTCTGTATCATTTTCAAGAGGAACAGCTTTGTTGAAATTTACTACTGTTAGGCAATATCTTAGATAAACTCAGTGTTTTAGTGCAGGGAATCCGAGAAATCTTCTGAAGCAGATGTCATTTTCTTACCGGCTTTTCACCTCTGTACCAAATAGTTCCATTCAGAGCTTTTGTTGACTATAGTTGGCAGTCGTCTTGGCCCTTTCAGCAGAGACCGATACTTCACTGCTTAAAATATAGGAAGTCATTTAAGCACTTCAAATATTTGGATGAGAGTTTTCTTTAAATCAGTGAGACAGCTTGTGAGTTAAAAGTAAGTTTTCTTGATGAATGAGCCTGCAGAGCTAAGGTCCCTCTCACCCCCCCTTTAGATCTAGTTCATCCTACTGTGAGATAAAGAGCAGTGGCAGAAGAGACATTTGCTCTGCTGCAGCTTGTTGGATTAAAGAGAACCCTTTGGTATCGAGTGTTGTCAATGCAGCAACTTTTGCGAGCACTAAATTTACTTATAAAAAGTTCTTTTTTAATTGCCCCAGGACAAACCCTTGCATGTCATGCTTTTGCCTGGAGAAAGTTTTTATATGGAAATACTTTCTTTTTTTTTTTTTTTTTTTTTTTAAGATGGTATAGAGGATGTCTAGAGTTTGTCAAGCCAATTGATCCTCCAGGGAATGTGCTGACTTTCAGTATGTATGGAGGATTTTTAAAGCAGCTGAGCGAAATCCCTTCTCAGATAAGATGCTTTCTATTTTGTCAGTTAAGAGCAACCTCAAATTGAAATAGCTCAAACATAATCAAATCTCCCTTCCTCAATCCCTTGCCTTCTCCTCCCAACCCCCTACACAAGCCATCCCCAAAAGGATAATCCTGGCAGTGATGTCATTAGAATGAATTTACAGACCAATGCTCAATTTTGTTGTCTTGAGCTTCAATTGCTAATGCTGTAAATTTGAGCTGCGTATGTAAAGGAGTCAGGTTATGCCTTTTTTGCACCCTTGTTTAATTTCCCTGGAGCCCTGAGAATAACTAATATGGGATTATTTGGATATTTTCATGCTTTTTTTTTTTTTTTTCTGCTACACAGCTTCATATGGCTTCCAAGCATCCGTAAAAGCTCTTGCTGTATTCCTGAGGGAACTATTGTCTTCAGGGAGCTGAAAGTTTAAGGAAAGAATTTTGCTGGCCTAATGTGGTTAAAGATAGTTACAGTTTCTGGTAGGTGTTGTGGATGGTGATATAAAATACAGAATAGACTGAAAAATAATTTGATTTAACCAAATTTCTGTTTTCCAAAAGTAAAATCTTTTCATTGTGATGATCCTCAGTGATTCTGACCTCTAGAGAATATTTTTAATAGTTAAGAAGCACCAATGAATAAAGTTGATCCAAACTTATATCAAGAATTAGGACTCATCTTAAAAAGATTATCGTATGAACTGATTAGGCAAAGAGAGGAAGAAACAGGCATAATTAATTATTTTGTTGGTAGGAGACTGTAATACATAGAAAATATGTGAATTTTGCACGGTCGTTGGAGGAATTGATGGCAAAACCAGAATGTGAGTACAGGTCCCTCAAGTCTTAGTGCATACTGTTGAAATCTTAACCACGTGACTTCAGCCTGGCAGGTTCAACCATGCTGTGTCAATCATATCCGCTCGCTGAAGTCATAGAAATGGGTCTCTTCCCACAGGCTTATGTATAAGAGGAGATACATGACACTGATAGCTTCCATGAGTTCAGTGCACAGAAGGGAAAAAAAGGCTGAAGTCAGTCTGAAACGTGTGTTGGAAGCAGGATTTTTGCTTGGGGCTTATATCTAAAATTAACCTTCTTTTTTCTGTGCCAAGTTGATGTACATATTGAAAGTGGTAAATATTTGTTTGAAGTACTCTGCCACATTTCAAATTTAATGTGTAATAAACAAGAAACCTTTCAGATCTGAAAGAACAAATGGACAAGACTAACCTGACCAGGATGATTTGAGAGTTGGTAGGCAGTAGGCTGCTTTGCAAATCACATTCCACAAATCCGTGGGTGAAGCCCGTGTGCATTGCAGTAGGAGGTACTGGAACGGTGGATGCAACACACATATTTACTGTCATACACTGTAAACAGGAACACACATTTGCCTATTAACAGAGCTGCCAGAAGACGGGAGTAACAAGTGCAGAGTCCCAACTGTACTTTTCAGGTGATTTTAGCTGTGGTGTGATCGTTATTTTTGTGTACAGTACACATACCTATGCAGTATTTTAGGACACTTCTTAACATAGCATGATCTTTCCTCCCCTCCTTTATCCACAGCAGGTATTTTCCTACTTTTGAGTAGAGCTTTTAAGGGAAACTCTTTTGATCTCCTAATGGAAGATCTTTCCTACTTAATGGAAAGGTGCTCCTAGGTCCAGGATCATGGGAAACATATTAACCTTGCCATACAATTACAGGCATGCCAGAGCCCTAATGTAAGTGAAAAATGTATTGGGGTGGTATCTGTGCTCTATATTTGAATAGTTAAAGCAAACAAAACCTTATCTCACAATAATAAAAAGGGCCTTTGTGCTGCAAAGTAACTATGTCACTTTTGAGGCATTGATTCAGCATGTCCTTTTTGACTTATCTTCCTGAGATGGTAAATGCCACTTTTTAGTATATGTTATAAAAAGCAAATGGACTCTATTCTTATTTGTTTTATGGCTTTATTTAGTGTAATTCAGATATCTCATAAGCATTTTAATTATAGAAATTCTGAAATATACTTTAGGTCAAGGGGATATTAACACCTTATTCTATTTCTTAAAACATATAAATATATTATGAACTGCATTTGAATTCTGGAACATAATCGTCTCTGTAAAGGAATTAAGCTTTTCCACTAGTCCCTGAGTACAGGGATCTGCTGAGATTTTTGACTGTACTGTGCATCACCAACCATTACAGCAGTGCAGTGAGCACTGCAAAACAGCTGGCATCCTAAACACATGGAAGCGAAAACAGCAATGGTCTTTAATAAGAAGGAGAAAAGAAAAACTCTGAAAAGTGAGTGTCCAAACACATTCGGGGTGTAGTTATGCTAGATGAATGCAGTTAGATGAAAAATAAATTTCACTAATTCTGTTTAAATTTGCAGCACATATGAGACAAGACAACCAGCCCGTCTTGAGTGAAAAACGCATAATGTTACGGACTTCTTATGAGATCTCTTTCAATTCATTAATTCTGATTTCTTTAAACAAAAATTATCTAATGGGGATTAAACATCTTTTTTCTGTACATGAACATTTTAAATGAGGAAAGAGTAGGCTACCCTTTTTGACAGACATTGAGGAAGGACATAGTTTTACTTTATAGCTTATAACTGGCAGTGAAAGTGCAAGGTGAGTGAAACTTAGCAATTTTTATCACTTCTGTTGTGCTGTAGTAGTAAATAACTGTTAAAAAGGAGCAACAAGTGCAGTATTCACAAGCTAGCTAAGAGGGAATTAGAAATTTGCCAAACTCCTGTCAAGAAATGTAGTTCACATCAGGAGCAACCAGTGTATTAATTTTGCTGGAGTCGACAGACTTTTCTCCAGAGTGTTCTCCCCTTTCCTGAAATAAGTTTAGTGATTTAAACTCAACTCTCCAGGGGTCTCAGCACTGAAGGAGTCTGAAGTGTTGAAGTGCTACTTGTGCTATATTCAAGTCTCAAATTTTGCATGAACTTCTAGCACAAATCCTTCCCTCTCCCTATTTTCCCCTCATTCATCGAAGCTGATGAAGACTACATAATAGGACCTTATTTCTTTTCCTCAGGAGAGCGAAGCAATGAAAAGTTGAGATTCAACCTCAGTATATTTTGAAATTTAAAAAAAAAAGTTACCATGATAGGAGACTGCTTGAAAAAAGTGTAATTTTTGCAACAGTCAGTCTCAGGAGAATACTGAAAGGCAAATGTACAAGCACATTGCAGCTAAAGTATTCATTTGGGATAGATGAAGTAATGTGTAAGGAATCAATTTTTCTGGATCAAAAATACTACCTTAAATACTTCACAGAACAACTGAGCAAAGAAAATATGCTCCTTATTAAAAATATTGATGACCTTTCAATTAAACTTAAAATAATCCTCCAGTTATAGTAAGAACCTGATATCCAAAGTTGGCTTCATTTGATGCACAATGGGCCAAACTCATACACGCTGTTAAGTAGATGAAAGTCATTGGGGTGAACCAAGGAACTCAGTCAGCCTAATCAACTTCCTTCATGATTTTGAAAGGGCTTGTGTGGCAGAGAAATAACTATGTTATGACATAGCTGTAATTTTAAATCCTGTAGAAATCTATGAAACAACACTGAATTCTCTGTAGTCAGTGTGGAATTATCTATTCAATACTATAGAATGATCTGAAAAACCTTTAGGAGACATTTATTTTCTGTGTATTCATGATGAGATCTTAGCCCATATACATATAATAATGTGACCTTAGCACATTATTACATGAACTACTTTTAGAATGGAGGCCCAAATTTCATTTCCAAAATATATGTGTGCTACAGTATGAGATGCAGCATTAAAATTCTGGTCCTCAGACACGTTATACTGCTTATCTTGTGATATCTCAGTCACCTTGATGAAGTCATGAACTGATTGCGAAAGATGCAGTGAGAAAATCCTTGCTTGGAGAGTTTTTGAATTAAGATTGCTGCTATAAGCCAGGCAACCCAGTTTATAAATACATGACTTGTAGTTACGTAACTACTTTAGTTTCTGTTTCTTTGTAAACTGCAGATAGTGTTTGGTTTTTGAGGATATATAAGCACTAACTTGATAATGGGAAGTACTGCAAAAAAGCCAACCCAGTAACACCAAGGAAAACGCAAAAAGTACCCATGGTAGAGTTGCCTGCTTTTTGGTGTGGGATAAATCTTAACATTTTTGGGTTTGCCTGAAATTAATTGTCATATTCTTTTGACTAAATTCCTCACATCTTTGCAAACATTACAACTCTACCTATAGTCAGTCACAGAAGTTACTTGGTAAAGTGCAATCGCACAGGTTGATTGTAAGTTCGAGAAGGAATTGACCAAAAAAAAAAGTGCTTGTATCTTGCAAGCATATCACCTTGTATGATATTCCTTCTTGTTCTCAAAAGTTAACCTGGACTTCATTGTGGCTATATTTGGATCAGAGATCTCCCAGAGCGACTTGTATGTCAGAGCAAATGGGGTTGATAAATCACTTGATAGTGTCCTTCCCCCGCACCATTTCTTCCAGCTCAGCAGAGAAGCCATATCTGTGTTGTATCGGGGGGATTGTGCTAGTCAAAATGCCATCTTTCAGATAAAATATATAGCAAGTTTCAATTACTTTGTAACTTTCCTATATCCTTTTTTCATCCCAATTTTACAACCTGAGCAGCTCCTTTCCACTGCCATCAGAGTTGTACCTTTGAATAGTCCATGGATGCATCTGTTCTTTATTAGAAGTGACCATCGTCACAGAGTTGACCAAGCAGTATTTGTAGTAGGACAGTAGGACCTGCTTAAAGGCATTGGAATGTGGTACAGGTGGAACTTAGTAGCAAGGTGCTCTTCTCATTGGCATCTTTGCAATACTACTACTACTAAAAATAATCATTGTCCATTGTACTCACTTTATCCAGCAGTTAAAACTCTATGAAGCTGAAATTTTGTTTTGACATGGATTAAGACCATACTTAATGCTCCAATACTGGGTTTCTGTGCGGGCTTCCATTTGCTGGAAATTGCCTGCCGTATACAATTGCCACTGGCTTCAAGGGGCAAAAACAAGTAGCATTTCTATTTGGCTGTGCAAAAGGCTTACTCTGCTTTGAATATATGAATAAATTGTAGGTGGCTATCTCTCTTACTGATGAGTGTACAAATTTAACTTCTCATAGAAAGGTGTTAGAAGAATTGTTGTATCTACTTTTTCATTAGGTGAATTTTGCTTATTTGAAAGAACTCATCTGTGAACGATCTCTCTTTTCATGGTTATTCCTGAGAACCAGGCAGTTAAGACTGACATCTGAATTGGTAATGAATTTTTGAATTTTTGAAATGACAGCAGTCTTGATGATCTCTTTATTTCAAGAGAAGTGAACATACTTGACTAAGGCCAAAAGGAGGGAGAATACTCGGATGTAACTAACCAGCAGGGCATGTTGCAGCATACCTACTAACGAAGTATTTTGGATGCCAGCTTTGATTTAAGCTCTTGTAAAAAAGGGGATAGATGCATAGATGTAGATTTGAAGTTTCTGAAGTCCAAAACAGTTGTCCTTTTAATTTATTTTTCAATTTTGTTTTAATTTTAAAGGAAGAGGTACATACATGCAATCATTTAAAACCGTGTATTCCTGTGAAAGTATACTTCAGAACATGATGCTATATCGTTTGTTTCCTTCCACCTGAAGGAATCCTTGGGGTTTGGTGTCAGTCTGACACACAGAGCCTACCTGATGCTGACAAGTCACTCCCATCTCGAGTGATGTAATATTAAATGAGTTTTAATGCAAATAGTTACACTAAGTGGAAATCTGGATGATGGAAAGAATTGACATTGCACCTGCTGATACTTCTCCAACAGAAATACAAAGAAATGCTACATAATTGTATGAGACAGAACTGGACAAAGATACTTTCAGGGTGTGTGCAGATATCTGTAAGCGATGACTTTTAATAGTTTTAATTAGACTAGAACATAAGCTACAGAAAGGGCAGCTGGGTGAGAAGTGTGTAGCTAGTGCAGGAGACTGTTTTCCAGAATGTACTTGCATTCTGTAAAAAATAGTGTGTCTTACGTGGCATGTTAATGCTATTTCAAATAGATTCTGCTATATCAGTGTATGGTACAATATGCTATGAACGGCTTAATGCTCAACAAGACTGGGTTCTGTGATTGGTAAATATTTGTTCCTTGTATTACTGAATGCTGGAGGCCTAAATTTTAAATGAATAATCTTGTAGATGCAAACATTGTATATAAAATGCAGGTAGCCCACTGCAGCACCAACAGTCACTGGATGTGATTTCAGAAAACTGAGTGGATCAGTAACTCATGAATTAAGGAAATGTATTTCTTTTTTTGGGTTTGTTTTGTTGTATTTTATGAAGGTATACAGCTTCCAGAGTTTTATGATCATATTCTACTTATGGACAACTCATGAACAGTTTTTTTTTCTGGTCATAGAAATACTGAGAGGATTTCGTTGGTTGTCTCCTGTAGCATCAGTGAGAGCATAGAAGATAAATGGACATGTTCTTAAATAAAACAGCTTTTATTGAAAGGTATTATAGGGTAGAATAAGAAGAAAAATAATCTACAGTTATATCTTAAAATGTGTTCTAAATAGAAACCCATTATTTTCCCTTCCCTGACATAAGAATATCCATCAGATCATTTTAAATCATAATCCAATGTATTTAACTTTGCAATATTCTTAAATAATGAATTCCTATTGCACAAAATGTAAGTAACAAGGACTACAGCTACACCTTTGATAGTTGTTTGGTTCTGTTTCATTTTGTTTTGGTTTACATATGTGAAAGAGCTTTGGCAGCCTGTGTGAAAATGTTCACATCATAGTCCTAGCTACCTGAAGGCACAGAATTGGGGCACTGAGGCTTCTTTTATCTCCCATCTTAAGGACTGCCTCTAGGTGAGAACTGGTGTAATCGGGACCGCTGCAGCCTTGTGGTTGCTATCTCAGCCAATATCTCAGCTCCTGGGCCTCTCTGTGAGAATTCAGTTTTGCTCTAAGGACAGTTAGATTTCCATGCACCTGGAGAAATGACTGAAAATGGTTGGCCTGAGTTCCTGAGTACAGGAAGATAGCTCCCACCCTCAATTTTTATTTGTAGTTTGATAAGTTTCTGGGTTTTATGAAAATACCATGAACTCTTTGAGGCCTGGCTCCTGCTTTTAAACGTGAAGTTGTCAGTAGTTTTGAACAAGGCTTGTATAAGAATGGAAAGTGCAATGTTTAAGTAAAATGATGCTTTGAAATTGCTTCAGAAGTATTATTGGGATGAGGTGTCTGATATGGTAGGTCTGGGAGGGCAGCCAAGTAAAATGTAATTTTATGCTTCAAAATGGAGGACGAAAGCCATACTACTACCTCTACAATAGTATGGACTATGGGGCTTCCAGCACACATACATGTGTGCGCATGCACATGCCAAACTTGCTGCTTTTACAGATGGTGCTGTTTGACTCTTCCTAGTATCAACAAGCAGGGAGTTTGCAAAAACGGTGCTACTCGTTTAATGGTTCACACCTGCTGGGATATTTTCTTTGTCCAAGATCACACTAAGTAGAAAGAAAGTAGAACTGTAGTCAACGAATCAAATGGTAGGGAGGGCCAGCTGTGAGGATTGATTCCCCTCAGGAAACTACACACGTTACAGAGCTTCTTGCCTGTATATCTAGTGCAAGTTAAACGAATTGTTCTCATTAGTGATAGGACAGAGCCTTTAGCTGAAGGAGACTCTGTTCTTTGAATGTCACGGGGAGGAAAAAGCATAGTGCTTACAGTGGTGGTGTCTGCCATACTCGTGGCAATGTTCTCCTGTCACTGTTAAAACTATGTAAAATGGTGACTTGCAGTAAGGCTCGCAGTTTAAGTAAATATACAATACTAAGAAAGTCTGTGACAGTTTTTAAGAAATGTTGGTTTTCCTTACGCTTTGTAGTCTATTTCAAGAACTGTAGGGGCTTGCTTGGATTTATGCAATGTTGTATGTTCGGTTGGATTCTGTCAATGTAACTGACTTGCTCTGCAAGACTGTGTTGAAATCCTTATTTTTTTATTTGCTCAGTCAATTGTGTAACTAATAGTCATTAAAACAAAGCTAATTCATGGTTTTCCTATAAAGACTTCTGCTGGAAATACACTCTTACATGCAGACTTTTAACATGTGAAATACAGTACAAATATGGGATGGCTATTTAGCCTGCTCTCTGGCCATATGTTCTATGGCGACATTTGTCACATAAGAACAAATGGCTATTTAATGAAGATTCTTCATTTCATTTCTCTTAATCTAAGGCACTGTTAAATTGTGAGGACAAAAGAAATGTTAAAGCTCAGAGGGACCTTCTATGAGGTTGTATGAGAATGAAGAAGTGGTTAAAGATCATCATCTTTACAATTAAGAGTTTTGTTTGTAATTTTTCCCAGATTTGTTCAGTATCTAATCTCACATCGGGGGAAAAAAAAAGTAAGCACTTTGTGCCAGCAGCCACATATGATGCCAGCACCTAGTAACTATTTGTGTGTGTGAGATCCACACATAAAAAGATGACTCTTCAGTCCAGCATCAAACTGGTATTAATCTAAGGTTTCCATACAGCTAGGAACAGATTGTTTATAGGACGATTTGAAACAAGGAGTTGCATGTGGTCAGTTGTCCAGAATGATATGAGGGGGAAATGGTTTGTTCAATACTAATCACAAATGAGAATTTAGTATTTTAATTTTGGGCTAACAGTAAGTGCATCTATAATAACAACAGTATCATTATCTCAGCTTTGAACAGACACTTGGATCTTGAATTTGTTTCTTAAATTCTTGTTTCTTTTGGAGCAGTTTTGGCATCAGACGTTTGAAATCAGTTTGTGGTCTGTTAAGAATTTTTGATTTGGGAAGAATCTAGAAAGAACAGGGAATTCTTTTAACTGAGAATTGTACAGATGACAAATAGCTCATGATAGTGGTGTTTTCTCTCTTATGAGTACTCTAACTTTGAAAGAATTAGTCATTTGTATTCACGCTTTCACAGGTGCTACTATCATTTTAAGGGGTATTGGGCAGGGGAGGCTGTCAGCTACTGAAAAATGAAATCATAAAATGCCTAGATGATGCAGCAAGTCACTCTTGGAATCAGGAAGCCAGTCTGAGTTGCCGGGGCTAAAAAGGTCATCTATCCCAGTAAAATAAGGTCAAAACATTTTTAAAAAATCCTTGGCTTTTTAATCTGTCTCAAATATCCTGCATCCGTATTTAAGTAGAAATTAAAACAATTGTGTTGTGGAAAATTTTCTGTAGCTAATTCTGATATAACCATATGATTCTAGGAGTAAGACTAAAGCAACACCTCAAAAATAAAACTCTGAATAATGCTCTGGTAGAATTTAGGTATAAGAAACAGCTGTGAATCTTAGGAGAGCAAGGTTGGTTTTTTTAGTACCGAAGCATTTAGGTCAGTCTTGATTCCTGGGACATTGGTATGTGCCTATGGACTTGAGAACAAAAGAATGATCTAGACCTGCTGAAAAACCCTCGTTCACATGGTGAGCTCTTTCCTTTTCAGTAAAAGCTTTGAACAAGTCTGGGAAAAACTGGAATATTATATTAAAAAATTACAGTCATCGTATTTGAAGTTGTCTTGAAAAAAATTGATGCTTTTTTCTTTTTTCTTTTTTTTTCATAATTATAGAAAGTTTCCTTGTTCTTACATGCCTAGTGGATGTTCTCCTTGATCCTTGCTACCCTAGCACGTAATTTATTTCTCTTTTGAGTAAACTATAAGCATTAGTGTCCATTAACAACTTTTGAAACAAAATACTAAAATTAGTTGGAGCACTTTCAGTAATGTGTGCTGATCATCATTAGCAGCTCTTCTGTCCTAGACAAGGACACTGTTTTGCAACATCATTTTGTTTGGTTAAATTCACTTAAGGTGTATTTATAGTACTTTATGTGTGTTATTTTTACCTCGGTCACCCTAAACAATGGCCTACAAAGATCACAAAATTCCTTCGAGCCAGAGATCCTTACAGACTTTAATATAAACCATTATTAAAGTTTCTAAAAGAATGAACTCCTTTCTGAATACACTCAAATCTATTATTCTGCTTTGGTAGGTTCTCTGCAAGTGCCTGAGTGTTACATATAATCTTCCACCTTAATTGCTAGCTTTGTGTAGTGACAGAGTAAGAAAGAAGTGGAGTGACAAGATGAAACACAGTGGGAACCAAGCTTGTAATACATTTTCTTTCTGATTTTACACAATACGTCAGGCAGGAAGCTGAGAGTTTAAATTTTTAACATTTTTCCCCAAGATTTCCAATCCATCATAAAATGACTAAGTTCCAAAACATGCTAGAGCCATAATGCTGGCTTGAGGGGAGGGTAGAAGAAAGTAAAAACCCCATATGTATTGATACACACACCCACATGAGCAAAGCATCGTGTACGTATACCATCTACATAGATATACTGTCATCAGACCAATGTTAATCACCTGATTTTGTCACAAAAAGCAAAGCAGAGGAAACACAATGGTGCATACAGAAGTCCTGGAGATTAGTTATGAGCTTTGCCAGTGTTGAATGTGTTTATCCATACAAACTTCTGAGGAAGAGTTTTCTTGGAGGTTTAAGAAAATTGCACTCAAGAATATCCTCCTTTGATATTTTGCAGAGTAGTATATTCTGCCAGACAGGGGACTTTTTACTTATCTTTCTGTATATCAAAGTATGTTTTTGCCTTGAAATATGGGAAGTTGACAACTGTACAACAGCAGCAGGGATCTGGGTTCACAGAGTAAGCAGTGTTTCATTATGTTTCTTTATTTGGATGGGCGACTGTGAGAAATAGCTTATGATGTATAAAATATCCGAGTCTCTTTTTGTACTTGAAGACATTGTTATCTCTATTTGAAGTTGGCTAGTGAAGGTCAGTCAGGCTAACCGCTTGCAAAAGAATATCCTGTCTCTGTTGGTAGATACTCTTTTCAAAGTTCATTGCATCCAGAAAGCTATTTTTGTAAATACCACCCATCATGGCAAATTACATATTGTTAGTGGGAGGGGGAAGGGAATGGCGTATGAATTCTTTTCATTTAAAAAAATCGATTGTTGTTGCGAAGAGCATTGCATAGCAACAATGAAAAGTCTAAGAAGTTAATTTGTTTAAGATTTGGTGTTGATCAGGAATGTCAAATTGCACTGCTGAAGTGATAAATTCTGTGATAACTGTAATACTGAAACTTTCACTCACTGATAACCATGGCAGTGATATGTTGTGGTATTTTCATGACATTTCCTTTGCTTTACTTTGAAGTCTAGTTGGTTAAGTCAGGAAGTCTTTCTGTATTAGCAACACTGAAGTTAGGGTTGTTTCTTCCTCTCTATTTTTTTTTTATTTGTTAAATAAGAATGGAAAGCTGGCTATTTAGGATAATGCTAATAGTGGAAAGCGATCCCATACTACTCCAGTCTATCACGTTTTGAAATGAAGCCCATTTAAAAAATGGGATTTTGCATTAAGTAACTTTTTGAAATGCATCAGTAGATTCTTTGTGCTCCACTTATTAAAAATAAATAAATCTTTGTCTTTCAGTGATGTATTAGGTTTAGGTTTTATTATATAGTGTCTACACAAATCTATGTAAACTGATGGTCCAGTCCCAGAAATATTTACAAACGAGAGCAAACCCAGTTAATCATGCCTAATCTTGACAAGAAAATTACTGATGTATGTTGCACTTGCAGAATTAGTTTCTCAAGAGATCCTATTGATTTCAAAAGAACTGATGAGTTGTCTGCGTGTGACTTCTAGGATATGGCTCATAGGAAAGGCATTCAAACATATATGCAAGTGGGAGTTAGCACTGGCCCAAAGAAAGCCAAAGATCTTGTAACTCCCCTTTTTCACATTAAGTTGTTTTCAGACTGATTTTTTTTTTCATAATACACTCATTTCTAGGAGATTATTATACTTCTTGAATGTTCTGAATAGCAGAGTCATTGGCTTCCTGCGTTAAAACTAAAACTGATCACAATGATGTAGGAATGTGTTGCGTGCTTAAAGCACTAGTTATAATGTATCTAACCTAAGTAACTGTTTGGATATGCTGGTACGTATTTTGCTCAGTTTTTCTAGTCACAGTTACTGGTGGGAAGGGGAAGGCTTCTTAAAAATTCACAACTCATTTTAATGTAAGTAAAGATTCCTGATTAATTCAAATCTAATCCTGTTGAACTCACTGGCAACATTTATCCTTGTTACACCAGATTGCAGTTAGTCACTGTAAAACCACAGTTCAAAGCAAAATACTTTGGTTTCACTGCAACTACCAGTGTAATTATGAAGAAGATGCAAAAAAGCCTACCTATAAGCTGTTTTAAAAGGTTATCTAAAAATAGCTGCATAAAACAGCTAAAAGGCCTTACCAGATGGTAACTGGTAATTATTATGGAAACACTGATTGGAAAAACCCACCACTCATCTCATATTTAAAAAAAAAAGGCAGAAAAATATAAGCACTAATATTTCCATCGCTGTTTCATGTATCAGGGGAAAGTAGGCCCTCAGCCAGCGAATACAGCTAAGTCTGTTTTGTGCTGTGGCAAATCCCATTGTGAAGAGGCTGTGAGTAATCAGAAGTGACAGCATAAGCACTTTGTGTTCAAAGTGATTTTACAGAAAGCATTATTTTCTGAGAAAAGTACATATATGGCTCCCAAAATGCTGAAAGAGCACTGATGTATCCATTTATTAGTGTTGGTGTTGGGAGAGGAAGTTTTGCAAATGGTGTTCAGATTTAAGACCTTTTTCTCTGCAATTCCCATTCTGTAAAACATCCTTAAAATTGTAGGAGCTGGCCAGATAGGCAAGGGTGGGACGAGTACTTCTGGCAGGGGAATGTTAGGACAGTTCGTGATGAAGACGACTGTCAGGAGCTGTACAAGCTGCTCAGTGGTCGCTCAAGAAGTCGAACAGCAGCAAAAATGCTATTCCTTAGTGGAAGAAGTGAGTAATCAGAAGTGACAGCATAAGCACTTTGTGTTCAAAGTGATTTTACAGAAAGCATTATTTTCTGAGAATATATGGTATATGGCTCCCAAAATGCTGAAAGAGCACTCCATTTATTAGTGTTGGTGTTGGGAGAGGAAGTTTTGCAAATGGTGTTCAGATTTAAGACCTTTTTCTCTGCAATTCCCATCTGTAAAACCATCCTTAAAATTGTAGGAGCTGGCCAGATAGGCAAGGGTGGGACGAGTACTTCTGGCAGGATGTTCGAGTGGCAGTTGAAATTTCAAATTCAAAGGGTAAGGCAGACTTTTAGAAAAACCTAGCGAGAGGGTTTTTTGCACTCATACCAAAGAGCGCACAAGACATTGTTCGTGCGTTTTGACATAGATACTTCAGATCTCTCTGCTTCTTCTCACTCTGTCCCTCTTCTTGCCCTAAGCTATTGTTCCTACAATAATGCTCACCTCCTTGACACACACAGCTGTCCTGTCCTGTCCACCTACTCTGAGCCAGCCAGTAATGATTGGACTGGAATGAAAATCCGAAAAAGCTGGCTCTTAGAAAATACGAATTTAAAGGATGAATTTGCCCCCTTTAGTAGCTACTTATGTAACTAAAAGTTTTAGTTTTGTTACGCTTGGTTTTTTTGTTCATATTGCTTACCCTGGCTCTACAGTTTGTGGCTACAACCTTAATTCCTAGCATGAGGAATGTGCAGATTTGGCCAGGACCTTTCAATTTAAGTCAGTACACATACATAATCAAGTCCTAGTATTCTGATTTTTGTAAATTGCTTACCAGTGTCTCACATTTACAAAATTACTCAAAGGAACTGCTCAGAACTTCTCTTCCCAAAGCCTGGAGCCGCTCAGCTTTTCTTTTTAGGGAAAAGAAAAGTTCCAGTGCTCACACTTTTAGAACTTGGTGGTTCAAAACCAAAAGGCCAATAGCAACACAAGTGCAATTAAAAAAAAAAAAATCCTCATGACATTTATGTCAAACTTGATAGCTACATATTTGGGGTTGGCATTGTGGATTTATGTATCTATCAAAATCATGAATAGTTTGAAAACTGTTGGCTTTGGAAGTTAGCTCTAAATTTGCAAATAAGGTATCTATATTTTTCTGAATTATTATAACCTACTGCCTCCCCGAGATGTTCCACAACAAAGAAGCCTGAAATAAAAACCTATTTTTTTCCATAGTAATTTATTTTTGGAAGAGGTGGTTAAAGGAATAGGAGGGTAGCTAAGGAGATTCAGGTCTCTCTGTATTTCATGAATAGTAAGCCAAACAATTCCAATTCCAAAATTTCATTACAGTTCTCAATCACAAATGAAATGTTTCAAATACTTGTACTGCTTCCAGTAACCTCTTTCTCTTCTCATGAAATTCCCCCAAGGAGAGTGAAGCTTAAATACTGAGGGGTCTGAGTACAGCACCAGTTATCTACTAAAGTGGAGACAATGTTGTTTGTATTCAAGCATGAATTCCAATGACATTTAACAGAGTTAATTTTATCTTTATTTGGTATTATGAATTTTGCCTCGTTCTGTTCACTCTGTTGCTTTCTTTAAAATGCCTCTCAAATTTCACTGGCACTGGACCATCGTTGGTGATTGCCGCCACATGCCTGTCTAGCATAAAAACTTCTTTATTAGTTGAGAAAGTATATATTTAACAGCTTGGAGATATTTGCATCTGGATTGGAATTATGGCAAGTAATACTCATATTGAGAGAGCTGTTCACTTGGTTTTAATGAGCATAAGCTACAGCTTGCAGTCAATGAACTACTTGAACTTAATAACATAGCAAATGAATTGTTGTACTGCTCAAATCTGTTCTGTCTGGGTAGTTTGATGTGCACTAGTTAATGAGACTGTGGGAAAATTTTTAACCGTGGAAAATAAAAGGGGGCTTCCATAGTGTTGTTGGTATCTTCTGTTTGCATCAGCTTCAGTTTTAAAACAGCAGCATCTAGATACGCATTCCAAGAACAAAATTTAAGCAATACATGTTGAAACGTTTATTTGATGTGGTGTAAGGAGAGAATACCATTAAAGTCTGCATGCAAAGAAGGGAGATCCTCCGACCTCTAACGTACAAATCATTGCAATTTTCATTCCTCTTTTATAGTGGCCGCTGCATGTCTGAAATAAAATAGTTTAATGATGAAATACATGTCAAAAGAATTTACTCAGTGGTCGCTTTGCTAACATTGGTATCATTTCTTCCCTACAGGTATTTCTGTAACAAAGAAGACTCATACATGTAAGTAATATCTTTTGATTTGGCTTTCTCTTACAAATGGAATTCATGTTAGGCTGTGCTGTGGCACTCAGACTATTAGGTGTCAGTCTGGTCTAAGAAGGCTCAGGTTTAAAAATTCTGGTGGGTTTTCTGCTTTAAAGCAGTTCCAGTCCTTGCCTGAAATGTCGTCTAAATGAATATACAGTGCATGTGTGTGTGTATATGTGTGTGTGTGCATTCGCATATGTGTTAAGTCAGAAGGCAGAAAAAGAAAGTTGTGAAGAAAGGCAGAATTCCTTATTCTGGTATGTATACCTTACAGCTAGCTGATAAGTAACGTATCCAGAAAATACAGGTGAGGAGAATGGTTATATTTTTATATGTCTGTTATATATGTAGTATGATTCAAATAAAAATAAATTATTTAATTGAAAGTCTTCTGTCCCTTCCTATGCATTAATCTGTAAGGTAAATCATCCTGTGCTTGTGCCTAAGGAGCTCTTGATGAAAATGAGGAGGTTATTGTTTTGCTCTCAACCATATAAACAAACAGTCCTCATAAATGGCAACCTTGGAAATGGATGTGGATGCATGCATTTACACATGTATACATTTATTCCGAATCTTCTTCAAAGACATCATTATTGGGGATCAACTCTTATCTACTCTGCAGTGAGTTAAAAGCACAATTCCAAAAAAATGTTACGATTTGTAGCTGAAGGAGATATGTTGAGATTCTTTGGATACTGTGGAGGTTTGGAAATCTGGTAGTGCAGGAATTGTACTTGCCCAGAATCTGAAACAGGAGTAGGCTAAAGCTGAGGCTATTAGACTCGTGAAAGCCTTCTAACAAAACAGGTGGTAGGCTGCACAAAATTTACAAAGATATATGCATTTTAACAGGGTTATGCATTTGAAGTATGTTCACCACAGCTTCTAGGGTTAAGGTGGTGTCATAAAGTGTCCTACATTAATTTAATTCTTATTTCATTCCTGGTTTTGAAATACTCCTGTAATGAAAAATCTGACTTGAGATTATGAATTCTCACCGTATAGAGTTACAAAATACAGTTGCTTGATTTAAGAATTTCAAATGAGAAGCTGATTTGTATGAGTTTTGAAGCAAATGTTAAATGTCACAAACTTTTAGAGCATGATGGTCCTCCTCTGCTTAGGTGGGCTTGCTGCTTAATGCATTCTTAGGGTCAGATCCTCTTTGGCTGAATGCATATATGGTTTCCATTGAACTTAATGGGAACTACAGATAGGCATCTGAGGGCAGAATTTGACCCTTACATTTTTGGTGAATATTTGAGCTCATGCTGACTGAGATTGACAGTACAGGAGACTGAAGTCCTCTGTATATCCGCAGGCCAGGCATTGTACAGACAGCTTCCTTGCACAGCCTTGCCCATGAGCTCAACCCTGGCCTGGAGCGACCACCCTCTCTAGAGGTGGTAAGTAATTCGGTATTTATGCTAGCTCAGTCTTGGGCCTCTCTTGTATAGAGGCTAATGACTGTACATGGTGGTTTGTAACGCTCCACCTGGAAATCAGCTGAAATCACCCTATATATTTTGTATACAGCAGCGCCACCATGTACTGACCTGCTAGAAGAGTCACATCTCCAGTTCCAATATTCGATACTTTTTGTACGGAAGATTAAATAGTAACCACAAACCTAAAGAGCATAGGAAATATGCTCTTAAGCCATGCCAGACTGATAAAGTGTTGTCACCATGTATATCTCAGTGGATGCTATGTTTGAGGCCTACGATGAAAAAAAGATGTATTCATCGACTGTGTTAGATGATTAGCTACTGTTCATCATATATGGCCTTTAATCTAGTTAAGACAGAAATTAGGGTCCCAGCGTCTTCTATGTTGAGAACTCTGTTTGTGCTATTCTAAGAGAACTGTCAAAGAGTAGTTCCCCAATTTGTTAATCAGTTGTCATGCAATTGCTGAAGCATGAACAAAAAAGTTTCCTGAATAATGAGAAGATAAGCTTGCCCATTAAGAAAGGATAAAAATAGAAGGAGCAATATGCTGTAATTGGCATGATGAAAATGCAGGCTACGTTTGCTAGCAAATATGTATTGAGGTTTCATTCAGTTTTGGTCGAAGTTCTTTTAGAATTCATTCCTGTTACGACAAATTTTCATAGAGCAGGAATTAATGTAAACTGTGCATCTTTGGCATTTCGGCATCACGCACAATAAGCATTTTTTTTTTTCCTTATTGCCTAGAATTTTTTTTGTTATTGAATAGAGGAAGCAGACATCAAAATTCACAGTTTTGGAATGGCTTGGAAAAAAAATAGTTTTATATAAACACCTAAATGAAAAAATTACAACTCAAATCTGAGTTGTTAACAACTACAAATGACAAGGAGAGAGTTTTTGATTATCAAATTGATCTAGAGTTTGCCTATCACTCTATCAGTACGTATAACATATCTATATTAAGTTACATAGAGTAGGATTTCTGCAAAGAAATTACAAAAAACTTTCTCACAAACAGTTTGTGAAGTGTATATACGTTGTCTGCACTAGTGTTTAGAAATATGGATGAAGTCATCTTATTCTGAGTTTACAACGTATGGCATATGAGGGTATTGAGTGACTGTAAACTAGCACTTATTTCTAATGACCTTTTGACTTAATTAGTGGAGTATAATGCTAGAAAGTTTGATACATTATGTATTTGAAACATCAGATTAATCCTTTTCAGACTTCATCCTAATAGCCATTTTAACTGTGCAGGTTTTGAAATCGGTGGTGGTCTGTCTCCACTACTTAGTTCTTCCTGTTTTTGTTTGAGATTTTGGGTATATTTTACACCCTTCTTGGCATTAGTCTGTGACAAAAGTGTTCTATCAGCTGAAATTGAACTACTGTGCTGATGACAGGTGCTTAGGTCATTTCTGAATCAAATGGTAATTCAGTATTCGTACATATGCAATATAATGCTGAAGAAATATAGGTCTTTCATAATGTAACTAGCTAAATAAAACCTGATAGATTTTCACTCTTCTTGATACAACCGATTTTATCCAAGTATTCCGTTTCATTAGCTGCTTCTCCACATCCTCTCTTTATCTGAGTTTGAGCATTACGAAACCTGCCATTTTTAAACAAGGAGTGTAATACTCTTTGAGGCAGCACTAAGGGAATAAATTTCGTCCACCCTAAAATGCAGTTTTTCCCTCAGTAGATTAAACAGGCTTTTGAAGTAAAAATTCATGCCTTCTGTCTTTTTATCTGTAGAGCTATTCTCTCTTGGGCTCACATGGCAATTTGTTAGGTTAACCATCGCCTTACATAACCTTTAGTCTAGCTAAGTCAGATGGCAGAGGTCAAGTCCTATCTCATCTTCCTTACAGAGTGGGACTTCTGGTGTTTCTGTTCTTTTTTGACTTGAGAAAGATATGACTGACACTTAGATTCTTTTCTGATCATTTAATTTGCACTAATATTTGTAATATAACCCTCTTTCTCTCATGTTTCATGCTCTGAATAGAAAAGTACTCAAAGTGAATGGTAACTTTGATGCACAGCTTCAGCCTTTCTGCAAATTCAGACAGGTGTCATTGTATCAGTGATAATAAAGATCTGAAATTCTGGGGAACAGGGGGCTGGAAAGGACCTGGCATTTCATACCTACTGACTTGGGTTTATGCGCAGTCCTGAAGTGCGTAGTATTTCGTTTCTGGCATCTTAAATCTAAATCTTTCCATACTTCATGTAGTGAGTTTGATGGCCTCTACCAGACCACTTGTGACTGAGAACTATCACACAAATAAATCACCTTGTTTTTCTCCAGATCATATTTATATCCTGGGCACTGACTTTCTTAAATGAATTTGACTTGACTGCCTATCAAAGTAAGGGGTGGTTTCCTGCGGATGCACCCAGAAGGCTAATATTGTAATGAATCTGCAATGTAGTGGAACCTTCTTTCTCTTGCTATTTGAATTGCAATGAACCACAGTCAGAAGCTTCAAAGGAGTTTGATTACATAGCTGGAGTTCATATCTGCATAGAGGTCCAGGTACATCCAGTTATTTGCTTACCTGACATTTTTAAGATAGAAAAAAACGCATAGATTTTGCAAGCCTTCCTTTCACACAATTTTCTGTCCATGTCTCCAGAAAGCCATGCAAGAGCTCCTACCATCCATTGGTCAGTTGTTCTGCAGCAGAAAAGAATCAGGAGCCCTAGCTCCAAGTGACACATACTTGTTAGTGCAGAGGCAGGGACCTGTGGGGGTGCTCTTACCTGGACTAGATTAACCCAGGTGCTACTTTGAACTAAGGTCTGCTCATTGGGTTTAACTTTCCAGTGACAGCGCACCTACAGATCACTGTCAACACAGTGTGAATGATGGCCCTTTGTGAGCTGAGTCCAAAACTGTTTGACCACTGCCTACTTCATGCACTTAGACTAAATAATCACCATTTAAAGAGAAACAGCATGTTTCTTTGGGCAGTCCCAGTGACGGGTAGCCAAGTACCTCAGTTCCTAGATGTTGTGGTTTAACCCCAGCTGGCAACAAAGCGTCTCCCAGCCGCTCGCTCACTCCCCCCACAGTGGGATGGGGGAGAGAATCAGAAGAGTGGAATTGAGAAGACTCGTGGGTTGAGATAAAGACAGTTTAATAGGTAAAGCAAAAGCCGCACACACAAGCAAAGCAAACCAAGGAATTCATTCACCGCTTCCCATGGGCAGGCAGGTGTTCAGCCATCTCCAGGAAAGCAGGGCTCCATCATGCGTAACAGTTACTAGGGAAGACAAACGCCATCACTCCCAACATCACCCCCTTCCTCCTCCTCCTTCCCCCAGCTTTATGTGCTGAGCATGACATCACATGGTGTGGAATCTCCCTTGGGTCAGTTGGGGTCAGCTGTCCCGGCAGAAAAGGCCTTGACTCTGTGTCAGCACTGCTCAGCAGTAATGAAAACATCCCTGTGTTATCAACACTGTGTTCAGCATAAATCCAAAACATAGCCCCATACTAGCTACTGTGAAGAAAATTAACTCTATCCCAGCCAAAACCAGCACCCTGGGCCAGCTCACTTTTCAGGAAAATTTAAGATTAAGACCTACCAGCCCAGTCTGTTCTCTCATGCCTTTGTGATAAGGATTTTCCTTATTGGTAGTGGAACTTTTTAGTTGTGGTACTTTGCCACTATTCTTTTCTAAATCTCTGACTCGAGAGTCAGATATTAAAGGCTGCTGCAAAATGGTGTTCAAAATGTGCACCGCATTCTCTGTTCACAGCAATCTGATCAGTTAAGCTGTTGAGAAGCTCAGCTTCATCTCAAGCGTGTACGTATAGAATACTTTGCATTGCTTCCTGAGGTAGAATTAGGCCAGGGCAGCTATACCTTCTCAGTACCTGGACAGGTTTGGTGTGGACTGTCACATTTCAGCATGTTACCACTTGTTGTTACCTACACCCTGAACTACCACAGGTTTTGACACTTGCTTCTTTATTCTGTGTCACTGCCTGGTATCGTGTGATACTGGCAGAAACAGTGTCTGGCGATTGTGCTTTGTAGATTGCATTGTGGTAGGTGCAACAGTGAGAAAGCCACCATTAGTGATCCGTGGACTAATTTTGTTCATCCTTTATTATCTGTGTTTGCTTGTAATGCAAATAGGTGTACTTGGGTATCACATTCAGCACTGTATATTTTGTATTTTCATAACCCAAGTTATATCCAGATTTAACAGAAAATATGTATACCAAAACCCTCTACAGATTAAGACTCCTTTGTAACTCTGAGATATTTGCCCTTTATTTTAGACTTGGGACTTCTCTGCTTTTCGTGATTTACCAAAATAGTTGTTCTAGAGTAATTTTTCTTAAAAGTTATATTAGTTGGCATCTCTGTATGAATTCCTTAATTTTGGATGAAATATTCCTTGCTTATACTGAAATTATCCTTTCAGTTAATTTCTGGCAGATAAGAAATGTTTCCAGAGCTAGGCACTGATTTTAATGACATGAGCTCCTGCTGGAAAATTAAGTGGGGATTGTGTGCTTTTAATTTTTATCACTAAATAAAAGCATTTGCATGAAGAGCTGGCAGCTTTGTTGGCAAAGGGTGGAAGTAAACCCATCCCTTCTGCTATCTGAGATCCCACACCAAGCACCTATCCCAACCCCTTCCCTCACGCCCGTATCAAGCTCTGGGACTATTCCTACACTCATCTTGTAGTAGGTGTTGGTCTAGAGAAGTATCTTGACTCTGTGTACTTCAGCGAGACTTACCTTCAGGCTAAGTGGTCAATTCATGTTTCAAGTTTACCCTGCAGCTGGAAGGTTTGATTATACCATAGGGAGATCAGCTTGACTGTATACTGCCTACTATATGTAACAAGACCTCAGAAGCTGGAGTGACAAAGCTCAGGTGTCTCAATAGATACCCATTATCCTGAGAAGCCCCTAAGTCTTTGACTGGAGCTTGGAGTCCTGTATCTTCATTGCTGCTGCAGCACGACTAGCCAAAAAAGGGAGTGTCTTATTCTTTAGGCATAGGCACGCTCTTGATACTATCTTGAGCAGAGATACATTCCTAAATCATGTCCTTCGTATCTTTGGCTCTAAGCAGTTGCTAAGAAAAGGATATCGCTTGTTAGAAACTAAGAGGCTGATTTGGGGCAGGAGGACAGCTCTTCAGCTTCTGAGATGTCCAAATATCCTAGAACTGTTGTTCACCAAGGATCTACAAACATATTAAGGTTTGCAGCTTAATTGAACCCAAGACCTGGATTTCTCTTTTTCTCTGATTTTACTTTCCACATTATATTTATAGCCACTGCTAAAGATTTCTTGAAGTTTGTTAGTTGTTTTGCTTAATTGCATTAAAGGGAAAATAACTGTGATTTTTTTTTTTCTTATCTGATTTAGAATTACTTAGTACATCTACTGTGCATTGTACTGTCTACTTCACCTCATGTGTTTTGTGTGCTGGCTAAAGTAAGTAAATGATACTTTTCCCTCACAAAATAGGAGCCTGCAGAAAACTGATGGTTAACAGGATCTGCTGTTAGCACCAAGGCCTAAAGAGAACAGGTGAAAACTAAACCCTGTCCCCTGAGGCCAATAAAATAGCTGTTTGGTCCCCTGTGTGTAACCTCCTAATAACTTTACTGGGCAGCCTTAAGATCCCTTGGGGGCTTCTCTGCAAGAGCACTCCCTCTCTTTGTTGAGATTGCTTATTAAAAATGATTTTATAATGAAGTTGCCTCAAATAGCAGCTACTTTCCTACTTGTCCTTGAAGCACTGTTTGCCCTGGTGAAGAATCTGAAGACAACTATCTAGGGCTTTTCTCTTGTTCAAAACTTTTACTGAACTACTGCTACACTTGATTTTTTTTTTTTTTTCTTTTTTCCTGTGAGCCAAAGAAAGCCTCTTCATCAGCAGCTAGAAATTGTACCTTTAATTCCACTTTGAAGCCATCCCTGTAAAAAGTTTGTTTTGGGTGCCAGCACCATCAGTCGATCAGTTTTATTCCCTGCCACACAAAACACTATGTCAGTGACTTGTTTGTTGCCTGAGAGAGAATGAATGTTACCTTCTTGTTGTGGTGGCCAAGTTATTGAGTACAGCGGCAAAGGTGAAGACATTGTCCAATAATGAGGAGAGGAGGGAATATTTTTAAAATCAGAAAATGTTTCTGGCTGGCTTGGGAGAAAGTGTATGCAGAGTGACAGTGCTGCATGTGAATGTGTGACTTTCATGACATGGAAATAGGTGGAAATCTGTGGATGCTCTGGTTCTTCGTGGTAGGTCTATAGCAGTGAAACATTTTCTCTGTCAAAGTTCTGATATTTGTGAGAGAGACTGGCCCTTTAGCCATGTGGAAGCAGCTGTGGGTAAAGCGTTGGGAGAACTTCTTATTAATGCATGTTTTATGCCCTCACAGAATAACTGGTCAAAGGTGAGACAAATCTGGTGCCTCTAATCTTCCATTAGCTACTCAAAAGCTTGGCTTCTGCCTGGGCCCCAACTCTTTGGCACAGTTGGAAGGAACATTTCGTTTTCTCTAAGGCTGATAGAACAGGCAATTAAATGCACTGCCCTGGAAGTCCCAGGGGGAGCTCTGTCTATTAGCTGCACTTGAAGCTAATGTCAGGTCTCTTCTCTGGTTCTGTTCTGAGTATATGGAGCAGCTTCTATCTACATGGGATTTTTGGCTGTAACCATGAATTCTGGACTTATTTTACTGTGAGTTTTCTGGTAAATACCTTAAGATAGGTTTTTCTGTGCCTTTATAGCAAAGTAGCAAGGTAAAAAAACTACAAACAGATGAAAATTAATTTTGGCAAAGCATTTGCAAAATGTTAATCATCCAGTATTAAAATGTGTGTGTGTGTGTATGTTGGATTATAGTTCAGATACTTCTAAATTACGGCTACCTAGCAAACTCAATTAGACAAGGCAGAAGAAAGGAAGCTGTCTTAAATTTTGCAGGTCTTTATGTAGGGGTTCCATGCCTCTAATACATATTAATAGAGATTACAAATCAGTAAATTCCAGTTCTGCTCACACTTCATTTCTTTTTCTGGTCTGTCCTGTGGAAGCATACAAGATGGCCAGAGACATTCTCTTTCATGTTTAAAAACTGATTTGGAGGCCTATGTTTTAAGAATGATGAGGTGTTGGGAGAGCATTAGGAGGTTTCTGACATTAGACACCTAAATTCTGTCAGTGTGGTTGATGGATATTAAGAGATTATGGATGTGACTCAAAAATAAATTTAAGCTGTTTGTGGATGTAGGCAGTAAATACATTGGGAATGTCTGCAGTGTTCTTTTATACCCAAATCTTGCCTTACAATTCCCTAGAAAGTTGTTCTTACACCTTTTGTACCCTTCTCTTTTCTACCTGTTAACTCCTAAGGCCATTTGTCTGATGTTAGAAATACTGAATTAAGTCATGAACACCCCTTGTGCCTTGTGCAAAGCAGTCTAACAGAGAAAGCGTAGGACTGATCTGAATCCTGTTGCAGTTGCTTTAAGGATTCCTATTGGCTGAAACATGCTTTGATCAGCCCTTAAAACATATTCTATTCTTTTGTTGTTGTTTTTAAAGTCTCCTGTCTTTAGAACTCACAGCTGTTATATGAAGTTAATGTTTCCAGCTTGATAAGAAGAGCCATCCACAATTTTGATATGGTCATTGGTTACAGAAGAGAACTGTGTTATGGGCTGAATGTAAGCTCCAAAGTATGTGATACTCTCCACAAAGACTTTAATCCAACTCTGAGAGCAGTAGCAGTTACTCTTGGCAAAGTCATGAAATTAAATTTTTTTTTTTTTTTCAGTTTTTGAGTGGCTTGAGCACCAGAAAACTGACAGACGAGACTTCTCCAAATCTGCTTTTGCATTCTGGACATTCTTCAATGCAAACAATGTGAAAACAAATAGGAAGTGTTACTGCTCACAACTTTCTTCTTTAATATGTGGGTTGCGTATTTTGGCCCTGAATAGTCTGAGTCTAGGCAGATCTAACTATACATACAGAGAAATACCAATACCCAGGAAGTCTTTTGACTACATCCTTTGCAATAGTTTCCTAAGAGATAATTGTACTTACTAAACAAGACTTGTGGGAGACTGTGTCAGTTTAATTTGAACAGTTCCTTAAAGTCACCTCAGTCTTCATAGAAAGGTAAGTCTTTGCCTCTGTGAATGGATTGCTACCAAATACAGCAAAATGTTGGGATTAGATTAGGATTAAAATTAGGATTAAAATATGATCTTTAGGCCTGGTTGCCCATTTGTTCAAAGATCAAAAGTCAAGGTGTTTTCCCGAAGTAGATGGTTTATTCCCATGGACGTATCATTGCTACCTTTTTTTACACATCAAGAAGAATCTGTCCGTAGAGCTTTCTGCTCATATTCTTTTCACTTCATGACATTGTTTCTTATAACACAATATTGCATTTTTGTTGTAGTAAGGCTGAATTCTAATGTTTCTAAAGCAAGCTCAGTCATATGGACTTCTCCAAGGTTGGTATCTGAACCAAAAAAAGCACATTTTATTATCTGAATTTTGAAACCAGGGACTGATTCCATCATTCCTAATAGACTCATTTATTTGACAGTGCATTGCTAGACTTGTGCAGTCACCATTCTGAAACAACTATTGAAACTGAAAAGGGCTTTTTAATGTATGTTGATGGCTAACCTTATTAGGACTGTAAAAATACTGGAAGTTTTTGCAGCCTTTCTCTGAGAACATCAACCTGGAATTATTTAAATGTTGACCCCAGCCGGGAGCACAGTTTCATGCAGACAACGTATAAGGCAGCCCCTTATGGCAGATCAGCTATTCAGTAACTCGTACTGAATATCTTGTTCTTAATCTTATGACCAAATGATGATGATATTTGTGAAGCTCTTATTTTAAAAGCAGTTTTGCTGGTCAGAACTTTTCTCCCCTAAGTCTCCTAACATGATGAAGTATAGTAATTAATGCTCACCTAAAAAAGACGAAAAGCCTCAGAGGGCAGCGTGGGTCAGTCTGAAGAACTAAAATTTGTGGTTGAAAAGTAGGAACAGAAACAGATTAGCCCAAAATTGAATAGAATCCTGATGGAATTTGGGATACAGACTTCTTAAAATTCAACTTTCTTTTTCTTTCTTCATAACAGTTGAATAGTTTTGAGGTATATTGGTTAATTAGGGGGGTGGGGAGGGAGCAGGCAGGGAGAACAGTGCAGACAGCTTTTCAGAAATCTTGCCAGATATGAGTTATAGTTAAGTAGGAGTACAGGTGATTCTTGGGTTTTATATGGATCGAAAGGTAGTGACAGATACTTCGGTTTGAGTTTCAGAGTACATAAATGCCATCTGCATTTGTGTTTGTAATTTGCACAGGGGTGGGAAGATGGTCATCTGCTTACCTAAACTATGCTCACATACAAATTGCTTATGCAGAATTCTTCATTAAACTGAAAGACTCAGAAAACACAGTGCCTGGTGTTACTTTAGAATAGGGGAGTAGTTGAATTTCCTGTTGTATTTTAATAGTTGTGTTTCAGTTTAAAACAGGAGAAGAAATATAGCGTTTTCATGATACAACAAAACAACACAATTTTTCTGTAATGCCATAATGATTTCCTTTCAATCAACTGTATGTGCACTATGAAAGCATAGTTAAACTATGCATGATTTGGCATATACAGATGTGCTTATTAGCACACTGAAATAAGCATCACAATATTGAAATAACTTTTTTCTAAATATGTTTTATACACAGAGAGAGAGAGACAGAGAGGGAGTCAGTAAGTACCAAAATTACATCCTCCAGTCTGAATACTTTTGAAATTCCAGGTGAATATCCTTTGCTACTTTATCTCTTGCTGTTGTAAGACACTATAGTTGCAGAACCTAGATTTGGTCTTTAACCCCAATGCAGTCACCTTTCCTTAAATTACTGTATTGTCTGGTTTTGGATTCAATGTTCATTTTATCAAAGGAATAGATCTCACCTAAACAGAAGTTACAGTTTTAAGGGATAGCAACTGGGACTTCAGGAAGCATCCTGTCTTAACCTTACAGCTGTTAATGGTAAAATCCTTGACTTGAATGGGAATAGAACTGAACCTTTGATGAGTTATTGTAAAAAATATAAGCAGTAAATTAAACAGGAAGCCTTGACAAAGAGGATGATGACTTTGCTGCAAAATCTAAGACTGTTGTGAGACCTTTTTGCTATCTGGCTTAGCTTCCCCTGTGTGTATCATAGGTTCTTGTTTAAGGTTAACATAAACTATCAGTTGCGAGTTGTAGCAGTGTGACTTGCTGAACAACATACTAGGCACACCCTCAAAGCAATTTCCTCTCTCTTTTTTTTTTTTTTTTTTTTTGGGGGGTTTC
>NW_008794743.1:315698-349502 GCF_000699145.1 Aptenodytes forsteri | reverse complement strand
CAATTTCCCTCCCTTTTTTTTTTTTTTTTTTTTGAGGTGTTTACCACCGACTTCAAAAGCCAGTTCACAATAGTGGTGGTGTTCTTGCAGTTTTCTGGAAATTCAAATTAGTCTTTATTTAATCTCTATGCAACAGAGGTAGGGAAACCTCTGGTTTCAGAAAGCCAGTATATGACCAAAGTCATTTAGTGATTTCCTTTTAGATATAGTCATCAGTTGATAACCATCCTTCCCACCAATGTTTGTCTGAAGAACTGTTTCCTTATCTTTGTTACTGTTACCTAACTGATATGTAGGTGTGATACTTGCTGGCTGCAAAGACAACTTTTACAGATAAGGCAAGTTTCCTGTTTAAACTCTTAACATTTCTTTCACTCTGACCCGTTTTTCCTTTTCCCTCCCTATATTGCCAGCTTACGCCAGAGTTATGGTCCTTGAAGTAAAAGTGGAAGTAAAGGGGTCATCCAAAAAGATGATTTTGGGGACATAAGGGTACTAAAGGCTGGCTGAAAATAATTTTCCTGTTAAACAGAGCCTTTGACATTTCAAAAAATATTTCACTGAAATAGTCTCAGGGTTTTTCTGCAGTTTTCAGGAGGAAGGTAAGAAAACCCCTTCTTAACTCAGAACAAGGTGAGTAGTCCTTCACATGGGATGGTGGTGATGTGACTTTAAGAGCTGGCTTAGAAGGCGGTTCAGGTACTTCAACCTTAAATTCCCACGTCCTGTTAACATAACTTCACCATCTCACTGTCAGCTGTTTTGAGCGTAGATTTTAGTATGAAATCCCATCCTTGATGAAGCGGTAATGTATATTCTTCTGGAATATTTCATCTTTGACAAGCAAGCAATGTTGTCAGCAAAAAATCCCCAGCCATTTCTAACAGGGAACCTTAGAAAAGAGAGGCAGAGAACCTTGACTTGGGAACAAATAGTTTGCTAACTTACCAATATTCTTTGTGAAACTAATACCTGGCAATCCCAGTTTGCCAAGAAAATTTCCCTTACTGCATGTTAATTTGCTGCTTTTCACTGACGTTGGATGGGAGGCTGTACGATAGTCACTCCAGGT
Source organism: Aptenodytes forsteri (assembly GCF_000699145.1). Lineage (NCBI taxonomy): Eukaryota > Metazoa > Chordata > Aves > Sphenisciformes > Spheniscidae > Aptenodytes > Aptenodytes forsteri. The sequence continues at coordinate 348,430 of NW_008794743.1, read as the reverse complement.
AGGAACCTATCACTTGTTTTGCAAATAGACTGCTTTCTCCACTCCGTGGTTAAATCTGCAGTTAGACTACGGGTCCAGCCTGGTAAGTAGTATTGTATTCTGGTAAGTGCAAAACTGAGAAGGCTTACGTGTAGCTACTTATTTTCTTGACTCAAGGTATTGAGTTCCCGGTCTTGAAATCACAAAGCTGAGCATATGAATGTGATTGACATTTTACTATATGTTCTGGATAAGCAATAAAAGACTATCTACATATATATTTCTAATGTATTGTGGGTGGGTATAGGTTGTCCAGTAAATCATATGTGTTCTGTTGTGTCAGATTTGGCTTGCATATACAAAATGACTTAATGGCACTGGCATAGTAAGCCTCCATGATGCTTCTCTCCAAATCAAACTTGATAGTGCTCTTTTTGACAACCAAAAGGTCTATTCGGCAGTTATAAATTGAATGAGTAAGTGTTAGTTGGACGTGGACCCCTCCCACTGGTGGGATTTGGGCAATTGTTGAGACTTTAATATCCACTACAAAAGTTTTTTAGTGCCTGTATCATTCCATTTTCCCTCTTAGCTTTCCTGTCCCTTTGCTAATCTCCATGCAAAATCTTACTCCTAGGCACTTGTCATTAAAAAATGGCTCTATTTCTAAATAGATAAATTACCAAAGTGCAAATATAATTTGCCCAAAGCCAAAAAAAAAAAAAAAAGTTAATCCAGTAAGCTAGTTCTGAGTGACATACCCAAAAATAACCATTCCTTTTATTAGGTTAGTTCATTGCTGGATAATAAAACCAGAAAAAGTTCTTAATTGACTATTTAAGTAGTTTTAGCTCGTTAGTCTTTTCTGCTTTTAGCTTCTATTGTTTTCCAGTTTGTGATCACTGAACACAGTTAAATGGACAGCCCCTTTGATGGGTTTTATGTGCTTGCTACACATTTGCTTCCAAATAGTTTTGAGGTTATATTTCTATTATGATTGTTGTTACTCTTAGAACTTTAGGGACACAGAAGGAAAAGGAAAGGAGAAGCAAAAAGAAAGGGGAAAGGATGTAGTTACTCTTTACCTAAAAGTTGTGTGCTGATTCAGTATATTTGCACCTATTGGGTAAGAAGAGAAACAGAAGCTTCAGCTGAAGTAGGTGGTCAAATTCTGTATAAAGGAATGGCAACAGGAACTAAGTGAGGGCAAACTTTTTATTTGATCCATTAAAGCTCTTAAACTTCTTTTTTCTTCCAGTGAGATCATAACTCATCACACCACTACCTACTTGCATCAAGCTAAGCATGCCCAGATTACAAGATTAGAACAAAAGTGCTTAGCCTCTTTCAAAAAATCACGTCTAGGATACTTCCTGTAAGAATTGGCATGTAACAGCAACTACTAATTTAAATCTGATACTGTCCGTACTCCGAACATATCATACTCATAAAAACATCCTTTTCCTTTAAAGGCTTCACTTTCTACGTGAAACCTTCACTTCTTTAATTGTTGCACTCTTGATTTTCTTCATGAGACTTTTCCCATCAGAGAAGAGAGATCATCAGACAGGTGCAGTGACAAAAAGAAAAGAGGGAAGTTATGTACCTTTTGGAATCAGTAGAAAAACTGCCCCTGGTTTTAGAGCCCGAAGATCCTGTTCATTGCAAAGTGGTATAGCTTCTCCTTTATGCCCATAGTGGTACAGCATACCGTATTTAGTTGTTTGTCACACTATTATACAGGTATTAACTTCAGTAAGGAAAGAAACTAGGATCGTATCAGACTATTTGCCAATAGTGTAATACAGTTCTCCCAAACCGCCCCATCCATGTGTGTTAGCTCTCTCTACTTTGCGTTATCAAATGCAGCACTCATGTCCTTTGGTGCTTTTAAATGAGTTTCCAAAAACATCTTTATTCCAAATTTTAAAAGAGGTGAAAATAATTCTATTAGCTGTTGTATTTGACCCTTCACTGGTTATTTAATATAAATGTGAATCCTAAACTTCTTGATTTTTAGTTTGTTTAGCAGATGATTTTTTTGTGTGTGTGCTTAGTGTTGAGAAAAGTATTCCCATTTCATTTCTAACCATGTGTTTTCATGGAAACAAACCGTCTATAACACATTGTATTTCTATGAAAACACAAGCTTATTAAATGTCAAACAGTTTATGTTTTCATGGCAGTCATCTTGAAATTGGCACATTTACTGTGTCAGTGTTTTATGATGTAAGCTTAAAACTGTCAGATTGTCAATGTTCAGACATTAAAAGGTCTGAAGTCTCGCACGTGGAGGAGGAGAAATTAGGCTCTTGTCAATTAGCAGGTGGTGGTAATTTAGACATGTTTGTTTGAGGCTTGTTTGAGGCTTGTATTAAGATAATAGAAACTCCTTAGTCTGAGTATCCTCAAATATTTGATGAAGAGGTGGCGTCACTGTCGAAGTCAGTCATTTGTGCTTACTAAGGGCTGACTATAAATATCAGGGTTGCTGGTGGAGCTTGAAGTGTCTTTGCACATTTAACTTTATCACTTGGCTCATGCATTGCAGAAATTGCTTTAAAAAGCAAGGAAGCTGGAGGGAATGGCTCCACATGACTGTAGGTACCCTATGCTACTAGAGCTGATGGATCTTAAGGACTGTAGCAAGGGTTTTGGCATTGCCTAACCTTTTGGGAATTGTAACTGCAGGTTCCTGAGTCACATTGTAACAGGCTGAAAAATTACTTTGAAAGCAGACTGGCTCCTGGAAGACAGATCAGAGCCTGCTGGGTAAGCAAAAAAGTCTTGTGTCAGTAAGGTAGGGCATGTTGAATGGTGATCCTTGTTCCATGGAAACTGCACTCACATCGAAGTCTGTCATTGCTCTACTGACAGGTGTGGTGGGCATCAGGCTGTTAAAGAAAAGATTAAGAAAGTATGTGATGCATATGGAACAAAGACAATGCAAAGGTCATAGTAAAGAGAGTTTTATCTTCACTGACTAAGACAGGAAATACTTGTACAAGAAAAGCCCTTTTAGCCCTCCCGCCCCCATTATTCTTACACTTTAAAAAAAACACACTACTATCGCCCTACTGATCTTGACGTTTCCAGTGTATATGGGTTAAAAGGCAGTAAAATCAATTTTGCCTCTATTATGCTGTGCTGTATTTTATAGTATAAACTGATGTTGATCATATGGTTTAATTGAATATGACTGTACTTAGAAATGGCTCATTTTTACGTGCAAAAACTTTAAGGAGTAATTTGCAGGTATGAGTGCAGTTGCATATATAACCCTATCACATTATGCAAATAATTAGGAAAAAAAAATAGCTATTTAGTTTATTTATTATCTCTATAGGGAAAATGTACACATATTTTACATGCACATTTGAACTATATTTCCTCTTCTTGTGATTGTAGAAAAGCCTTTAATACATTTCTCTACAATGAATTTTAAGTTTCACAGTGGAATTAACTAAATGGTTTGGTTTCTTTTGAACCCTAATGGAAGGGATTTAAATCCAGTTTTCACATCACACAGGAAATGTCCTTCAATATCTTTTTGACTCTATTCTGTGGTTGTCTCTTCTGTGCAGCAAAACAGAAGACAATTTCTCATTGTTGGAAAAAGTTGTAGGACTTGACTCAAAGTAGTACAGATGCTCTAAGTTCCTTACACAGAGTTTGCCTAGCACCTGCTCATCTTTCAAACTCTCTCTGTGGACAAATAACCATTCGTCCACGCTTGTGCCTATGTGGAGTCTCACGGGGAGCTGTGAGAAAACCCAGTTTCCTAGTCAACCCTCTGTGGCTGCTAGGATATCTGTCTGAGACCCTGGTTTTTCCCTTCACAGATCAAATTGCAGAACTTGATTCTTTCATGAGCATCACTTACACATAACTTTCTCAATTCTGTCCTTACACGTATCTCCTAGCAGCTCAAACTATAGTTAATGACAGACATCCACCTGGTGACAAGTTTAATGATTCGTGAAATCCTAGCCCTCGGGGCACATGCTGGTTATTTATTGTTACACACAAACACAAAGGCAGATAGTAAATTTATCACTTTCAGATTTAGGTGACTGAAATGGGTGTTTGATTATCTGAAAGAGGTAGTGAACGTTTGTAGACATTTGAATAACAGCCATTTTTCATTTCATCTTACCGCTAGACACAGTGGATATGCGAGACTGGCTATAATTCTGCTGCAATTGCCAATATTTTTTTTTGAGTGTTGACCTGTGTGTGTAACTGTCATAGGTATTGTACCACATATCAGAATACAGGTGTTTTGGTATGAAGCTGTCATTTAATTTTAAAGGAAGGATGAAACCTATATAAGTGGTGCTGAGCCATGATGTCATAAACTTTGTACTGCTTATACTCTGTATTTGTACTGTCATTTTTCACCACATAGTAGCAGAATAATTTTCCAGTTTTTTCCCCAGAATAGGTTTTCTCTCTGTCTCTTACATTAACAGTGTAACAGAAGGAAATTATAAATTCTTAGCCTTACCCACAAGCCAGAGGAAGATTTATTGGAGATGTATCAATATCTGTTTTTATTAACATTGATACACTCTGTGCAGACTTCTCAGTACATGTTTATAATTTATTCATAGCTGAACGTGGGATAGACCGAGTGTAAAGACTCCAGTCTGGAACACTAAAGGCATGTCTACTTTACCAAGTCGTGCAGATGAAAGGGAGCAGATCTATACGGCAGAGCACTTGACACAGAGGATCTGACATCTACGCTATACCTGTTTCAGGGTTGGTCTGTTTGTTGACTTCAGAGTAGATCTAGTCTGGTCTCATGAAGCCTATTGCAGCTCGAGTGCATTACATATTGTCTGGGAGTGCATCTTTCAGTTTAGTTTTCATCGGAAAGGAATCCTGTTCATGCGCTCTGAGGCCACTCTATGATGGGGAAACATAGTGAAGCAATGGGGAGAGCTGCTTCAAAAGCACACTCCTGATCTGAACTAAAACACTGTTGGAGACACACACTAAAAAGTTGCATGTGCAATTTCTGAATGGGACTAGAAATTTCCTAGCAAAGTAGTGTTCGCAGTACCAACTCTGCTAAACTGTCTGTGGCAAGTCTCCTTGCTTTCCTCTAGCCTTTATGTTCTCTCTGAAGTGGTCCCCATGACTGCTGCCCATTTCAGTCACATCATGGGGACAGCTGACTCCTCCGCTTCTCCAGAAGCCACCCGTATGCACAGATGCATTGTAAAGTGAATAGGTTTGTGAAAGGACATGGTTTTCTATAAATATGAAATGTTCCTTCATTACACTGTATAATAACTGCTGAAGGTTAATCGTATTAATCCTTTAGCGTTGCCCCTGTTCAAAATTAACTGATGGTTGGAGAATGCTCTTTATATTGTTCTTCAGTTTGTAAAGGGAACTCAGATTGATCTTCTGGTTTTTTCTTTCTATTTCTATGTATAGCATATCCAGTATAAGAACATGGAGTTCATTCTGGTATGTAAGGGAGTGCTGGGATTCAGTATCGGTAATATTACCATATACAGAGAAAACATTTATTGGGGTAGAGGGGAGAGAGGATTTTGTGTCCCCTGCACATCATGAAAATGATCACTGAAATGCAGCTTTTGATGCTCTTCTGTATTATTTTTGTGTGGATTTCAGGCCCTAACACTACATTGCTCATTATGGTGTATGTTGCTTCCGTTGCTCATGGCAATGGAGATCCATGAAGAAAAGAGGAAAACAAGGTGTTCTATAAAGAAAAGTTTTCCACACAGAACCCAATTCTTTTGCAGGCGTACAGGTGCGACCTTTTTCTTGTCATTATCTATGCGCACACAGTCTCTGATTCAGACTTTTTTTTTTTTGCAGTTTTATGTACTGCGGTAAAGCTGCCTTTGCTTACTCACTTGAAGTTAGCCCTACTAAATACTAACTTGGTGTGATTTGTTACAGTGCAGACAATGTGTTGCTTGGCTTAGTAACTTGTAAAAAGACTGTGATAATTAGCTCCTACAAGATAACATTTTCTCTCATATTTGAATATATGGATTGTCACTTGCTGCCATAAATGTGTCAGTAGTTCCTCACAGTTGTCTCTTTAGTACTTTGAACAGCTCAGCCATCGCTAGTGCCTTCATCCATTTGCATGTTCATGGTGAGCTAAAAAATCATGTTCCTACCCTTCTTTTTTTTTTATATAGTGTTACATAGAAATGGGGCTCCAGAATCTCCTCAGATTTTAGGAGGACACGTTTTCCTCTGAGTCACTGTTTTTGTTCTGCGTCAGTGCCAGTTCATTCTCTACAGTCAGTCAACTTTGTTTCTTCACCCCAAAAGTATCTAATAGTATTAGGCATTGGTTATTTATGTTTAGGTCATCATAACTTTGGCGTTTCTTTTGAAGGGTTAATCTAAACATTGCTGTCCTTTTCTGTCATTACTTTAATAGTTCTATTTGTTGGCACTGGTGTTTCCTTTTCCTCCAAGTCTTCATTCTCAATGGAACGGGGAAGCCCAAGCAGAGAATGCATGTTTTTTTCTCAGAATTTCAATATATTATATTTCTCTAGCTTTCATCTTGTTTTTCCGTGCTTTTTTGCAGACATGTTGTTATTAATGTGAATGAGCGGGAGTCATGGACAATGACCCTATTGTGGCTCATGTGTAAATGTGGTAGTCTGTGTTTTTGTTTCTTTACATTTGCATTTTTAATGTTATATTTCTTTTTTGTTTAAAAATATATTTTAAAGAATTTAAAAATTAAAAAAACCCCTCAAGCTGGAAATGTGATGATTTGGCTGGGAAGACACTAACAATGATGGTTGGTGCAACTGAGAATTTTGTTTTTCAGTCCTTCACTTACACAAGCCAGTACCGACAGACCTTTAATTTACGTTGCAGGCATAGAGATATAGCCACAAGAACTGCTCTGTAATATTCTTTTAAACAGTATTTTTCATCCACCTGTAATGAAAGGTGTCTGTTTTATATTGCTGCCCATTCATCATTCCTCGGACACCTGCTACCTCAGTCAGTTACTTCTTAAATCTGAATTAACCTTCTAATGTGATCCTGTTCTCCTTTCTTCCTTGTCTAAACCTATTATTCCATAAACCAAGCTGTCCAACATGAGTCCAGTCACCTGTGAGCACACGGTGTAGGATTTTAACATCTATCGCTTATGCTTGCTGTTCCTTGGAGCAGTGGATTTTCACCACATCTTTATGAACAGAAGAGCAAAGTACCTAACTAACCTGAACTATTCATTATGTGCTCATGGGTTTGCTTTATGTTTTCCCTCCCTAGCTTAGGGGACTGCACATTGTTCTCTAATTCATTCTGCAGTCAAGAATGGAACAGTTAGCCACAAACTCTCAAGCTCTGGCAGATGATTAATCAAAAAAAAAATTAACTTTAGCTGATAATGCTACTCTATGAATTATGAGCTGGCTGTAAGCCAGGGAATACTCCTATTGTCCCCTGTACAGACGGCCCATCCTTCCTTAACTCAAGCGCACCAGAAATAGTAAGATTTTTCATCTAATAGAATTTTAACCATTATGTTATTAAGGTTTTTAACTCCTTAGTGCAGTGTTTCTGAATCTCTTTTAGCCAGCTACCGTGTAATCCTCAGGAAAAAAAAAATATCCAGAATTCCTTTGTATTTCAGTATAATTTGGCAGTTGAAGGGGGGGGAGGTGGTAAATAAAGTTTAAAGCGTTTAGGTAAACAGCTGCATTGCAAAATCTTATTGTTATAATTACAAAGATTTTAATTAAAAATGCCGGCCACAAAATATTCCTTTGTAGGCCAGTGACTGCGAATCAGTTCCCAACTGTGCTTTGGTATTGACACATACCCAAGTTTCTGTGAAGTGTATATTTATGTTACTTTTACTATTACTGCTCTTTTTTGTAATGTTTTCATAGACCACTGTCCTATGCCTTACCATGGTCCCTAGCCAGCAGGCTGAGTCACACTTGGGCGGAGGGGGTTTTTTTGTTTGTAGAGTATGAGTGATTCCAAAAGAACTTGAATGACATTAACAATTACCTGCTGCAAATGGATTTATTTTGGGGGGAAAGAATCCTGGCTTTGCTTACTAAACACAGTCTGGTTTGCTTACTAATAAGTATTATAAACCACTACTCTGAACTTGGCTCTGTCAGCTTAGATCTCTAAAAGTCTTTCTGAATGACAATGCAAATCTGTAGTTCTGCTAGCTAGAAACAAGTATGATTTCCATGATGAGCCTAGACAGAATTTTTTTTTTTCCTGAAAAACACTGTAATGAAACCCATGCTACATAAAACCTGTTTTCGCTCTGAGGAGGAACAATACTGTGTCTGCTTCTAATAATTGCTTAGCTGTACTGGCACACATACGCAATTGCTTTTCATCCATCAGCGAAAGGATTGCTAGGAAAGTGCCCTGTCCCCAGTGTAGGGGTGAAAAAGCTGAGGCATTGCACAGGGGCAAAAGCCTGGGTCTGACTTGTGTGCTTTTCCGCTCTTTACTGCATGATTACTGATTCCAAGATTGTAATTTTCAAATTAAATCTTTAAAAAATAAAAATAAAAATTGCTGTTATAGGCAAATGGAAAAATAATAAAGACATACAGCGAATCTCTGGGGCACTAATAATTAAAGTTGTTGCCAAGACTTTTCACAGTGTTCTGAAATTTTCATTAACATTTTATTTCATTCCTGATCAGCACATGGTGTTTAGCCCATTTCAAGATTTGGTGGGCTTCCAATACAGGAGCCGTAGCTTAGACAAGAATTCATTGTGAAGAGGTTCATGTAGGTCCCACTTAGTGTTTAAATTTACTTTCCAACTCATACTTCACATTAACAATTGAAAGGATTAATTTAAAGGACTCAGTACTGACTATTGGGGAAAAAAACCCCCAAACAGTTGTCAAATTAAGCATAAATGAGAAGATATTTTGTAGTCACTTGATCAGTCTTGGTATCAGCTTAGCTGTTGTTATCTGTAGCTAAGCTAGGGTAACTGATGATGGGGTTTTCCAAACATGATCTTTCATGCACATTTCTTAGCACACAAAACCAAATCCCATTAAAAAACCCCCAAACTAGTCCATAAACCAGTGTCTCAAAGAGGGACATACCTGCCAGTAAGGATCAGTCTGTCTTTTGGGAGCATGTTGGTTGCACAAGTTCATCTGAAAAATGACAAATGCCAAATTTGGAGCAGAATCTGTCCATCTATGTAATCATATCTAGGGTTGCGCTCATTATCATCAGAGCCAAGTACTTCACAGTTTTTAATATCTCAAAATCTGAACAAGGCAGAGGAGCACACTCATCTATTCAAGGAGAACCGAGACATACAGAAACTAAAGTTGATACAAATCCTTTTCCAGCTCCCAGCTGTGTTACTGTGTGAATGTGCCCTAGCCCCCTTCCAGCAAAATCAGCCCAATTAGCCCTGGTCAGCAATTCTGACTGCTTAGGTTTTTTTCCATTGTAGATTAGGGAGTTGTTACTTAAACTGCCTCAGAAGCTGTTCTACCAACAGAAATTGAGGGTTGCGTTACTGCTGTGTGCTGCTGATCTGAGGGTAAATATCGATCCACGGCCTCAGAGCTAATCTGCATCTACTGCTCTAGCACTTGCTGTCCTGCAGGCCGAGTGGCATGTGCACTTTTCCTCCTCCAACACCACAGGCCTTGTTAAGCTGACAAGGCCAAGCAAACTCTGTCAGATGCCATTGGAAGCAGTTTTCCTCTTTCTTGAAACTACTGGTCTAGTGCTGTTTAGTGGTCCAACTAATACCACAGTTTCAGCCACCACCGTGTGTTCAGGACAGAACTTCCCCTATCCTCCTGGTTATGTGATAGTCCTCTGTGCTGTGTATCCCTCCTCTGAGAGATGACTTTCCATTGTTACGTAGACCAACTGGGTACTACTTGTTTCCTGAGCATGCTCCTTATTTTTCATTTTTGCTGCTGGCAACATTTGTAAATAGGGAAACTTTTGGCACTGTCAGCTAATTGAAATTTCTGTGGGACGAAGTAGCCCCTGCTGACCCTTCAATGTAACTGCTTTGCTTTCTATTAGCAAGTTTATATTGTGTAGATATCCAGGCTCTAACAAATGTACTGCTTTTAGATAGAGCTTTAATTCAGACTGCTTTAAGTGGGAACGAGTAATGTTGATTGATGCTTCTGGTTAACATTTTTTTTTGCGTTAATGCTAATAATTTCCAATCAGAAAATGTTTTTCTACTGCACTGCTCACGCTTTGCAAGGTTGTTTCTCTCTCCCTTGCTATAGAACTTAAACAGATACTTATTAAATGTGATCCCTTTCCCTCTGTCTGTCCTCCTTTCATGAAATCCAGGCTTGTCCTTAGTAACAGCTGCTTCATGAGACATAAAAATTAGTTCGGGAAGCCTCTCTTCCCTTTCTTCCTCATTTGCAAGCCTTTTACGTTATTCTTTATATAGAAGAACATACTAGTATTTATGATTATTATTAAGAAAAATATTTTCCATGCAGAAGGCCAGGCCCTGCCAATGCCAAAAGAAGCACTCTCTGGTATTTAGGAAGGAGTCTCGGGGGAAGGTAAGACCATGCTTTGTAACGAAGAGAAAAATCAAGTATCTGAAACATTCACTGCTGCAAAGGAGACCTTTGTTAAGCTGTTGAAGACTTTCTGAATTGGGATTGCTTACCACTTTGTGAAAGTTGGCCCCTGAACTTTTATATACTAGTGATATATGTCCTTTTTCTTAGACTGCTCCATCTTTGCTTACTCTTGTCCCACCGCTTTCCTTAGCGGTAGGCTACGGGGGGCCATTATGATTCACCACTGCAACTAGTGGCATTCTGCAATTACTAATGAGGAAATTACTCGAGGAATACTAAAATAAAGTATAACAATTGCAGTATTCTTGGCTAAGATTGTATCATGGGCTTAGAAAGTTTGTATTATAATAAAAAACAACTAGCATAGGTAACAATAGCAGCAACCTCACAACAGCACAAGCTTAATATGTTCCAGCAACCAGATTAATAACCGTCCAGTGGCCTTACCTATGCACTTCCATCACTGCTAAATACTGTGCTACCATATCTTTACTGCTATTTTAAATCATGTTACCTGGATGCGTGATAATATGTGCAAAAGTTTTAGTGAAACAGATCTGAAGACTGTGATTTACCATTGATAACTGAATTGACCTTCTGAATAAAGAACACACAGAGTGGCCATACTGTATTTATCCATCTGGAAGGAAGAGCTGACAGTATAGAGCCTCTGAAATCTGTGAATGTCCTGTCAAAATCTGCTTTGACAATGCAAAATTTTTGGAATATAAATAAAGTATTTCTCTTTCTTTAAATCCAGGCTTTCTTTATGCAGCAGCAAGGCAAAATAGGCCTGATTGTTTTTTCATTTCTATTTTTTTTAAACCTTCAGCAGTCACCTTTAAGAATCTGACCCTTATTCTTTCAGCTACGGAGATAATTACTCACTCTCAATTGCTATCCCTAGAACCAGTTAATGAATGCTACATAATAAACAGAAGTAGGGCAGCTGGATAAGAACAATGCACAGGTGGGTAAGACTACTTCATTTGGTGAGGAGATAATGAGCATGAGAACTTGTGGTTTATCTAAATACCACCCTCGCCTCCTCTTCAGATAGCTCCTGCATTGTTATTGTTCTTCCTCAATCAGTTTTTCTACTTGTTAAGTGGCAAGAGGAAGATGTTTATGAAGGGAAGAGAGGTTTCCTCAGCGGAACAAGATTCAAGCAGAAGAGGATCCTCCCTCCCTCTCAGACCTATCCTAAACATTTACCTTCTTAGGTGCTATTGTGCACCTTCCTAGAGGAGGCTGATTCTGCAGGCAGAATAATCACTGCTTTGCTGTGCCCGGTTTTATTATCTCTCTGCAAGACTTATCCCTTCCTTCCGTAAAACTGTACCAAATGTAACCTTTGGAGGTGAAGACAGGATTGATTCTTGGTACATCAGTTTATATGATGTTAGTGCTGAGAGAGAAGGCAACTGTCCTAGCCCTACCACTGCTGGTCTTGCCATCTGTATTGAACAGCTGCATTTTCTAGCCAAATATATTACTGAGGTACACAGTAAAGAATCTGTCACAGTGAAGTTTAATGGCCAGTACACACACAAAAAAGGTAAGTAACACTGCTATCCAACTGAAGAATACAAGTAAGTATTTCCTTTGCCTGACAGCCTCTCCATAACTGCAGTTTCAGAGATGTAGTGCATCTCTATTTTTAAGCCAGTGCTAGGTCATTATGAGATTGGTGTTGTGTAAAGTCATAGCAGTAGAGGCAAATGACTCGGTGGCAGGAACTACAGAAGATGAACGGAGAGCCAGGCAATACATTCTTTCTATTCTGTGTTTTGTTAACCTGGCTGACACACAGAAAGCAAATGGGGTCTGAAGGTTTCTGGCTTGTTAACCAAAGTATTAATCACTTAGAAATTGCAAAATTTACGTTAGTTATTGTGGTTTCTGATATTCCGAACGTGACTTGACTTTTTATAATGTCCTGTTTGAACTGGAACCAAAATTAATTAAGGTAGCATTTCAGAAGCTAAACTCCACTGACTTCCATTATGATCTGAGCACCTGTCTTCCTTAGACTCTTTTGAAAATTTCCACCTTAATCTTTCAAAGGCATGTTTAATACTCAAAATGGCAGAAGTCATAGCCAGAACAGCTTCCAGCTAGAGATGTGGTAGGAACATTATGCACACCATTTGCTAATACAGGCACGTACAGGCCAGCAATAGTTCCAGTATCTCTGCCAGAAAGCTAATGAGAACATATTTGGCCATAAACTTCCCTCTGACTTGGGCAAGGGCATATCTAAATTCCAGTTGTCTCATGTCCACTAGCTGTAAAATGGAGGTATCGAAAGCAACAGTGCCAGAATAAAGTGTGATTTCCTAAGGGTTTGCAGTGAGAGACTGAGACATGATAATTGAAGAAACCTGCCATGGGCTGTATTTGCATAGGTGCGTGTATATTTTTCTTGAGTAAATGGGCTGGTTGTGTGTGCCAGGAGCTCACCACGTGTGTGATAGGCCAATGAGGAAACACAGCTCTGTGTGTTCCATTCAAAGCATGTTTGGAGGGGAAAAAACCGCCAAGTGCTATCTTTTCTATAACAGTCCAGGGACATGTGGAGAAATGCTGTCACACCCAAACCCTCGAAACAGTGAATCTGTCAAAGGGTGCACCTCCACTGTGCTCGTGGCCCTTGTTCATCCAAAATTAGAAGCCTTTTTTCTTGCATAGCATCCTTTTGTCCTCAGCAAGTGATAGAATTAGAATGGGAGTTAATTTTATCTCACTAAGGATCTTGGAAAAGCATGCCTCTTTCCTGATGCTCTCCTGACTTGTGATCTGTCGGATCTTGACCCGTGAAGAAAGGGAGCAAAAATGAGAGGTGTTGTTCAAGAACACCCTGAACAGGGAAAATTTGCTCTCCTGCTTTTGAGCCCTAACCCCCTTCCTTCCCTGGCCCTCTGCCGACATATTTTAAGATGACCTTTAGAACCTGTGTTTCAACTCTGGCAAATCTCCACCAGGAGTCAGCATTGCCAGATGAAATGTTGCAGGACATATAACTACTCTGTAAAAATCAAAATGCAGTATGCAGTGATGATCAGCTACTAAAGGCCTCCTTATAGTATGCCTGGTCTCCTGTGGAGCCTGTGGAGTGTATTATCCAGGCCCATGCTACCTGGGAGACAAGAGGCACTTGGAAATTAATGGGTGTCTGGAGTTCTTTCCCAGCTGAAATGTAGGTCTCTTAAATTGCCAGAGCTTCTCCACGTTGCCTGGGCGCACTCCCAAGTCTGCTGCTAGAGCAAAGAGGAGAGAAGGCTATTGCCCTTCTGCTATAAAGAAACCATTATCTCCTGCAGTTTAACAGCTGCACAAGGGACAAGCGGAAGTTTTGGTGATGCACCCTCACAAGGCCAGTGTTTCCAGAAAGCTGACAGGCAGCCTAAAATAATATTGTCCATCAGACTGATTACAGCAATACTGTAGCGGCTGGTAGGCTTGTTTTCATTCTTGATACAGTATGCCCAAAAGATGCTTTCTGCCAGCTTTACTGCCGTATGTCCCATGGCTGACAGGACAGATAAGAAAGGAGACTTTTTCATAAAACCTTCAGATCATAATGACCAGTTCTTTAGAACAATTACACTTAGAAAGATGTAAATGTAAAGATTGGAAAGATCTACCCAACTTCATGCAGAAGCAACCTTGTCATCCTTTTATTCTCCCTACCATATTGCTCGTTAGTTTTCTTGGTGAATGACTAAGTCATTAACAGCTTAAAGGGGAAACTCTTCAGGTCAGGGATATTTTTTTCATTTGCAGCATACTTAAATCTCTGGAAAGACTTCCATAAACTGCCATAAGACTAAGTAAATTTTTGATGAGCAGAATGTGGAACTGTAGATGTACCAGAGCAAAATGCTCTTTTGATGTGCCAGTCTCCCAGTCAGCTGAAACTACTCAGTAGGTTTCAACTGTCTGCTTTTTGAATTAAAACTACAGGTATATCTAAATGGCACCATTCAGTGCTGTGTAAAAATAGCTGTACGGCTAGTTTTGGGTAGTGGAACTGGTATAATTGTATTCGGATGTAATCGCACGTGCTTTGGGGCAGTCAGATGGTTTGCAAAGTTAGCATTTTCATCTATCGTTTGCTGACCCTTAGCTGGACGTGGTTACCGGAGTGCAAGTGTGCCTGTATGTACCTGACCTGTTTTGTCTGTCATTGAAATGGACAAGTCACCTTCCTAGTGCGGCAATCGTAGGCTTCTCAAACTCAGTGTGTCACAGCATCTTTGACAGTTTTCTTGGTGTTCCAGCTGAAACCTTGCTGATAAGTGTGCTAGAGGTGCTATTTGTATTGTATGTATAAGCATGTTTAGAGCTTGCCTGAATATCCGTACGTGATACTGGCTTTTAAGGACTGTATGGACTTAATTGGTTGGAGGTGTTTGAAGAATTATAAACCTTGGATTTATAGGAATTGTTATTATGTTCTTCCCTTCCATTGGTGTTTGATTTATATCCGCGAGAGTCATTCCCAGAAGGAATTCACTTAGATTTCTCTCCCAGATTTTTAATTTAATTGATGATTGTTTACATGAGTGTCCTTGCCAAAGTGAGGTGATTTGGCAGTTCTCTGGAATGTAAAGGTTAAGTATATTGATTTAATCTTTTCCCAAAGGAGCTGTTCTTTCTGTGGCAAAGCATCATCATTTTTGTTCTTGTGTCTGCAGCTTTGTTTACATGGGTTTAATTGAATTTTGTCTATTCTGTACTGTGTGTGGGAGATGGCAGTTTCATATAGTTCTTCCTTCCTGGAGTACAGATTTTTGGACGCTCAGTTTGTTAATGAATCCTGAATTTCCCTGAGCAGTAATTCTTCAGAGTTTTCAGTGTGGTAAGTAACTGAAAATAGGGAGAATCTGTTCCGCCATTAAGCGCACAGTTAATAGGAGCTATTCATAGTGATGGTAGGATCTTATACCCTTGTCTTCATGTGATTAGTACTATACTTAGCTTACAAATAAGCATATTTGAATTGTTAGCTTACAAACAATGTATATAAACCATATTTATTTTAACATAAGGCACAAGCTTGTAATGGTCTCAACTTTAAAATGATACATTCCTGGAGCGATGTGAATATAAAACCAGAATCGGTAACTTTGGTTTCAGAAATCATATATGTAATTTTTTTTTTTCTACTTATGCAGTAAGTTTGTTGGGGTTTGGACCTGTAATTTTTGAGTAAGCTGTTTGTTGCCACTCGGGAATTGAACAGCAATTGGAACACCATGTCTGAAGTGTTCTTTCATCTGTTTTAGCGTGAATGGGCCTTGATCAGAACAGCAGGTCTGGATGGATCACTGAGCTGCTGAATAGCTTGCTGAGGATCTAAACTTCACAGCTCCTTCTGAACTGTACGCTGGCCCTGCCAATAGACTGGAGCAAAGTACACTCCAAAGAGATGATTTTGTAACTGTAAATGAAACTGGTGATATGAATATCAATTTTTTTTTTTCGGGTCACCTCTTTTATTGGTTATTGTTTTTCCACTTTCTTTAAATTAATCAAAAATTTTTCTCAGTGATCCTTTTTGTGATCCGGTTCCAAATACAGTGATCCATTTTGTAGAGCAGAGGAATGACAGCTGTATTCTAGTTCTGCATGGTAATTTGTCTCATTTGTGTCCATTCTGCTGGTCTTAGTTGGAAAGCAGATGATGACAAAGCAGGTGCCCGGCCCTGGGCTTCTAATAATACGCCTGCGGAATCAGATTCCAATCTGATGGTTCAGAGGCAAAGTAACTCCCACTGTAAAGTGCAGTTATAATGGAGATAAATCAGGAGTGAATATGATCCTCATAAACTTAAATTAAAAATACCTTCTGCTATTTCTTCTCCTAGCAAAATGCTTCTTCCTGATATACCTACCCAACACGTGGACTCAGTGTTAACAAATGATGCTTCTTTTTAGATATTTCTCATTCCATCTTATCATGTCAAAGTTAGCAATAGATTTCTTGTTATTTTGTTTTTCTTCTCCCTCATTGCTGCAGGACTCAGCCTTAACTCAAGGATTTCTTTTGATCCATGTAGACCTTTAGGAAATTAATTTCAAATATACGATGTTCCAAATATTTGTGACTCCTAAGAGTATATTGTTGGACATACTGTTGATAGTTAAAAAAGCCAAGACTCAGCAGCCACAGGAATTTATGCCCGTTACGGAAAATCGAGCATGATTTCTTTGGTATGGCAATACCAAAAAGTCTGCTGGCATACCCAGCTAAAGTACTTATAACCATATAAAGGGAATGCCTTTTAGGAATTGGATTAAAACACAGACATAATAGTTTCCATCAATTAGATGTTGAGAAATCCCAGACATACAGTGCTGCAAGTGAAATTAGATACATTGGGAAACCTATTCCAAATGGATATCTAATATGTGGGATCCTGACTCAGTCACCACTCCCTCAGTTTTCTACACTCCCAAAAATATATTTGGATACACTAGTAATGTAAATATAGTAACATTATACCCAGTAAATACGCACAGTTTGGATCATGCCAGCTGCACTAAATGTAGCCAAACTACAAACTTGTCTACAGGTATTTTAAAAACCTGCCAATAATGCAGATTTACCTATTTTTCTATGTTACTGCAGATGTGCAGTACTACTATTTGTGGAATCATTTCAGCAAACTGTATATTATTTATCAGTGGAAAATGACGGAGTTTATGGTGAGCCTTCTGTCACAGTTGTTTGGCATATGGGAAATATAAATAGAACGGGGTAATCATTGATGTGCTATGCTTTTGGCACCGTGATCATTTCTGACCCAAAGAGAAGCCACAAGAGAGAAATACATGAAGGTCCCTGCTAGCTTTTTTGTGTGTAGAAATATTTTGCATTTTGGTTCACTCCTTGCTTAAACTGCAAGCTAAATGGACTATTATTAACATAATGCTTTATATGCTCCCATGGCATGGCTCTTTCCAAAACAGTTTGCCCCTAAGTGTTTTGGGCAGTTCTTTGTTAGGGTAGGAAAACTAGCATGTAATTATCGGTACTACTTGCCAAATGCATGAGAGCCCTCCTCCAGAATGTCCAGGTGAAGAACTGAACACCCAAAGTTTTAGGCCTGTGGTGCAGCTTGTTTTAGATGTAATCTGAAATAACTGCTTCTGAGTGCACGATGAAGTCTCCTGCAAATCATACGCAAGAGGAAGTGGTTTCTGAACTACGTGGACAGCTTGCAGGCTTGGTTTGCAGTAATATCAGGTACAAAACGGCCATCCAAAAGGTACCATTTACTTTTTCCTGGCCTAGTGAAGGTGGGAAAGAATTACTAATGTTACTGAAGGAGCCATTATTCTCTTTGACAACTCAAAGTGCAACATTTTTGTTTTCCTAAGTTCCACATTTAATTGATTCAATTTGAAAGTCATTCTGATTCTTTTTTTAACTTGATCTGTGGTCTAGTTACATCCAGTTCTGCCTTTCCTTTGACTTCTGCTGGTTTCAACGATAACTGGTTTCTTCTTCATTTGAATTTAGTTGGCAGCTCTATTGATTGATGTTCTTGGTAGAATAGAATCCAGCTGTCTTCACTTAACAGGACAAACACTTTAGTCTGTGTCATCCGTGTAAACAGTCTGTGGTTCTAAAGCTGCGTAAATTCATCAAGAAAATGCCAGTCTGTGCTTCTTTTTTGCTGTGCTTACAATGTGGACAAAAGATGGCTCTGCTGTTTTTTTTTTTTTCCCCCCTAAATCAATGCAATAAGCTAGTAGGGTGATATGCCAGTTAATACTTTAATGAAGTATACATCAAGGTTGCCAAATAAACAGCTTTTGAGGCGTATGCATATTATTATTGTGGGAAATGTTTCTACTGGTATATTAGATAATAGGTGCAATTTGAAGAAGGAACATGTAGTTCTGTTCATCTCCACTCCCTGTGCATCCTTTGGGTGTGGGCATATAATACTGAAATGTGTAGCTCAGCACATTTTCAATTCACCTGGTTGACAAGAAGTTGCAAAGCAGCATAGATTTTCTTTTGCTTTCTGTCTAGTTCTGGTGAACAAACCCAATAGATCACTTTTCTTAAGTGGGCTTTTTTTTTTCCTCCTTCTTCTTTGTAAAAGGCTTATTTTAACACCGTACTTATGGGTAGTGCACTTTTGTAACCTTGTAACTATTGAACCTTTTGCATGAAGCTGTTTTTGCAAATACAGAGAATAAAGGAAACTAACACCTTCCAGGTGTGCACACGGAAGCACATTTCAGATATATAAACAGTGTTGTTAGCTGAGGAGTGGAGTGCTTAGTTAGTGAGAGCTCATGTATCCATATTCTGATGTACCAGGATTTGAAAGATTGGGTAGAACATGGGAGTTTAATCTGTAAGTTTTGGTTTCTCAGAGGTGAAAGGCTTCTTGCTTTGTGATCATTTCCTGAGCTTGCACCAGGTCTGTACCACTTCACAGCAGAGTTTCTACTTTCCGTGTCCAATGGCTGATCCAGACATTTCTAGGTGAACGTGATTTTTTTAGTCTTTATAATGTTGTTTCCAGCACTTCTCTATAGGGAGGTCAGCTAGGCAAATGATCAGTAGAGCTTACAGTTGCCTATGATGAGTGAAAAACCACTATAAATGGCTAAGTCTTTTCAAAAGTCCGCTTTAATGAAATTTTCTCAAGCCAGGGAAATGCATGTAGAGGAGGAGTGTAACAGCTTGCTCTTTATCACTAAAAACTGCAGTCTTCAAGATAGGATATCAGACATTGCTTTGTTGAACAGGGATTTTTATCTTCCTATCCAATCACCCCCTACCACCAGGCTTTAAAATTCTTGTTTCCCTGGTCAGAAAGCTGGTTCAGACACCATACCTGTGGTTTCCCTTGTATTCTGGATCTTTTCACAGAACTTGGTTTCCATAGTAAATGCTTTTCAAAAAAGCTATGGTTCAATAAAAGCACTCTGTAGTCCTTCATTTTATAAAGGAGTGCTCTCATTAACTCACTGTTGAATAACTCTTACAACCTCAAGTACATTTGAATTCTACTCCAAATGTTCCATTACAGGCCATCTGACACCTTGTGAAACACATTGTAAGCCCCATTGCTGAGTTTCTGATCTCAAGTCTTAGTCCTCAAACTATTTCATCACACTTACATTTGAACAAAATATGCTTACTGAGACAGCAAATGAGGGTCCATATTTAGCCACACAGTCTAGAAACCAGGAGAAAGGATCAGGAAATATTTACTGTTCAAAAAAACAATGTTTTCCAAACTTTCTGGAATGATGTGATGTGAAACTTTTGTCTTCTCTGTGTTGCCTCTTTTAATTTTGAAAAGCTTCCTGTTTTGTCAAGACACCGCCACATTTGTTATCAGAATTAGAGAGGGGAAGATGTGCACACTACACTCATTCAGGGACACCTTCATTCCTGTCTATCTAACCTAAACGTGAACCATTAGACAGCCAGCATGGGATTGGTTTCACAGATATGGAGGAAAACTCCCCTAACCCAGTAACCCCAGTTTAGAAAGAGTAACTCAGTTAGTGGGAGGCCTGAAGAAATAAGGCATTGTCAGTGACAACCCTGTCCCTCATTTGTGCATGTGCCTTTTGAGTAGTGATCTTGAACATCGCTTCCCTGCAAACCCCTCAGCTACAAACACAGCTCTCAGAGGAATGTAGCTGACATGCACAAGCAGGAGTGCTGTGCGGGCAGTACAGTATCACATCCTGCAGCACATATGCGCAACATTGCCTACTACTAATGGGAGGAACTACAACGCACCACTCCCACTAGTCCCCTGTAGCAAAACTCAGAATTGCCATAAAGGAATAACAATATCCATGCTAATATTGATTGGCCTTAGTGATAAGGGAAAAAATAATAACCTGGAAGTAAACTAGTAATATCCTTTAAAGAGGCAAGATAATGCTTTCAAATGTGACCTAGTTGCGTTTGGCTTGATTTTTTATAATAGTACTGTAAACACCAGGATACTGCAGTATTACTGTATCCCTAATCCTAACTTTTGTAAACCCGCTGTACATCATTGGTAGTATTGTGTTGCCTTTGCCAGTCCTTTCCTATTTATTTCTTTATCTTCATCAGTTTGGAAAACAATTAGGCCTATCTCTAGTGAGATTTTTCCACCTTACTTACCAGAGTGAGAAGCATACAGGCATTCAGCTGCTCATGCTACCAGTGTCTTTTAAGTTTGTTTTATGTCTTTGCTGGATTTTGGATCACATCAGTAATCTGTCACATCTCCAGCAACAAGCACATGAAATGTGGCAGAACATTATCTCATAATTTTGGATGATAGTATCTTACTCAGTATCATGGTACATGAAATAAATACAAACTGAGACATTACCATGATATTGGTAGGACCAACTAATGCCAAGCTGGTGCTTCCTTGGGTTGCCCTTCTATTTTCATGAGAAAATGAAAGCAAAAAGGAGCTAGACAGCTGGGTGTGAAATAACTTGAATCAGCACTGCAAGTAGTGAAAACAAGTATTTGAGCCTTTAAAGAAGGAGACATATATGTAACGAACTGCCTGAAAGTTTTCACCTGATATAAGACCTCTACAAACAGTGATTTTTGCCCTTGCTTGTAGGGTCATCAGTGCTTACAAAGTATTTGTGATACACCTCTAAAGTTATATCAGACCTGAGGATTTGGTATAGCAGTACGAAACATACTCCAATTTTCTCCTGACAAAGATAGCATCTTTTTCACTTAGGAAAATGACAGACCTGCCTACTGTTACCCTGCCAGCTGAAACCCCAGTGTGAACCCCAGGTGCTGCCTCTTTCATACAGGTAGACTACCGATCCTGCGTGGATTTTTGGGGCCAGATTTGAGATTTAGTTCTTGTGTCAGGGAATCTGGGTCTTTTTTAATAGGCTTTATAATTTTTTCCTTTCAATTTCATCATACAAAAATTCAGTGTATTCCTTCTTAATACTGTTAAATGTTTTGCAGGCTTAATTTAAACATAATGATTGCTTGAAAACACTTGTTTTCTTATTTGGTTGACAAAACCAATGAAGCATTTATATTGCAATGTTTTGGCATGTTTTCAGTTTGGGATCACTAGACAACTAAAGAGGAAGGGCTAGAGCTTGTGAAGGCAAAAATAACGCACTCATTTCCCCTTATGAAACTATGCATATTGCTCTTTGCAGAGTACCAACCTTAAATAGAAAAGAAGTCTAAGATAGAATAAATGCTTTTGTGTAGCTTTGAATGCCGTATGGCAAGGCGAATATCTATATAGATGAAATAAAAGAGAAGGCAAGGTTAGGTAGAAAGAAGTAAAACGTCTAGGGCTTTGGAATGGTGTATCTTTCCTGTAACAGGTCAAGGCACATCTGAAAACTTGCTGTGGGTTGGGAGTGTCCATGGGGCTCCCCTCGGAGGGTGTTTCAAGGAGATCATGCCTTCTGAACAAAGTGGCTTGCAGCCCTAAGGAACACATGGCACTCAATCCGCAGGAGCGGTTACTCTTTAGGAGTTTCTAGAGGCTAGTTCATACGTGTAATTTCTCTCCTTTTCCCAGGGGGCTTCAAGACCCCGACTGTGTAAGCATGCAACGATACTGAGGACCCAGAATTACCTCAGTTTTTCCCTCCTCGTATTGTGGAAAAATGCCCAGTTCCAAAATGAAATATAGTTACCGTCACTTAATAGGCTGGCCCTAGCAGTAAGGTTTGGGGACCCTTGCTATTGGATCTACAGCATACTGCAGAATGTTAGCAGACTGTCTTTACCACAGGCACTATGTTCCTAACTTTGAGGGCAACTGCATATACTTGCTAGTTTTTGGAAATGTCTCTTCTGTCCTGTGCATTGGTGAGCATTCCTGTAGTATGCTTGATTTTGAGCATTTTGAGCATTCCTGTAGTATGCTTGATTTTGAGTACAGAGCTTTCAACGTTCTGTTAGCGCCAGCTCCCATTTGCTACTTGTCTCCTTTTCACTTCAATACTGGATGGAAATACAGCAGATGTATCATAGATATTGAGGAGAGTCAAGTTGCCCTACCTTAGCAATTTCACATTGGTAGTTCTCCTCCTATTTGATAGCAATTTCTGTTCATTTTGTATTGTATTATCTTTAGCAGTGCTTCAGAGGCTTCCTCCCTCAGCATTTTGGTGCGGATCTCATAAATATCTCTGAACTTCAGTTCTTCTTCACCTCCTTTTGAAGTTTTCTTCAGTTCTTCTATTAGAAGTGATCCAGCTTCCATTGATCTCAGATTTGTTAAAAAATGGTGTCATCTGTTCATTCAGTACGTTGCAGCCATTTAGTCATCTGCACAAGAGCTCGTTTCTATCCCTCATCTGGCTTTACCTCAGCAGTGGGCAGTCTGTCACTTTGTCTTTGATCAGTGAATTGTAGGGGTTCTTCTCGCTGCTACAATTCTGCTGATGACATAGAGAAACTTAACATACCTTGATCCTGTACAGTCTTTTTCGTCTTTCACTTTTTATTGATATACCTCCTATTTCTTTTAGTAATTATTTTCTCAAGTTTTTTTGTTCTTTGGCATGTATCTCATTTTTCATTGTTTCATACCCCAGCTCATGCACCTCTCAGTTTCACTTGACAATTACTCATCTGTCCCAGGTATTTCAGAACACCTGGTTCTTTTATATGCAGTCCACAGAAGAGCAGTGCTCCAACATACTGGATCAGTGCTGTTTGCCCCAAAAGTGTGAGCGACCCCATTGGTTTCAGCAGGACTGCTCAGATGTGTACATGAGGCAAGGTTTGGCCCGCTATATGCAGTGTATCTTACCTGTAGCTATCATGCAACTTTTGTGGATTGTGTAATTGTAATAGGCTTGATGAACAGCTGTAAAGTATAACAGCTCTGATGATGCTCTTCAACTCAAAATACAAATCCATTTCAGTTGTTCATGCTAGAGAGCAGATAAATGACTCTCCTAAAATAGCAAAGATACTATTTTGGGGAAGCAGTTTCCAGTCAGTAAAAAACAATACTCTTTGTCCTTCAGCTATAAATGAATAGAATGATTAAAAGCAGCAGATAACTTTTTAAATTACTGGACACTTAAAAAAACCCCAACAACCAGTATTGAAATTCAGGTGTCTCTGCTCATTGTAGCTTGTAAAGTACACGCTT
Source organism: Aptenodytes forsteri (assembly GCF_000699145.1). Classification (NCBI taxonomy): domain Eukaryota; kingdom Metazoa; phylum Chordata; class Aves; order Sphenisciformes; family Spheniscidae; genus Aptenodytes; species Aptenodytes forsteri. The sequence continues at coordinate 324,690 of NW_008794743.1, read as the reverse complement.
GCAATACATTTGCTTTGGAGTCAAGAAGTTTGTGTTTTAATAACCAGGGTAGATGTGAGAACCTGACTACAGATGTGCGCTGAAGAACAGCTGCCACGTGCTAAAGGTAACCTCCCCAGCTATAGCAGCCTTAAAGTAAAGATTAACGGTGTCTTAAATTAGCCTTGATTCTATTAGAAATGTCCCTCATATTTCATGCTCTGGAAAGGGATATGGGGAAAGAATGTCATAATGTTTCCCTGTTCTTTGACAAGCCTTTCAGTAGCCCTGTCAAAGATCCTTTAAAATTGAATTGAAATAATCAGAAATGATGTGCCTATGTGAAAAATGCTTGGCGGATTCTTTTCTGTAAGATGGGTGTATGCTAATGAGTTTTAAATTATGAGTTTAAAATTATTCTTATCAAGCAAGTGGTAGTAGCTCAGATTAAATTACTAAGATAGAAAATGAGAAGGTTTCGAAATCCTTTACCTGTTTTGCTTTCTAAATAGGATGAAAAAATGCTGTCTCGAGCTAAATTAATACAAATGCAGGTTATAAAACCAGGTTTTGTATGAAGCAATACATCATTCCCTATAGGTGGTCTGTCCTATATGCTCTGCTTTGTAATCAAATTCATCAGCTTAGAATACTGCTCTCCCCCCTTTTAAAGTAAAAGATGGTACTGTGCAGGTGTTCTCCTCTGAACCTGGTGATTATTAGTAAAACAATGCTTTCAAATAATTATCTTCCTTTGTGAGTGAATCATCTTCTTATTTTGCTTCTACTAAAGTCTAATATCCTTCAACAGTGTCACTTTATCATGTCTGATAATCAGAATTATGCAAAGGAAGTATCTGTATGGATTTCATGCCCAGGAACCGTATCATCGTTTATTTATCACTCTAAGTAGGTATGCAGTGTTTTGTTTGTTTGAAGTACAGTAGTTGAGGCTGTATTGACTTTTGAAAATAGATCATTAAAGTTTATGTTATCCTTACAGTTGAAGCCTTAAAAGCCATAATCAGCTGCCATTTATTTTTCACTAACAGCATCAGAAGTAATGAATTTTCTTTGATAATTTTAAGAATGTAATGGTGCCGTGGGGGAGGACATCTGGAGTGAAGGCTGCTGGAGTGGCAGAACATTAAAGTATTAGAACAATAGCATTTGATCTGTAAAAAAAACAGTTTGCCAGCTACCATTGGAATATCAAGAAGTGAGAAATGGGAGACATTAACAGTGACCTACTAGTACATGGTCAGAGGGTATGCTAGACTTGCCAGTATTTCTGTTCTGGAGTTCACTATTAATCTGAGGAGGAACTGGAGAAAATGTGATACGCACAGTATTTAAGACTTGTCTGTTAAGTACTGTGCTGGAAAAGAGGGAGTCAGATGGGCTTAGAAGCCCATGTAAGCTGTGGCTTGAAGACTAATTCTGGAGAGAGGCCTAACGTGGAATTTCAATTGTCTTAGAAAGCATGTGTGGTTCTAAGCTTGTATTTTGCATTGAGACATAGAAAACGTGCCAGATCTTAAAGTTTTTCTCATAACAGCACAAATACTCTCTAGTGCCAAGCTGTATAAATAATGTCTGTGCTCACAGGAGCAGGAAATACGCTGTTGATCAGACAATGTCAACTTAGATGAATCCTGTCCTGAAAGCTGTACTTTAAATGTGAGCAGTAAAACCGCTATTGACATGTGGCACTACTGACTGAAACGTCAATAGTTATAAAAAGAGTATTTCATAACGCAGAATCATTGCTTGGTTTGCTTGACTGGACAGATGCTTCTATTTTTCATGAAAGAAAAATAATTTCCATATTAGTTCTCTGAATGCCCAGCACAGCTTATTTGTCCCACTAAAGCTCGCATTCTTAATCTTAATCACATTCTTGAAAATAGGGAAAACTTGCCTGCTGGTCTTGCATAGCCTAAGAGGGAGTTTTGACACTGGGCATGACCTGAAACAATTTAAATGTTGGCATACTTACAGTTTCGCTCAGGTTAATTTTGCTCAATCTGGAAGTAGGTATAGGGCAAATTCAATACACGAAGCATCCTCATCCTTACGCCTTAGCTCTGTACGTGAGACTACCCCAATTGTTCTCTGGCAACTATGACTTAGACATAGTTTCCAGAGTTTATAGGCAGAAGGGACAATTTTGTTTGGCTGGCCGTAGACTGCAGACTATTACATTTCTCTGGTTATTCTTAAGCATAGTTGAAGCATTCTGTTTGTCAACAGATTAGAGCATGTGCCATAAGCAGAGAGGAAAGAAAAGAGGCTAAAGTGCTATTAATGCCCTAGGCACATGGAGTGGCAAAGGATCTCCTGGGATATGCCCATATCATCTTGACTGTTGAACCATTCGTCAGGAATCGGCTGGAAAACCACTAGGTTCCTTCCTGATGCTGCACCTGGCCAGACGCATTTGTGAGGAAGATTCTGAGAAAGAAATCTCTTTTGCTTCATCTCATGCACGGCTCACTACTACCCTTTCTCCCGCCCTGGCCATCCCTGATGGTTCAAAAGAGGGCAGAAAGAGAAACCCAAGGATTAAAGAAACAGAACACCACTATTTGATCAGTGTGCCTCAGGAAAAAAACTGTTACTTATCCCTGATATGTAACTGGCTGAAGACCTGAAGCCAGTGGTCAGGTCAGTCATAAATTTGCTGGGGGAAGCAAGGAGGCTTGGAGCGTTCTTACCAGTTCTCATTTTCCTTTCCTGTGGGAATGCATGCAAACAGGGCATCCCTGCAAGCATTGCAATTCTTCTGCAAATGACTGTATGCATTAAATTTTGGGAACTGGACCTAATACTTTGTGAAGCCCAGTTGTTGCCCATAAAACTGACTAAAAAGGGTACAGGCCAAAGGCTTTCTAGACAAGTAAAAACCTTTCCAATACTACTAAGGTATTTTTCAGAACAGGACCAAAGTGCTTACACAGTTCTGTCTGCTCTCGGCAGGCCTCCGAAAGGCACCAGCACCTGTACAGTTGACAGCCAGTATCTCTGCATCTAGGCATTTGTTTTCATTTGTCACCAGCAGGATGTTCAGTTGTTAACTGAGCAACTTCACAAGGGCTGTTTCTACGCTACTGAAGCCCGAACATCAAGCTGATAAGGAGCAAAAGGACTTTCGAAGATTCCAAAATATGTTGAAGATGTTTCACTACAACCAACGTGATTCTCTGAGTAGGTTTACAGGGAAAGACGGTTCTTTGGAGAGTCTGTTTATGCAAAAAAATGATTATATGATGACGATCCTTAAACAAGGGTCTAACAATTGCTTCTTTGAGGATAACCAGTATCTTGCTGTTCTTTGTGCTACTGACAGTCATCTCAACAGTACGTTTTAGACCATCCATTGACTTTTCCCCACCAAAAGGGATATACTGTGAACAATACCCAGCTGCAGTTTTTGGCAAGCAACACTGGCCAAAAATAGCCAGGTAAGAGTATGCATGAAAAAGAGAGCTCTAACAGCTTTCAAAAAATTCCTGCTTTTTGGCAGCATTAATGTTAGGACATTGTAGAAAGATTTGATAATGTGATCTAAGACAACTTCAAAACTGTATAGACGAGAATCTCTCCGAGATCAAACAGGGACTCAGCAGTGGCAGTGTGATCAGTAATCCAATACCAGTCACTTCATAACCCCATTTTCGGTGTAGAGAAAAGAGGGATGCTACTAAGTCCAGTTTGATCTATTTCTTGAGAACCTTGTAATCTTTTCATGGACCCACTTGCAGTTGGTGGCAGATGATTAATTGGCCGTAATCTCATCTTTCTAATCATTTTAATTCCAAAGTGTACTGCTTTTACCTTACATTTTGAAAAGCAGCAAATATTATATCCTTTCAAGGGATTTCAAGGTCAGAGGAAACTGGGTGACAATCCAGTTGACTCGATCTTGAAAATCTCTTACTACCAACAGCATACCTAGCTGATAATAATGACTTTGGACTTACCTTTCATCCAGACGAACCCCAAAACATTTTGTCAACTCGTACTTCAGTTCACCAGGTGCAGAACTGTAGCAGCTGTTTGGCAAAGCACAGCAACTAGTTCAACAGTTGTGGATAGCAATGTACTTAATTGGAAGTTGTGGGGTAGTTTATAAAATGGCTTGATTAAGATGTATAGCTGCAGGCCCATGCTGCACAAAAGCACACCTCCTCAGCAAGAATTTAGGAAGGTATTTTGTCTGAAGCAAAATGGTATGATTGCAGGGTCAGCATAGTAGCAGTTTTAAATAGATGAAAACGAGGCAACTTAATGAGGACAACCTCAGTTAGATTCATCTTTGACAGTGTGCTACTTGGAGGGCTAGAAATAAATGAAGATTAAAATACCACTAAATCTAGAGGGGGAAATGTGTTAGGGAACAATCATTTTCTTTTTGTGGGTGTTGCATATACCAATTAGAAACCCCTTAAAAAGTGATTGTCAATAAGGTGGACAGAATTGTGATTTGTATTTTAAAGATTATTTAGAGCTGCAGTTTTCCTACCCTTTGTTTTGGTTGTATTTGGTAAACAAGCCTGTTGTGACTGCTGCACCTGCGTGGTTTCACATATGATTATTGGTGTGTAAGAAGCCAAAAAGGCAACAGCACAGCTTTCCGACGCTTGGAACTTGTGTGTTTTAAACTCTTGTTGCATCTAGAGCTGCATCCCTAATATGAGCTGGGAGCTGAACACTTCACCTGACGTTAGGATATGTCATTGTGTTGCAATTGGAGAAAGGCTTCACTTTCAGTATCACCTGCTTTTTCCCATTTGCCAGCTAGCTGCTGTCATCTTCTCTGGGCAGGGTTTAGCTCCTTTAAATAGAGGAGCTATTTAAATGTTGATAAGGAATGAATTTTCTATAGGTGTTTGAAGTACTGAAAAATACTTGAACCTTTCTAAATGTTACTGCTATCTATTTGAATCAACACAAGATTTCCTAAACATTTTAAAGAACTTATTTCACTAAAAGTGTATGAAAACTTCAGAAAAACAATTAAAACTATGCATGATTATGTAAATTTTTACTGACAGTCTAAGCCCTTTTTTTTTAAGCAAAAAAATATATGTGGAAAACTTAGCTCTAGGTCATTTTAACAAAGTGAAGAAGCTGTCTCTGCTAAAACTGAAAATATGGAGGCCCTGGACGATTTATTGAAATGTTTTTATATTGCATTTCTTTTCCGGTAAGTAAAGTTTTCATCTCCATGAGAGAATGCAGCATGCAGTCATTTCCCTGCAAGAGGATTTGCATGCAGTTGTGTATGTGACAGTGATAGAGCAGTGGGTAAATGCTGTACCTCATAGTGGTTTGACAACTTCAGCTTCATAACAACCCTGTGTGGTTATACCTCCTTCAGGCAGGGGGTTACTACATGACACATTTTCTTCTTTTAAGAGCATTTTTTTCTCTATGCTATGTAGGGAAGGAAGGTGGTGGCTACCTCCCATATTTATTATTCAAATCTTAAATTTTAGTGATAAGGAGGTCTCAAAATTCTTCCTGAATTAAGCCGAACCGTGCAGCTTCACTTAGGCAAGAATGCAAAACATGACCCAACAGTCTGCAGAAATGCTCTCCACTCACGTTCCAAGTTAGGACGACACAAACATCCTTCTTTAATTAGTTGCATTTAAACTACTTCTGTTTGGGGATGTCTTTGAACAAGTAGTTAGGAGTAGTTTGCTCAGTAGGTTTAAAAAGAGGTGGAGAAGGAGAGCTTTTCAGTGTTTTCTGTCCTGTGCTTAGAATACTCAATTAAATATCGGTTCCCTGATTACTAGCACTAATAGCCATCATAGGTGTTTTCCCTTTCTCTGTTAGCAATTTAACACTTTTTTTTTTTTTTTGCCTAGCAGAGGTTGAAAAGGTTGCTAGAAACAGTTGTTTCCCTCCGATTGTTGCGGAGGCTTGTGGTTAGGCTAGCAAGTTGAACACCTTTTATAGCGATACAACACAGAACAATACCTGATAAGGTTACACAATATGTTAACATCTTTAAGCTAGCAATCTAACATTTATAGTTCCTGAATGTTTGAGTGTGGTTAGAGTTCAAGTTTACGCCGTAGCAGACCCTTAGTGCTCACAGCTTCCCTCAGTTGTGGCGGGCCTCAGGACTGGCACATCAAAGGCAGGAGAGAGTGCAACTGCCTTGACTCGTTTTTAGCTGTTGTGAAAGGGCAGGAGTGCGTCTTGCATCCTCCTGGCCCCCCTTGCAGTGCTAGCTCTTTCATGAGTCGTCTACCACAAGGAGGAGCACACCGCACCTCCTGGGGAGCCGCGCGAAGGAGTGGCCACTGCCCTGCCCCGTGCCGGCCGCGGTTGGGTCATGGCCGTGTGGGAGCCGGGCGCTGCGCCCCGATGGCGGCAGGCCAGCCCCATGCGGGGGCCAGGCAGCCTGCTCCCCACCAGCGCTGAGTCTGAAATGCAAATTTCCATTTTGCCAAAATGGCCACATTCTGGAGCTGCAGCCAAGCTGCAGTGCAGTTTTGGAACCACCCACGTTTGAGGGCACGTATGTAAGTGGGAGATGTGTGTACTCCTGGAAAAGGGAGCTATGGCGACTTGAATGTTGAGTAGCAGGCCCAGCCGTGCCCCTGGGACCAACTACTGTCTTTTCTGAAGAAAAGGGGATGCAAAGGATGAACGCACGCCATGGTCAGGGTCTACTTTGCAGGCCGCTAATTAGTCTGAACCATTAATACATAGATTTGACACCTTCAGGAGGTCTTTGGACGCAGAAATCGAGGAAAGAATTGCATGTAACCTGAGGTGTAGTTTCTCACTCCTATGAAGAGTACGCAGTCTTGCGGTGTTTTACAGGTATTTACCAAATGCTTAAGTAACAAGCACAATAAGTACAAGCTTCTGGAAAATAGCATTCGTATAAGTCAAATGAAACCCTGCTGTACAAACCAGTGAGAGCAATTGTGTGTCGAGTAAACTGTAATACTGAGCTAAGTATTATTTGACTGGCACATTTGTCTGTGTTGTCATTGATATGGTGTCTGAACTCGAGTGAGACTTTCAGTATTGCAATAGTATGGTAAAATGGGAGGAAACGGATTTTGAATTGAATTTTGATAATGAGGTCAAACCGAGACAGAAAACTAAAGTGCGAATGGATGTGTTTATACATCCAGAAGTCAGTTAGCAGATGGCTCTAGATGGGATATTGATAACAAATAATAGACTATTTTAAGTATGCTCTTCTCACTTAAAACGTCTGATGACCAATCTTCCATAATTTTATGAAGCAACTGTTGTAAGGCATTTGTAAGAATGCAAAATCTGTGTCGCCTGCTTATTATTGAAGCCATTTAGCACATCAGATGTCATTCCAGATTACCAGTTGCATTTCAGTTGGACCAGAAACAAATACAGATCAGTAATAATGTAATGCTGTGTACCTTAAGGTTAAATGTCTGACAAGACAACTAGTGCTAATGGACTGTGACATTTTTCAAGCCATAGGTCTGACATTACTTGCTCTGTCAGAGTGAAACGTTCGCAATGATCTAACTCCACATTACAATATATTAAGACATCATTCTTTTCTCTTGTGCGTGCTGCAGGTTTTCTGACTGCATCTAAATACCGCAGCAGCAGCAGCTGGCCCACGTGTAAAAGCAGCATTTCCAGGTTCTGAGCTCTCCACAGCACTGTTAGTGGTATTTGATTCAATCCAGGCTGTCCTGGAAGGTTTCTGTTCAGTACGTCGCAACTTTAAAACATGTGCTTGCAGATAAAACTCCATGAACACAAACCCATCTGGGACCAGATCTGCTGCTGTAACTTTTCTGAGCAGTATCTCATTATACATGTAGTGCTATTGGTAGGAATGGCTTAATGTAAGTTAGGATAACAAACCCAGATCAGAAACTTTATGCCAGATATCTGCTAAATTTACACTACTGCACCAGATTAGCTCTTGAATTTTTTTTAAATAAGGAAGATTTAAAACAGTATTTTGCATTAATGGGACTTGAATGACTAGACTGATAAATGGTAAGTACACCTGGATAGCTTCTAATCATGTTTAAATAATATCATACTGTATTAAGAACTCATTAAAGAAATAGGTGAGAATTAGCCATTAGGGGCCATTTAATAACAGACTGTTTCAGTGTCCTCATCTCTTAAAGGCTCTTTCTAAATATAGGCCTTTGTTTCAAATCTTAAGATGCTTCCTCTGGCTTCTGTTTCTCTATTTTCCCTTATTTTCATTAAATGCTTATAATTCAGATTGTTATTATGAAATGTTATATTCTGTCCCCTATTAAATACCTTGTAATGCATCAATGCTTTTCTGCAGTTTTATATTTTGTGACACTCTCTTCCAGTGGCTAAGACAGGGATTGGAAGAAAATACTGGTTTTGTTAATGCAGTTTTCACCAAAGCAGGGGTTTTTTTAATAGGTTAGGGTTTTTTTCTGTGTTCAGTCTTGCGCTATCCCTCTTGTAGCATGGATATGCGTACATCAATGATGCAAAACTTCATCTCGCAAACTGACAGTATGGTGACAGCTGATGCTATAGAGTATATGAACATAACCCCAGCAGTAGTATAATGCTTCATATGTTCCAAGTAAATCCTAAGAGAATATGAACCCATCACCAGACAGATTTAAAATGTAAATGCTGTTCTGCTTGATCAAGTCAATCACTGTTACGTGTATAGTCGTGTTATGCCAAGATGTAGCTTCAATACGGTTATTTTTTACTTAAAACAACACTTGCAAATCCTTCAGAGGGAAGAAAAAAGAAAAGGTGACCGGGAAAAGAAGGGAAGCAAGCGGATGGTGCTGTCGGGTATTTCAGAAGCGATGATCGTTATCGCCCGCTCCGTTACGCGCGCGGCTGCCAGGACTGACGCCACAGCCCAGCCCCTCTATTCCGTTCGCCTCTAATTCATTCAGCCAAACCCCAGTAACTGCGCGCTCAGTTTCCCAAGCGGCCGGCACCGGCTGCCCCGGGGCGGGTTGCGGAG
>NW_008794743.1:300098-314319 GCF_000699145.1 Aptenodytes forsteri | reverse complement strand
GGGGCGTGAGACTCTCGGCCGCTGCTGCGCTGCCGCGGTGTTTTGGTGTAGGCGGCCGCGCCGCGCAGGGAGAGGAGCGGAGCGGTAACCCCGCGGAGCTGCTGCACTTTACACTGTCGTGTACAAGTTAGAGGGGAAGAGATAGCTTATCTGCTAACATGGCTTTTCGGAAGGAGAGGTTATGATTAACGTGGTTGGAGTCGCATAAAACGGAGACGAGCTGTCTGATCTTTCTACAAACCCTTGCAGAAAATACGTACCATAAAATCTCTCTAGCAAAGGGGAAAAGAAGGTGCAGCATCCTGTAGGTAGCTGAGGGGGCTAAAATGCCATCTTAAGAGATAGCTGCTCGTTTTTAAAACGCTTTAGAATAAAAAGAAAAATTGGAGCTACTTAGTGATTTTTATTTTTTTTTTTAACTTGAAGTTTTCTCTGCTTGCTGATCCGAGTCCTTAATGAGGGGCAATGTCAGACTGAGGAGAGTCAAAGGAAGTTTTTGATGAGAAATCAAAAGTTTAGAGGTATGCTTTAAGTCTGCCCTGTTTCCTAATAAAATGAGGTCCACAGTAGAACTTTGTGTTGCAGCATTTTTAAAGTGATAGTTTGGGTTTTTTTAAATCTAAACCCGGTAACTATCTTATTTAAATATGATATTTTTTATAGTAATCTGAAGAGTATCGCTGTTGGCATTTGAATGTAATGTCTCTACTAAAATGCCAAATCTGTATTCTTTACCTACAAAATCCGTGAAAATATTTTAAAGTCTGTCTTTTTAAAAAATATTATTATTTGGAAAAAGAAGATTGAATCCTGTTTCACTTAGAGACTGTTCCCTTTTTTCCCCCATTTTGCAAGACCAGTAGGTAATGCGTACTAATAGCAGCATACTGTTTGAGGCACGGTAATTTTCAATTACTAGGCTTCCTTTTCGTCTTGGAGAGAAGCCTATGTGAATGAAAAGAAAAGCACTATATTCATTAATTATTAGCCATGCTGAACGTATTTTGCAAGAAAATGTAATTGGGTTGATTCAAATACTTGCATCTGTAACAAAAGAAAATGCTTTTTTTAAGCGCGAACTACATGGATGTTTTAGCAGTCCCTTAGAATTCTACGTATTCTGATAAGAGTTTTTCAGCATATCCCTCACAAGCCTGTTAGAACCATGAAATCACATAAACAAATTTAAAAAAAAAAAAAGAAAATACACAAACTAAAAAAATTCAGGGGGTGTGATTGCCTTGTATGCTTCTGGATAGAGACTTAAGGTGTGTTGTAAAAGAGCCGACAGATGATTTTCAGCAATTCAACTTTGATTGAATTTTTTTACTCTCTTGGGATTTTCATTTAAACGAATTTCCACACTGATGTAAAATCTTGGTGGAGCCCAGCTTTTGGGTTTTCAAGTTCAATTTCTAATGGTTTTATTATGAAAATGCTTAGGTCTTGGTACTTTTTACAGAATACTCCTATGATACGTTTCATTCATGTTTCATACTATTTAGTTTTCTAGCGTATTGAAAAATTTACTCTCTTGGGATTTTCATTTAAACGAATTTCCACACTGATGTAAAATCTTGGTGGAGCCCAGCTTTTGGGTTTTCAAGTTCAATTTCTAATGGTTTTATTATGAAAATGCTTAGGTCTTGGTACTTTTTACAGAATACTCCTATGATACGTTTCATTCATGTTTCATACTATTTAGTTTTCTAGCGTATTGAAAAACTTTCTCGGTTTCTTATCCTTTCTCTAATTTGCTGGACAGGGTTCAGCTGGAGGAAATGTGTTGTCATTTGTCTTAAAGTAATCTCTGACTGCTATGAAATAATGGATCTGCAATCCCATATTGTGATTTGAGACAAGTAGACCAGTAGCATAGGGAATGTAGTTTTATATAAGCTCAAAGGTACAAGGGAAAAACATAAAACATGTAGGTGAATTGAATATTTTATTTATTCTCGGTGCTGTAATGGCATCTTTTGGCACTTCTGATCTTTTACAGTTTTGAAGTTAAAGTGCAGGAAATTACGGTCTGCAGGAGAATATGGGATGTTACAGATTTCCAGATTGGATTTTTTTTTTTTAAGTGAAAAAGAAGAGTATTAATTCTTTTCCTATTGCTGTTTAGGTAGCCCAAATTGATACCACGTGAAATAAATTTGCGAGTCATTGTATTTTTTATGCAACATAATGTTCTGGCAAATGTGCTTTCTTTCATTTTGAAAAGTCCTCAGGCTTCCAGACTATATACAGGTTTGAATGAGTAAAGATTTTGGCCAGCTGTCAGCACATCGATAGCTGCGCTAGTACGCTTAAAGAGCTGGAAAACAGACTAGTCCAATGAAGAGTCTGGACATATCCTTAAGACAGGCTGCGTGATAAGAAATGTAACTTTCTGGTTTCAAGCAGAGAGGAAAGAGGGTTTTTTTCTATCTATTTCTAAGAAAATAGGCAGCGGTGAAGCATCGAAGTTCATAATGGCTGAGTAAGTATTTTGTAGATTGATGGGCTCTTAAAAATTATTTATCAACTGTTGCGAGTCTGCGTAGAGGATTCAGGAAGCCTTGCATTCTTAGTTTATCATATATGCAGGCTAGTTAACCTGTGGACAGCTTTAAGGGAGAGTGCAACTTTATGTGCTTACCAGTAAAAGTTTGCAAAGGAATTTGATAATTTCGCCAGCGTATTCATTGGTACAGATCTTACTCCTGCCAGAGTCTTCACTGGCAGAAGCTTCAAGGTTGACTTCAAGGAGAATAGTACTAAGTGCTATGAATTGGTGGGTAAATACTCTGCGCTGGAGTAGAAACATGGATTCAGTTGTCATACCAGTACTTAAGTGGAGGTGAGCCCAAGACAGAGGGAGCTAGAGTCAAAAGTGTGGTATTTTTGTAGAGAGACGGGTGAATCAGGCCCGGTGTTGGTGGGAGCTGTCCTGAACAGAAGGGTTCGGTCTACTGATGAGTTTATAAAGTATGAAAATAAACCTAGCAATAGTAAAACTGTCCTTCACGTGGATATTTCTAAATAGACATTGATGGGAAAGTAGATGTAAATTTTCTAAGCTTTTTCTACCCGGGTGTATTTACTGTTAAGGTAGAATTTGAGCTACTAATCCTGACTTTAGCTGCACAGACATCAACACAGTTGAATCTGTTTCTGTTTTGCGGAGGATAGACCAGATGAGTAGAATCAGTTGCTACTTGGTTGTAAGGAAAATTGTTTCACTTTGGGGGTCTGTGCTTGGATCATTGAAAGTATAACTAGTTTTCCAACTGACACTGTCTCTGAATGAAAATTCAATCATTTAAAAATACCTATTTAAGGAAATAGATTCTGTTGGTTTTCTTATTAGTGCATATGATTTTTGGATCTTACTGTATTTTTTCTGACTACCCAAACTGTGGTTGGGCAGATAAGCAGGATTTCCCTTGCTGCTTGGTTGTAGCGCTGAAGGGAGCATGCTTTACTTGCAGCGACCTCCACGCTCTGGACTCAGCAGAGCCAGGTTGCTCAGAGGCTGTCTGTCCGGGGATTTATGCAGTACTGCTTACTGTGGGTGAGCTTTTCTGAGTCTGTCAAGCCTGACCTTTTGACGTGTTTTTTGTCACGTATCTTGGCAGCAACCTGCCAGCACGTTGGTAATTACTCTGTTTTTCACCAGTAAACAACTGCCTATGGAAAAATACCTTGCCATAGGTTTAAAAAAAACTTGCTTTACAAATTGAAGTATGTTTAAATTTGCCTTCACTGTGGCACTATTGAAAGTTAAATCTGATTTAGCAAGTACCCTGCTACAGAACTTCTGTTGACTAAATATTAACAGAATCTGGCCTTTGGAATTGCTAGCTGAGAGGCTGTTTTCTTGCTGCTTTAATTTCATGTGACTGATGTGAATGACTTACTTGTACCTAAGACATTTGTTGCATCGCATTCGCAGGGTGAGATTGGTTTGAGGTTTATTGCTGAAATGTACTTTTCAGGCCCTTTGAAAGACTCTCAAGACTTGCAAGTAAAAGAAGAGGAAATCTGTCTTTGTCTCACTCTGTGATAATCAAAGGCAGTTGCATGCTCTGTACAAGTCTCAGTTGGGGACACTCCTTTCAAGTATGGAGAATCTGTACATCCTGTTTAAGTCAGCAAAAGCTGTAGGTGCTGAACATCTCACTAGATCTAACTCTCTAAACTTATGTACAGCTCTTGCCTAAAATGGCGAGCCTGTTCCAACTGGCTGGCAATACAATCTTAAAAATAATTCTTCTAGGATAATTCTGAACAATTGGGGCAAAACTGAAGTGGTCTGTGGACACCATGTAAGGACTTCTGTGCCCTTTTTTAAAAAAAAAAAAAATTCCTGAAGGGGTGAGGCTGTAGAGGTGGGTAGTTAAGCATTGCTGGTGTTTGGGCTGTGGGCTCTGCACAAATATGAAATGTCATCACGTTTTATCCAGTGAGCTGATGTGGGGGGTCAGGGGGAGGTGGCAGCTGGTTCAGCATGTGATGCAGGGTAATGGCCTGCAGCTTTGCAGCTTGGCTCTGCAGTGGGGAGGTGAATGTTTGTATTGGCATTTATTAGTTTGGGGAGTAGTGTCTAGAGACCTCGGTCAAGAACTGAGTCCTCTTTATATCGAGTACTTCCCCAACATGTATGAAAAAGACTGATTTCTTTACTCATTCCCCATTATAGAGAACCTTCCATGTTTGGTTTTTTTCCTAGGATGATGTAGCACTCAATTTTAACCTTAAGGGGTTTTAAATCTTCTTTCTTGCTTCTCTTGCCTACAGTACAGTACAGAAATGATTGCTATCATGTACTAATTACTGGCAGGGTTGTTAGTATTTCATCTTCACTACACAACAGAATTCTAAATTGGTATATTTGTTTCTAAACTATACGTACTAAATCAAAACTGTCAAATCTTTGTGTCTCTCCTGAGTAGATACATACAACTTTGACTTTGCAATTCTCTAGCTAGTATTAGGGGAAGTTGAGATGCAGCATGTTCTTTTTTTTTTTTTTTCCTTTGCATTCCCATGAGATAAGTTTTTGCAGTGTGCAAAATAACTGCATATGACAAGAATTAGTTACTACAGTCAGACTTGATACATTTTAGAATGTTATTCTGGGTTTTTTTATTTGCAATGAGAGAAAAAATAAATACTCACCTTTCTTGTATTTGTCTGTGAGCTGCAATTTGCAATTACAGCTGATAACTCCTGAGATCAGGCAAGCAGTAGTTCCCCCCTTTTGTGATTTGTCTTTTCCTTGAGGACTGATAGCTAAGGGATATGCACATAACTAATGGTGCAGAAACTGTATTCTAATCCTCTCGTTTCTTTTTGAAGATCATTTTTTTCTCTTTTTTGCAATAAACATTAACAGGGGAGGGGAGGATTCTGTCCTCCAAGAATACCTATGTTATGAGAAAAAGGTGACTCTATACAGTGCAGACCTCTCTGCTTGTTGGATGAAAAAAAAAAAACCCAAACCCAGACTGAAAAGTTGAAGCAGAAGGCTTTGTTAGGGGATCTGGAAGATGGACTTTCTTCTTATGCTTCATACTGTTTTAAAGGGAGCCTTGCCTGTGGTTAACAAAGTCTTTAGTTTGCCCAGGTTTTTTTCACTTTTCTTGCTAGAGGCATTTAGGCTAAGAAGTTCTGCAAAATATAGGTTGGCAAGCTCGGTGCAGTTTCAGGCTGCTTCCCAGTTGCCTGCACCTTATGTTGAGAACACCAGGGAGTGACTCAGGGCAGCAGTGACTCATGGGGTGTCATGCTATTCCCCTCTTCGGAGTGGGGGTTAACTGCAGTAGGGAGCTTGCTGGCGGACTTGGAAAAGTCAGTGCGCTGGAGAGAGCCCCTTGCAGTACCAGCACTCTACACTGAGACTGCCTACCTGCACAGGTTCCCACACAGATTCCCGTTCTTGTGGAAAAACGTAATTAAATTAGTGTTTGCTTCCCTTATCCTTTTTGGCACCAGGGGAAGGTGAAGCCTTCATGTTGACAGGAGCAAACGGATATCCAGGAAAATCCGAGTCCAGTGTTGTGAAGGTTAGGGCATCTCTCTTACATCGTAACGCCGCTCGCTTTGTGTGTGTGTGTTGGGTTGACGGTTGCACTCGATGATCTTAGAGGTCTTTTCCAACCTTAATGATTCTATGATTCTACTGTCTGCTCAGAAGCACAGAGCTGAAGCTGTTACTAGCCATGGAGTTGCAGTCTCTGAGATGGCTAATGTTCCTTGCGGTCTTTGGAGGCAGCCTAATGAGAATCTCTGACATTTAAAGCTCTCACAAGTGCAAGAGTCCCCCCAAAGAAGTCTAGGGGTTCCACAGCACTGTTGGGGGTGGGGGGTAGCCTGCTGCCCTCATCATCAAGTATAGTCCATTTATTCACAGCTGTTAGTGAGTGCAGCTGGGTGCAGTTCATCTTGGTGTGAACTTGCAGTGGTCAGCAGCACCCGCTGCTGCTGCCGCCGCCCTTTAACGTACAGCCTGACTCCACTACACTTAAGCAGGTGACTTCAGTAAGGTCATGATTTCACTGCATTTTTTGTTTTCTTTCCTATGTGGTGGAGAGTGATGCAGGACCCATAGCTTGTGGCTCTTCTGTTTGTGCGATTCCAGCCTTTGGGCCTTTTGTCATGCTACATACATAGCCATCTAGGCTAAAATCAATGTCGAGAGAGGTATAATCATCCCAGCTTTCATTTTAAGAGCATTTATCTCAAAGCTTAATTAAAGCTACTTGGATGTAAATAAGTCTAACCTCTTCACTTCTGAACAATGCAAATAGAATAGTCAGCATACTTATAGGGTATCAGCCATGTAATTATTGTGTAATGTTTGCGTTCTTTGAAATACTGTGCTATTTATTGCCATTGAATCCTGGGACAAGGTGCTTCATAAAACCAACTGCGTGACTTTCTGTTTATACCCTTTAGAAGAAGTTGATCATTCTCAAACGAGGGGGCGGAAAAGTGACATTAAATCTTTACATAGACAGATGCACTGTGACAAAGGGTTTGTCAGAGTGTTCTTTCAAACTGCAGTGACCACAAACTGGAGTTTTGTCTGGTTGACGGAGTACCGTGGGCTGTGTTCCTGCATGCCAGGATTGCTTTTCACTGGCTCTAGGTGGTGCTTGTCAGAGGCGCTGCGGGCGCCCGGCCTGGTGGGGTGGGCATGGCGGGGTGCGCTTGGGCCTCCTGTCACCTCTGCTCACAGCTGGTGTGCTGAGAATACTTTCTGCGCTGTCGACTGAAAATAAGGAAAAGGTCTTGCCACCATTTGCACATGCTGTCTTCTGCAATGTGTTGTTTGTTTGGTATTCTTGAAGTCCTAAAGACTTTGTTATTCTTGCTGTTATTTTGTTAACTGCATGAAACTGAAACCTGGGGAAGGATGCAGTATGGCCATGGCTTCTGCTTCCAGCTCTCGCGGATACCGAGAACTGATGTATTTGGTTCTGCTGGTGCATCAACCTCACTGCCCCAGAGGCAAAGGGGGAGGCATATGGGGCATTGAGGTTTTCTATATACCAAGTTATACAAGTGAGGCAGGGTGGTATTTTGAACTGCTTTAGTTAAATAATCTTAAAAGACTGGGTGGCGTGCATGTGAAATGCGGTTGAAAGCCGTGTTTGTTTCAGCTGACTTTTATTTTGGACAAATTGTCTTAAACAGTAATTTCAGAACAGATGAATTGGAACAGTGGGAATAGGATTGTATGCAGGACCTCAGGTTTTCAGTCTCCACCGCAGTTTGAAAGGGGACAAGGCTGTGCTCAGGCATGTGTTTGTGGTACTGAATTTCTGCTGCTTTCTCCAAAACACCAGGAAAGTCGGGATTGGCTCAGCAACTTTCTCCCTTCATCCAAGTATCATTTGCTGTTTAAGACCTAGTACAATTTACACGATCCAGTTAGAAATCAAGTTCTCATTGCGTGTGGCACTTAATTCACACCTCTTGTGAGACTGCCGGGGGTCTTAGGAGTTGATACTGTGCCATGGGTTAAGTGTGCCTAAAACTTATATGAGCTGATGTTTACCTGGCTCTTAATTCTGAGGAGAGAAGCGCTCTCTTGTCCAGCCACCTCTACTTGGCCCTGTGCTTAATGGGACATGATTGGAAGTGTCATTTATCTTCTTTTCACCCCAAAAGAAGGTTAAATTCTCTCTAAGCCCCAGGTGCTCTTTGCTGGAAGCCCTTAGTCTAGGTAGAATGTAGAAAGCCAGTAAAAAAGTGATCCCTGGTCATCAGAACATTTGGAGCTTCCTTTTTGTACATAGGCATTTGCATGCTTTAATTCTGACTTACATTTGAATGGTATATATTGCTCTGCTACTTGACAGGAGCAGCAGTAGCTGCTCTCTTCCTGTATCAACTGTAATGTTACTCATAATGGGTGCATTTTTCCATTCAGCTGAATTAATTAGCTCATCTTTGTCTGTGTTTGATTTGGCAGAGTAGTTATTGTGGGAAAACATTTCCTAGTAAATTTATAGTGATTGCTTGAAGCTCGATTTGGGAATTAATAAGCCCGTCTTCTGCACTGCAGAAAACTGCTTGTTGTAGATTGCCACTGGTTTTTCCCCTCCTTGGACTAGCTCCTTCTTGTTTACTGTAGAAATGTTATATTACTAACCAATTTTGGAGAGTATAAATGTAAGTGAAAGGACCATTTGGAGCTAGGCCTCATACATCAGGCTGGAGCACTCTAGGGTTTTGGAGGTGTGTTTGCAACTATCGCTGCGGGGTCACGCTCTGCCACACAGAGAGGGGCAGATTGTTAGCGATCGTCTGTAGTAGCTGAGCTTACGCTTAGCGTTGTTTTCCTTCAAAGGGACACTCCCTGCAATTGTTAGGTTGACAGAGATGTATTGTGTTAAGCTTTGGGTAGAGTTTTTCTTGTACCGTAGGTGCGTTATTGAATTCAAAGAAGTATTTGCTTAAAATATGAGTACATAAAGATGTTTATAACTGCTGGATAGATTCTTGTATCAACAGATAATAAAAAAACCAGACAGGTTAATTAAAGAGCCAGAGATGTTTCATTTGAGAAACCTCATATACATAGGCGCCTTCTAAATGGCTGAGGAAAACAGGCCCAGAGCATTCCTCCCTCCCCAGATGCTCCCCAGTGATAGCAGGAAGAGCAGCAGTGGTTGGCAGTACCTGTGGCAGCCAGAAGTGTGGAAAGGCACTGGGCTGGTGCTAAGGCATAGGGGCTGGAGTGGGGCCGGTGGAGGGAGCTAAATAAAGGAATTGGTTTTCCTGTTGTCGTCTTCAAGGAGGATCAAAATTCTCTCTCCTGCCCAGGGTGCTTCGATGGAAACTCTATGTGAAACCTCTCAGTAACACGAGCAATATTTCACCCTTGCGTTTTTCTTGGTGGGTTATTTTACTGCACATGATAGAATCTGGAAAATGTGATGTTTCCAGTATTGCTACGGCTGGGTCTATTTAACCAGATTTCTTCAAAATCTACTGGTATCTCTGGGAATAACTTAGCAGTTCCCAGCCAGAAAGGTGGAGTGCAGCACCTGGCTGCCTGGCATGGCTAGTGCTAGAGTGCTCCCTCCTTTGAATACATCTAGCTTTTAACATGCACTTTTTGTTGCTGAGCTGCTAGATATTTTTGAAAAAGAGGAATCGGTATCTGTAACAAATTTGTTTCATTATAGATTCTTTTTTCTCTCTTACTAAAAATGACTAAGCTATAATATGATTTCCTCACTTTAAAATGTTAACTTGAAATTAAAATGTTCAAAGTAGTGCATTTCTCTGGCCGGTACACTGACGATGTATCTTTTAAACTAGCTGGCTTGGAGAGGGGCTTCAGTAGCAATACTGGTTTTGTTGTGGAAACCTAGAGCTCAGTATGGGGATGCGTTCCCTTCTTGCTGTCACTGTTCCAAAATATTCTAATTTTCTTCTGATGTTTTCCCTCTCAACCACAGTGTTTATACTTACAGAAGGGAAAAATAGCCAAACATAAAGGTCACTAAAGCAGAGACCTTTTGAATGGCAAAATCTCACTCCAAAGAATTTCTGCTCTTAGGATTGATGTAAAAGCCCTCGCAAAAGTGCTTCAGAATGGAAACTCTTTTCTATGTCTCACATTGGCAGCTCTAGCAGGTACTGGTGGTTAATTTGCACTTTATAACATGTTATTCCTGCCAATGTTGATTAGTGTTTTGTCACAGAAGTAACTAACTTTGTAATTTAATTGGTATTGTCAGTCTAAAATTTTATGTATACACTCTGCCTTATGAAAAACTGTACTGCAGAGGCTACCTCTGGCTCTGGAAGCCCCTGAACTGTAAACTGCTGGAGGCTGGCAGAGGAGCCGGAGAGGTACCACTACATGCTTGCCTTGGCTTTACACTGTTCCCAATGCAACTACTTCTGGTCACTGCTAGCGTCCAGGCACCAGCCCGAATTATCTAAAAGAAACTGAGGAAATGCATACTTGGCTAGGTAATTATACTTTATGTTAAATACATTCAGATATATTTGCTAATGCTTGTATTAATTTGTAATACTTGAAAAACCTGATCGGATCTTGGTTTTTAATCAAGTTATCATTCCAGAAGAGTAGCACAGTTCTTGTGGAAATTCTGAAAAACAAGTTACTAAGAAATCTGACTCATAAAGCAAGTGCCTCATGAAATATGAATGTTTAGAAGGGAAAATGACTGGCAGCTCCTCTTGTAAGCACGCTAGTTGCAATAAAGTATAAAAGTTCAACATCAAAGAGATCACCGCTTAGTCTGTGGCATATTTATACATCAAAGAACAAATACAGGACAAAAGGAACTGTATAGAGATACAGTTCAGCCTTGCAGACAGGTCCCTGTGGAATGCTAGAGAGAGCTGCTTTCATAATGTGGAAATGATCTCTGGCACATCTTCATTTCTGATTTGGGGAATAGGTAAGATTAAGAATTAAAAGCAGTGTCTCAGAATCCAGTCTTGCCAATATACTAGGTAAGAGTGTCTGAGCTTACATGATGTCAGCTGTTTCTGTGTGCAGTGTGACTCAAGTGTATAAACATGGGTGACAGATAGGAAGTACATATGCAACACTGCCGATTCACTGGGTAGGGGAGGATGGGCAAAAGGTACATAAAATGCATAAATAAAAGCTAAATGTCTACTTTCAGATTAATTTTTTTTAATATATATTATTATGCCTGTGGTCAAATACTGTGTCATGTTGCTCAAAGAGGTTGTGGAGTCTCCATTCTTGGAGATATTCAAACCTCGACTGGACACAACACTGAGCTGTAGTTGACCCTGCTTTGAGCAGTGGCTGCACCAAGCGATCTCCAGAGGTGCCTTCCAACATCAACTCTGCTATGATTCTATGAGAGTAACACTTTCATAGTAAGGCAGCTGTCTACTTATATTTTTAGTTATGACCCCTCCTAATACAAGACACAATTCAGCCAAAAATGTGACCAGCTTCGGCACAACGAAAATCCACCAAACTGATTTTTTTACTGCTTTTTCTGAGCTTTTGTAGTGTGGAAGCTGAATGTATTTTTGCTGATCTGGGCTTTTAGTAGTTTGTTGTGGGGTTTGGGTTTTTTGCCCTTTTGGTTTTTTTTTTTTTTTTAAATCCTGAATTCTCCCTTAAATTAATGAGAAAGTTTGTGGATGCCTGCCTTAGAACTAAAGAAAAGTAATCTTGGGTATCTAAAGCACATGTCCTCTTTCAGAACAAGGCAGGGCATGAGAAAATTGTCGGACTGCTGTTGACCAATTGGTGGTAGCATTGTGTTGAAGGCAGCGGAGACTTTGCTATTAATTTGACTGTATCTGTTTTAATATTAAAATGTAAAGTAGGTCACATCAGTTCTTCAGTTCCAGTGTTTCTTCTTCATTTGTGTTTCTTGTCTACAAGTGCTGACTGCCTATGTGGTATATAAAAATGTTAATCATAAAATCCAGACTAAATCTGAATTCTCCAAAGTTCAAGTGTGCTTGGATCAATGGTTTTAATACCAGTTTCACCTTTTATGGAGATAGTATTGTCAGCAGACTCTTACTTCTTTTATTGCAGAACTAAAAATAGTTACAATCTCATGGAATCATTAAGAAATACAAAGGGTTTCTGTTTAAAACCCTAGGGAAACCTGATTAGGCATACTACTGTATAATTAATTGATGTGCTACTACACTTAGAGAAGTAGTGCATCAGTAAACAGAAGTCAGAATGTAAGAGGCTAAGAAGAACTGCTGGGAATTGTGTAAAGACATCAAGGCTTGAAAATAACAATTTGGGCACCTCAGGAGAGACCAGCATTTGCATTTGGTGGAAGGACAGAAAGCTCTCCAGAAGGCCAGGACAGGGAGAACTGTGAAGGCTCAGACTTGTGCTTAGCGCTTTCTTTTGCCAATGAAACGGCTGTAAACACCTTTGATATTACTGGTGGCAATATTCCGTACTACCTTCAAGTTGATGTTCTGACAGTTCCCTAGGCTATATTCTTATTTTTTTAAAACAGTGTCAGGTTAGTGTTGTTAAAGTGTTCCTTTTGTTAATACTGTGCTTTAAATACATTTGTTGTAATAATTAAGTTGTTGCTTGAGATATGAAATGGAACACTGATTTGTGCTATTGTTTGTCTTGTTTGCTTTGAGACCTAGAAATAATTGTCAGCAAGTAGTCTGTAATTATCTCTTTGGAAAAGTCAGGGTCTTCTATAACGTTACTGTAAAGAGATGCAGTAGGCGTGTATGTAGAGATCAGGGTGGATGTGATAATACGTGAATGAACTATTCTTCCGGAAATATGTTTTAAAACTTGTATCAAATCCTTTGCTGCTACCCCATTGCAATAGCGTTACCTGGAGAAAGAATTCCATCCTGGGACAGTATGTGTACCGTGATGAGTCCCTGTGGCCACGGAGGAAGAAGGAGTTATTACCACGAGCTTCTGGCATTTCAGAAACATTAATTCTTGGCAATTTGAGGAAGATGTTACAGGGAAAATAGGTTCGTATTTTTCTGTTTAGAGAAAAATATAACATAGCTATTTTTAAGGAGGCCTATTTCTGTATCTGTTGCCTCACCCTGTTGATGGGGAGAAATGAGCTGTACTTGAAGAGCTTTACCAACTAAGTGGCTTTACCTGGATCTTGCAACATGTTTGAGTCCTTCTAATAGCACTGCTCACTTCTGCATACAAGGGCATTGGGGAGAGTTGAGGATGCTCAACTCGCTGAAATCAAGCCTTTTCTCAGGAAATTATAATCATTGGTTGTAAATAGTGACCATTGCTCTTAAGTAAATGTAATAGCTGTGTGTGTACCTTGCTATGAGGAATTAACAGCAGACGTGTTTGTACTGTGCTGTTAAAAGAAGGTGGAGGTTTCCTCACTCGAGTATGTCAAGTCCTGGCCTGCTAGCTGGCATAGCGTGTGTTTGGAAGAAACAAGAGCTTTACATTCTAGAAAGACTAATCAAATGAATTCAATTTATATGCTAAATTGAAGGAACTTTTGAAAGAGTTTACGTTTGAATTAAAAAAAACAACAACTCTTTAGAGACTGTTTTTCCCATCTTTAAAATACCTGAACTGTCAAGTTAATAGCTTGTTATTTCAGAGAGTGTGCGTACGCACGTGCACAGGGAGAGTTGCCAGCAACTCGTAAATGCAACATGTTTGAGTCCTTCTAATAGCACTGCTCACTTCTGCATACAAGGGCATTGGGGAGAGTTGAGGATGCTCAACTCGCTGAAATCAAGCCTTTTCTCAGGAAATTATAATCATTGGTTGTAAATAGTGACCATTGCTCTTAAGTAAATGTAATAGCTGTGTGTGTACCTTGCTATGAGGAATTAACAGCAGACGTGTTTGTACTGTGCTGTTAAAAGAAGGTGGAGGTTTCCTCACTCGAGTATGTCAAGTCCTGGCCTGCTAGCTGGCATAGCGTGTGTTTGGAAGAAACAAGAGCTTTACATTCTAGAAAGACTAATCAAATGAATTCAATTTATATGCTAAATTGAAGGAACTTTTGAAAGAGTTTACGTTTGAATTAAAAAAAACAACAACTCTTTAGAGACTGTTTTTCCCATCTTTAAAATACCTGAACTGTCAAGTTAATAGCTTGAGAGAGTAGAGAGTGTGCGTACGCACGTGCACAGGGAGAGTTGCCAGCAACTCGTAAATCCCAAAATGAAATCCTTCAGTTCCCCCCCCCCCCTCCTC